>NC_142874.1:110255439-110566605 GCF_051225735.1 Oryctolagus cuniculus
ATAGTAAAACCATCTTTTTATTTTCCAGATTCTTGACAAGGTTACAGATATACTTGGAGAATATATTTTAGGCTGTCTACATATATTTGATGGTAGTTTGAGTGGAAATTTCAGTTGAAAGAATTAGGAATCTTCCATAGGGATTCAGCATTTCAGTAGGAGGCAAAAGTATTTGATCTGTGCACTCAACATGGCTGTATCTGGGGAAGTAAGTTGGTAGTAGAACTGGCTATCAGAAATAAAACGATGCTCTCTGAAAACTTTTAAAACTAAAAGGAAACTCAGTGTTCCACTTCTGTAATTTTAGAATGAGGAAAGTGAGACATAGAGAGGTTGTGCGTCCACATTTACCAAAATCAGACAGGGCCGAGCTGACTGACCCTGGTGCCCACTGCTTGACGTAGTTTAGTGACATCCCACTCAGTATTCAAATGCTCAACATCAAACTGTTTTTCAAACACCTGGGGACTCATTCCTACCATACTCCTGCCCATTCTATCTGTCTTTGAGGAGAACTCTCCAGCTTCTTAAAGAAAAATACTGTTTTTTCCCCATTAATGCATACATTTGTAACATTGCAAGCACAGATCATCATTTGGTGTGGTAATACTATTTAGTATGAAGTAGTCAGAAATAAAATAAGACTGAGTTGCTGTTTCTTTCACACTTTATCTTCCTCAAATGGTTTTCTAAAGAAAAAAAGTGACTCCAGGTATTCCTCCTCCCCTCCACTTTGCTTCCCATTTTAGTTTGCAACGTTAATACTGTGTGGGTGGAGAAATATTCAGGTAAATATTGTACATTAAGTAATATTTACTAAGGCTTTGGGGGAGTGGCCAAGAATACAGTGGGAACTTTCATGCCTGAGTGGCCTGTTTTCTGCCTATTTTTGAAATCTGTTTCATGACCTTGAGCTTCCCGTGAAAGAGGAGAACTGAGCATGTCTCTCACCTAAACTGGCCAAAGGGCATCTGAATTTACCCATCACATTTGCTTGAACATAGGGTTCCAACCACAAATTTCAAATCCCCCGCATGGTGGGATTCCTACTTACACACCAGAAAGGAAACTCACATTCCACTCTTTTAAACACATTTATTGTGTCTTTTTAATTAATTCATTCATTTGAAGGCAGAATTACAGAGAGATGGAGAGAGAGATATTCCATCTCCGGTTCACTCTCCAGATGGCTGCAACAGCCAGGGCTGGGCCAGGCCAAAGCCAGGAGCCAAGAGCTTCGTCTGGGTTGCCTCCATGGGTGGCAGGGGCCCTAGCACTTGGGCCATCTTCTAGTGCTTTTCCCCAGGCCATTAGAAGGGAGCTGAGTCAGAAGTGGAGCAGCCAGATCATGAACCAGTGCTCAACTGGGATGCCGGTGTTGCAGTCAGTGGCTTTCCCTGCTATGCCATAATGCCAGCTCCTAAACATATTTTAATTATAATTCTGGATAGTCTCTTATGTTCTGTGGTTTCTCAATAAACTGCTATTAGCAAGGAACAAACAGGGTCTTTTTTTTTATTTTTTTTTTGAGAGCCATGATATAAGGTTTGTGCAGAACTTCTTAAACTCTTGATTTAGGAGATAAAAGGAGCACTTTGTCAGGGATGCTGGCTTCCAAGGCCTTCCCTTAGCCAAACAGGTAAGTGGAAACATTAGAGAACCCTTGGGTCGGTGCTGTGGCCCAGGGGGTTAATGCCCTGGCCTGAAGCGCCAGCATCCCATATGGACGCCGGTTGGAGATCTGGCTGCTCCACTTCCCATCCAGCTCTCTGCTTATGGCCTGGGAAAGCAGTAGAAGATGACCCAAGTCCTTGGGCCCCTGCACCCGTGTGGGAGACCCAGAAGAAGCTCCTGGCTGCTGGCTTCAGGTTGGTGCAGTTTTGAACATTGCAGCCAATCGGGGAGTGAACCATTGGATGGAAGACCTCTCTCTCTGTCTGCATCTCCTCTCTCTGTGTAACTCTGACTTTTAAGTAAATAAATAAATCTTTAAAAAAAAGAGAGAGAGAGAGAGAGTCCTCACAGAGCTATTGGGCAGATCGTCTTTCGTGAGTATGGAAGCAGTCTGTTTTTGAAATGTTTGCTTCTCCAAACAGATGGAACACTTCTGATGATCCGTTTCACAGACTTGCCTCTCACCTTGGATACCTTAATTGTATGGTATTATTTATTTATTTTTTCCATACATTTCTAGACAGTGACTGTTAAGCAAAGTCAGATGAAGACAGATATAAACTGCAGTGGGTCCAAGTGCCAGTGACAGCCATTAGCAGAGATTCTAAAAGCATAAATTATCAACAGCACAGACACAGCCATCCTAGCTCGTGAATGACAGCCATCACAAAGAACAGCTTCTGGGGAATGTATCTCTCTTTCATCCAATCTCCATGAGTCAGTACGTACAAATACTCCCCTCCTCTGTTACTCAGATATTAAAATGTGAGCTTAAACATGAGGTTCCACACTGGATTTGATGCTATTTTTTTCTAAAAGAGAATCATTGTTTTTAATATTCTTTCTTCCTCTTATAGTAACTTTTATGTTATTAATTGACATTGAATACTGTATGGTTCAGTAATTATCTAAAATTCCTCATGTTACTTATTTCATGGGAGGTTTTCAACTGTTTGGTTTTAATTAGTTCTTGTATTTCTGCCCTGGCATATTTTGTCATTAATGTCAAAAAGTTCATGTAAATGGAATTTAAAAAAATTATTTTTCTGCAAAAAATTAGAACTCCATACATACAAGGAGTCTTCAAAAAGTTCATGTAAAATGCATAGTGTGAAAACACTAGGCATGGATTTCAGTTCTTTCTCCCCAAGTAAGCTTATCTTTTAATTCAATTTAGCATAAACTTTTTGATGTACCTTCCTACTTAGAAACTTGGTTCCATTTTGTTTTCACGTTGATCAATTTCTTTCTTTGATCCCTAAATACACATTGGACCAAGAACCTGTGTTTACCAAAGAAGGATATACTTTTCTCTGAAGGGAGGAGAGAACTTCCACTTTGCTTATGGCTTTGTCGAGTTAGTGGATCCAAAAAGCTTCCATTGCCTAGGCAAATCTTTTTTTTTTTTTTTTTTTTTGACAGGCAGAGTGGACAGTGAGAGAGAGAGACAGAGAGAAAGGTCTTCCTTTGCCGTTGGTTCACCCTCCAATGGCCACCGCGGCCGGCGCGCTGCGGCCGGCGCACCGCGCTGATCCGATGGCAGGAGCCAGGAGCCAGGTGCTTTTCCTGGTCTCCCATGGGGTGCAGGGCCCAAGCACCTGGGCCATCCTCCACTGCACTCCCTGGCCACAGCAGAGGGCTGGCCTGGAAGAGGGGCAACCGGGACAGAATCCGGCGCCCCGACCGGGACTAGAACCCGGTGTGTCGGCGCCGCTAGGCGGAGGATTAGCCTAGTGAGCCGCGGCGCCGGCCTTGCCTAGGCAAATCTTGTCAAGAGCCTCAGGTGATCACTGGTGTCATGCATAAGAGTGTTAATTATTAAATAAACAACAAGAGTCATTGAGCACTAACTTCCCATGCAGGACCTCTGTCCTCAAAGAGTTTTGTTATGAGACTTAATAGTAAAACTTGTTCTCAAAGAATAACTTCCTTTTAGTGTATTAAGTGGAGGATATTCTTATGTCTCGTAAGTTAGAGTTACGTCTAAATGCTCACAAAAGATGTATCATCCTTGAGTTCTTCTTTAAAGGTAAGTAAGTTCTAAAAAGAAAGAAGGGGGAAAAGGGGAAGAAAAAAACTAAATTACTTTTGAGATGTGATAACTTTGAACAGCCCTAGTTTGGACTGTTGAGGAGCAGATTTTATTATTATTATTATTTTTTACTTTCTCATGCAAAGCATTGACCTCTTTACTCAGAATAGAGTTAATTCTCTCTATATAAAGTTAAATGAAAATAGATCTTTTTTTTTTTTTTTTTTTTTTTTTTTTTTTTTTTTTTTGGACAGGCAGAGTGGACAGTGAGAGAGAGAGACAGAGAGAAAGGTCTTCCTTTTGCCGTTGGTTCACCCTCCAATGGCCGCCGCGGTCGGCGCGCTGCGGCCGGCGCACCGCGCTGATCCGATGGCAGGAGCCAGGAGCCAGGTGCTTTTCCTGGTCTCCCATGGGGTGCAGGGCCCAAGCACCTGGGCCATCCTCCACTGCACTCCCTGGCCACAGCAAAGGGCTGGCCTGGAAGAGGGGCAACCGGGACAGAATCCGGCGCCCCGACCGGGACTAGAACCCGGTGTGCCGGCGCCGCTAGGCGGAGGATTAGCCTAGTGAGCCGCGGCGCCGGCATGAAAATAGATCTTAATAAAAAGCAAGACAAGGAACAAGAGAGGGAAGAGGGGTAGGAGAGTCGGTGGGAGGGTAGATACGGTGGGAAAGGAGGGAGGAGAGAACTTCCACTTTGACCATGGCCTTGTCTAAATATGATCAGAGTCTTTGAACTCAGGGGGCTTCCATAGCCTTGGCAGCTCATGACAAGAGCCTAGGGTGATTACTGATGCCGTAAACAAGAGGGTCAATTTGTTAAGTCAACAACAGGAGTCACTGTGCACTTACTCCTCATGTAGGATCTTTGTCCTTAGTGTGCTGTACATTGAGATTTAATGCTATAACTAGTACTCAAACAGTATTTTTCACTTTATGTTTCTGTGTGGGAGCAAACTGTTGAAATCTTTACTTAATATATGCTAAACTGATCTTCTGTATATAAAGAGAATAGAAAATGAATCTAGATGTGAATGGAAGGGGAGAGGAAGTTGGAAAGGGGAGGGTTGTGGGTGGGAGAGACGTTATGGGGGGGAAGCCATTGTAACCCATAAGCTGTACTTTGGAAATTTATATTCATTAAATAAAAGTTAAAAAAATTAAAATTAAAATTAAAAAATAACAGTATCAATTGTTAAATCAACAACAGGAATCACTGTGCACTTGCTCCTCATGTAGGACCTCTGTCCCTAATGTGTTGTACCATAAGAATTAATGGTACAATTAGTCTTTAAATGGTACTTTATACTTTGTGAGTGTTAGTGGGTGCAAACTGTTGAAATCTTTACTTAGTATAGAGTTGATCTTCCCTGTAAAAATAATTTAAAGTGAATCCTAATGAAGAATGTGATAGGAGAGGGAGTAGGAGGTGTGATGGTTTGGGGATGGGAGGGCACATATGGGGGGAAGAACTGCTATAATCTAGAAGTTGTACTTATGAAATTTGTATTTATTAAATAAAAGCTTTCTATATAAAAAACAAAAGCTGAAACCAATAAAAAAAGAGATAGGCAAACTAAAAAACAGGAATATTCTTTTCTGATTCCCTGTTAGATGAGACTTTATGTTACATTTATTACATATTACATTAAAGAGGTTGTATCCATTTAAAAATTATAACCAGTTATAAGAATCTCCTTTATAATTTCTTGTATTTGTTCTTAACTGATAATATAAATAATCAGTGCATGTTTGCACAATGAAAAAGAACCTGTGTTTAGACCCTGTTCTTCACAGGCTGCAAAGGCGTGACGTGGGCCTCACGTACTCATTGAAATGATCAGTAGGGAAGAGGGCAAGTGTGCTATTTGCAGTCTGTTTACCTATAAATAATTCCAGCTGACAATTATTTAAAAATATATTGTCACCCCTAATCCCTTAATGTCTTGTTTTGTGTACTTTTTTTTATTCTCATAGATTTGGTTTTAGAATAAGAGTGACCTTATCTATATTAAAATATTTAAAATGCATGCTATCTAAATCAAGTAATAAGCTTTATAAAAATGATTTATTTGAGAGCCAGAGAGACAGATGACTCCTATGTTTCGTTTCAGTTTTCAAATACCCAGAACATCTGGCCAAAGCTGGGAGCCAGGAACTCAATCTGGGTCTTTCACATGAGAACCCAATTACTTGAACTAACATCTGCATTAGCAGGAAACTGGGGTCATCATAAGCCAGAACTGGGGATTGAACCCAGGCATACTGATATGGAAGCCAGGCCTCCTATCCAGCATCATAACAGCAATGATCTTTAAAATATTCATATTCAGGCCATCTTGATCACTAGTCATATATAAACTAAAACCAGAGAAATTCAGAGCTATCAGTTTAAGAAAAAAATGACCCAAGGCCCTTTAAATAAATGGTCATTCTGTTTCGGACACAGAAATCAAAATAATTTTACATTAGCATACTTTTACCCCTACATTGGGCTCATTGAGAATAATGATCACGTCAGAGATATGGTGAGAAAAAGCACCAGGGAAGTGGGGCTCAGGAATTGGGCAAAGAACTTTCTATCCTTGGCTGCAAAAGTTGTTAGGTAAGCTTAAAACTAACTGGGGACTAGACTCCAGGAAGCTATGACTACCTTAGAAAATAAGAAAATGACTGGGTTGTCTTTCAAAACATATTAGTAGGTCTGTAGGAATGTATGTAGAACTATACTGCTTTACAGTTACAAATTCATACATTTCAATTACAACGTTAGGATCATAGTAATTATCCCCACTATGCCTGCCCTCCCCGCCAACCCCCTTCCTCTTCCCTCTCATATTCTCACTCTTGTTTTTTTACTAGGATCTATTTTCAGTTAACTTTATACACATATGTTTAGCTCTATGTTAAGTAAAGATTAGTATGAAAGAAAAAAGATAAGTAAATTAAGATAAAGAAAAGAAAAAAAAAAGCTATTCCTCAACAGTCAAGACAAGGGCTGTTCAAAGTCATTGCTTCTCAAAGTGACAGTTTCACTTCTAAAGGTTGCCTTTTAGATACTCTGTTAGTTATCAGAGATCAGGGAGAAGATATGGAATTTGTCCTTTTGGGACTGGCTTATTTCACTAAGTATGATGTTTTCCAGTTTCATCCATTTAGCCAACAATTTTGTATTCATAGTTAAGATCTCACAAAAATCATTACTTCACTCTGCCATTTGACACTATTTACTCCCTATCAGATTTTGGCTGTATTCTTGCTTCTCATTACTCAACTTTGGTGCTGTGACTTAGTCTAATTCCCAGAAGCATGCCTTACTGCAGTCTTACTCAAGCCTGCCCTGGCTCTGTTGTGTGGTTTTGTGGTGTTGCTTCACTGCTTCCTGGCTTCCCCACCATCTGACTTTAAAGCCCAACTTCTGCAACTGTTAACCTTGTACTGTTCCAATAGGTCTCCATCTCAAAAAGAGAAGGAAGTCTTAATTTCTGGAAGAAAAATGGTTCAGTTCTGGTTCTTCTCTCCTGGGTTCTTAACTGCCAAGGATGCCAGCCAAAAGACTTAGTGACCTATCCCTACCTGCATTTTTGTGCTGCCAATTTTTTTTTATCATGCTGCCTACTATGATATGCATTAATTTTTAGGTCCCAATGTTTTAAGAATTTTATACCCCTCTCCTTTATTTCTAGACTCTAATATGTTTATGCACAATATCAGTTGACCAACAAATTAAAGTTAGGGAGCCAATTTTGCATGCATAATGTTGCTGTGGATTTGTTCTGAGAGGAGAAATGTGGTAGGGGCAAGAGGTGTGGAGTCACGACACAGACACCAGGAGTCGGGGAAAAGCGGGCTAGAGGCAAGCCACTTGCAGACTCTGTTATTTCAGTTGGTGCAGCAGCTTATGTAGCCGAGGCAACCAATCCGGTCAAGGGGTGGTTTTTGCCATAACCAGTCACTGGCTCCTTTGCCAGGTGGGTTCTGAAGCCATTCCTGAATAACTGATGCTCACTTGCCAGCAGCCATCTTGGCACGGCCTTCTCATTCCACAACAGCGTAGTTGTGTATATTCATAATCATGCTAGGCTTCGGGGGACTTATAGGACAAACATGTTAATGTTGCTGGATTTAAGGAACTTATTTTAATCTTGTTGAGACAAAAGTAAAAGTTGCGTGAATGGGCCAACCTTCTTGTACACTGCTCCAATTTAGCATACTGAGTAGAGAAAAGCTCCTAAGAGAAGAGACCCTAATGGCGAGGTCTGTAATCCATTCAGACTCTGACATCTTCTTGGCTGAAGTTGTCTTCTTGTGCATGGCGCCTACCGCTTTATTCTCTGTCATGTCTCCATTTTCTCCAGGCTAAGTATACAACAGAATTCTCTTTTTGTATTTACTTTAACATAGCAGAGATAGAAGATTATCATTAACATAACGTGTTACGAAAAAGAGGGTAAAAGAAAATGTGAATAACAACTAATCCTAGAACTTTAAGCCATAATTTGCAAATGGTGGTGGTATCTGTGATAGGTGAGGAGGGCAAAGGGTTTTGCAGAATTTGTACACATCATAAATAACACATTGTAGTTCAAAGCCAATTCAATTATGGGCCCTAACAAAATAAGTAAAATTTTCCAATTCTGGGGATACTGGGTCCAGGAAAAATGTCATAATCCAGGTTAAAATCTCCACATCCTAGAACAACTTTTACCATAGAACCTTCTCTAGATTGGAGCAATTTTGCAGCTACCTTTACTAGTCTCTTTCCCTCTTACTCACTGCCTGCCTGTGGCCATGGAGTCTACCTCAAGGTGCAGGCTTCTGGAACCTATCAATATGAACAACATACTCTACTGACAAAGAAATACCCTCTAATCAAGTCAAGCCTTTGTTTATTTTAAGCCTTTCCTGCATGTGGCATACATAATGGGAAATTTTCTTCAAATTTCCTTTCAGAGGTCCTGCCTACTTTCATAATTGATGTATACACAGTGAGTATTAAATAAGACTTTATCATTTGCTGAATTACAGTTCAGTCCTGCCTCTCCAAATAACTTACAAAAGAGAAAAAAATGAAAAAGACCTTAGGATAGGTTTAGAATTCACCATAAAATAATTCCATTTATAGTGTTAAAGTGTGTTTATTGACATTTGCATATGCAGACAATTATGCTGGAATATTGTGGCAAATAATCTAAAATTTATTGACGGCCTTTTATTGTCCAGTCACAAGGTCAGCAGCTATTGAACCATTTTCCCTTATATACTGTCTGATCATTGTCCCTACCTTGATCAGAGAATATCTCTGCCGTGGTGGTCCCCTATCCTCAAGGACTCAACTCTTCTGACAAAAGTTTCAGAGAAAAACAAGAAAGAAACTGTCTCTACCAGGACATTTTCCTTGTGGAAGGGGCTGGGCATATGTTCTGCCTGTTTAATCTACCCTACAATGCTGCATATCCCACTGCAGTAAACCCTTTCTTGGTTCTTTGACCATGTGTATCTAGTGCTATATCCATTTGTAAGGATTCCTGGGTGCTTGTTGTTTGCATGAACTTTGAGCCTGTTGCTCACTTCTGCTATTGGATGTTTGCCTACCTGAATGTGGATTCCCCCTATGTCTACCTTTTACAATTGCAGCAATGTTGCTGTCTAGTGTTAAAGCCCTATTCCTTGATATCCTGTCTCCCATGAGTATGGAGGAAAAGTTGCTCTTCAGGCGATGAGATGTCAGAATCATCTAGCAGCAATGATGACATCTTCTCCACAAGCATCTTTGTAAAATGCATCCTCCCTCTGTGGGTGTAGCTGCCTCGCTTTTGTTTTCCCTGTGGTGCTCCATCAGATTCACTGTATGAGCTCCAGTCTTCATACAACTATTTCAAAAATCTTGAAATTGAAGTGTGCTTTATTCGGGTTTGAAAAGACTGATTGCTACTCAAGAACTTATTATGAATTAGATTGTTATTGTTATTGTCACAATATTATAAAAATAATGCTGAGGGGAATCTAAAACACTGGAAACAAAGTACAATGTGATTGGTGTCCAAGACAGCCAGACTCTAATTTAGGATAAGTTTGTGATGTTAATGCCTATTTCTAAATTAGGTTTGGGGAAACATAAAATAGAGGAAAAAACATAAAAGTAGGTATTAGATAGACTTAGAATCTTATTCCAAATGGTTACTATTCCCCTTGGAAACATGGATATAACACTTAACATGACTCAGCTACTCAATGTCTTCCAGACTTCATACAGTTAATAAAACTGAGACAAATATGATAGGGTCTAGCATAATAGGCCAAAGTGGGTTCTTAATAAACATTAACCATCCATATCCTTTCTAATCACACCTTCTATTCTACACTGCCATTGCTCTATACACAAATTTGAATACATAAGTCTTAGACACGTCAGTCACTTAGAATGAAGTAAACACTCTGAATAAAGATAAAACAGCAGGACCACCATATCTGATTTTACCCTTGAAGGTACTTAATAATGCACATGTTCAGGAGGGTATTCCTATCCACCTTGCATTTCCAGTGTCCATAACAGTACTTCTTTGCCATTAGTGTTGCCTTGATTGTCTGTTGGCGATTTTTGAATCGAAACTATGTTTTCCGTATGGAAGTCAACAAGAAGTCATGCAAGAGCAAAGTATTTTTTTAAGATCTTATTTATTTATTTGAGAGGTTGAGTTACAGACAGTGAGAGGGAGAAACAGAGAGAATGGTCTTCCATCCGTTGGTTCACTCCCCAAATGGTCTTAGCGGCTGGAGCTGAACCAATCCGAAGACAGAAGCCATGAGTTTCTTCCCAGTCTCCCACGTGGGTGCAGAGGCCCAAGGACTTGGGCCATCTTTTACTGCTTTCCCAGGCCATAGCAGAGAGCTGGACTGTAAGTGGAGCACCCAGGACTAGACCTGGCGCCCATATGAGATTCCGGCTCCATAGGCAGAGGATTAACCAACTGCACCACAGCGCTGGCCCCCAAGAGCAAAGTTTTGTTGGGTTGGTCAGTTTTTCTGTTGGATGGCCAGAGGGAGGGGCACTGTGCAAGGAAGGTCTTCACTGGGCTTCAGAGGCAGGGAGTAGAAGAGCCTCTCTGGACCCACAGTGTGTATTGCTTACCAGGGTGCAGCCTGGCCTGTCAGTGACCTCAGTTCTTACTCAACTTTGGATGGGAGTGAGGGGCATGCACTTAGTGGGGTTTGGTGATCTCAAGAGAATAACTGTGCCTGAGTCTCTGTTTCACTTCCCTATGACTCTCACCTCTCTCTCACCACATCTCTTTCATCTGCTCTATTTTTTCACATTGGCAAATACCAAATTAAAAGCTATCTCTAAATCACAATGATTTTCCCTAAGTGTGTTGCCTATTTATAGTAGTCTATCTATTACCCTGACTCACAGGTTCTTTAATCTCTGTCTTTTTGTTGTTGTTGTTGTTTCCTTATTTTCCAGAATAACAGCACAAAAGAGAAGATAATTCTAGAACTAAAAATGCTTTGGTTAATATTTCCAAGACAGTATCGCATCACATAAGTATGATTCCATCACATAGAAGTATTCTGGGGCCTGTTAACAACCACGTGAACAATATTTATATGAGAAAATGTGTTCAGAATTTCAGAATTGTGAAGAATGTGTTAGCTGCTGATGCATGTGTGTCACCAGGGCACATTGCTTCCTGTCATCCTACTTGCATAAGTAGTAAGGCGTTGAACAGAGGACTCCTCCAGCTGGGAAGCTACCCATTGCAACATAAACCTGGGGGCCACTGCTCCTTTCTGGGATTGCCTCCTACCTGGAGTTCCTATTCTCTCTTGAGCTGTTCCCTTTCTTTGTAATCTCTACTAGGCTTTTCCTGTCAGCCAAGACTTATCTTCTCCCCCTGTTGACTGTGACAAAACAAAGTCTCTGCAGTGTTGGCCTTTATCTCATATGTCTGAAGTTAGTCCATAGTACTTTATTTTTTTTAGAAAACATAGGAAAAAGTCAAGAGAAAAATCAGTTCTAATTCTAGTCCTGCCCCTGTTTGTTTTCAGGGAACAATCTGTGCCCTCATCCTAATTCATTGAACTCACCTCTGAAATTAAGCACTTGAGTTAAGAATTGCAACCTCTCCCATCACTCACACCAACCATTATACAGGCACAAAACAGAGTGCAACGAGATTCATCTTCACTGAGGAGAGAACATAGTCAGTTTTTGTAAATAAAGCCATAGTTGGCACTGTATCTCCATCAGAACAGACATTCCAATATGAAGGAGAGGAGAATACAGCTGAGATAAGGCTTTTGAAAGGAATAACTGCCACCTTCTTTCCTCTTCATCCTTAGCAATCTTTCCCTAGCTCTGTGAAACCTACCCCAGGTTATTTTTAGACTGGTGTATAAAACAAGAATGAGTGCTGTAGAAAAAATAAAAAAGAAAGTAGATGAATTCTTAGGGTAGAATGAGAAATTCAATCTTCCATTTGGTTAGACAGCCATTGTATATTAAAAAGTTGTAAGTCACTTATGTATATTTCAGGAACAAATCAGAAGGTTGGATAGCATTTTGCTTTCTTGAATTAGATAAAACTGGCACATGACTGACTTTGTAAGCTTTCCAAAGTCTATATCCTTAATTTTTGTGCTTGAAATCTATGTTCTTTTCCAGAATTCGCCATAAGTGTTCATATTTATTGTATTGACTGTCTTGAGTTTTAGATGAACAGTGTTCTATTTTGATTCTTGGGAACTCATGAAGGTGAAGTTCTAAGAGAGCATAGATAGAGGTAGAGAGAGATAGAGGCGGAGTGATCTTCCATCGGCTGGTTCACTCCCTGGATTGCCAAAATGGCCATGGCTGGGCCAGGCCAAAGACAGGAACCAGGAACTTTGTCTGAGTCTTCCACATAGGTGCAGCAGCCCAAGTACTTGGGCATTTTTCCACTGCTTTCCCAGCTGTATTAGCAGGGAGCTGGATTGGAAGTTGGAACAGCCAGAACTTGAACTGCTGCCCTTATGGGATGCTGGCGCTGCAGGTGGTGGATTTGGCTAATATGCCACAGTGCTGGCCTCGAGTTATTTGATTTTAATAATGTAATTTGCTTACTATTCCTATAGCAATTTTAAAAATGGAGAAAGAAAGGTTTAAAACTTCAAATTCTATGCCAGAAGAGTCAAGGTTAGAATAAGGTTGTAAACTAGCTTGTTTATTAGCATTGTGAAAAATAATGATCAAGTTAATTAAAATTGAATTATACTGGAACCATCTAGATGGAGGCATGACAGCCATTTTAATGAGTTCCATTAAAGGTAGCAATAATGATTAAGCTGTTTTGAAACAAGCTCAATAGTTTTTATAAAAAATCTATTATGCAAATATCTCTCATTTCCCCGTTGGTAAAACTATAGTAGAGAATTCTTAGGCTGTGGACTCTAGAAATAACTGTGTCCCTGACTGCTCTGCAGTAAATTCTGATGTGAAGTAGTGCCATGCAGGCTACTGGAGGTTCATAGTTCCAATCAGCATGCGTCCCCCTGCAGCACTCATTGACTCTGAAAGCACAATGGGAACACTAAGGAAAAGGAGAGCATGTTAGGCAGAGCTTTATAACTTTTTCCCAACTCTAGGGAACTCTTTTAAATGTTAGAATATTTAAAAGTCCCTTCACATTTATGTAGCTGTAGTTTTCGAATCTTATTGATTAATAAAAGAGATAATAGCACAGGTGACCACAGGGGAATTCAGCAGTAATTTGCATTCTATTAGTCATAACTTCTGCATACAGTGGGGTCATATTAGTACATTTTTGATAGAGCTTATGATGTTTTTTGTTCTCAAAGCTGCTATGTTGTTGTCCCTCCCTTTCTCTGTCTCCCGAGGATAGGGTCACTGTATTGGAAATCTGGAAGGGAAAAGCCAAGGCCCTATGCGTGACTTCTCTTTGGGACATCTATCTGGGCACGTAGCTGGGAGGTGGGAGTGAGGGTTACTCATGTAGACCTCAACACATGTGGCATCTATTTCCATGAGAATGCTTTCTCATAGCTTATCACAAACTTCTATTATGTATTTATATGCATGTTTATAATTGAAGCACAAGTAAAGATGGATATAAGCTGGATATTCACTCTTTTCCTCAAAATCAAATATTAAGACTTTATATAATGAGTAATTCAAAGCAGATAGTAAATCAGTCTTGGTATTATTGAGCTCAGACAAGACCAAAGGTGTTGACAAATACCATTTAATGTAGATCATATGTTAATCTTTTTATTGAAGTCTTTTAAATAACTTATTTTAAAGCTTCATGACTACTAAAAACCCACCCAAATTTCTGATAAATATCGTAGATTAACTTGTTAAAGCTCATTGTCTCTGTAATAAGAAGCTATTTATTTTCCTGTGGAGATGATACCAGTAACTCTCAGAGCCAGAATCAGCCACAAGTGTGTGTCCATGCTGCAGCATCATCTCTGCTTTACCTAAAGAAAAATGGGAGAAAAGGTTTACTCTAAAGCTGTTTAGTGACCCATTCTTAAGGACTGAATGTAAAATCCTCTGTTAAATATTTCTTTATTTATTAGACACACACACAGCACATCCATCCACCATCCACTGGTTTACTCCCCAGGTGCCAACAACAGCTGGGCCTGGGTGGATCAAAGCCAGGAGCTGGGCACTCAGTCAGGTTCCCGCATGGATGGCAGGGACACCAATGCTTGTATTATCACTACTGCCTCTTGGGCTCTTCATTAGCAGGAAGTTGGAGGCAGGATCCAGAGCTGAGTTTCAGAAGTAAATACTCCAAATTGGGATATGAACATCTAGCCAGTGTTATACTAGTTACCTGCCCTAACTGGTAGATAAATATTTATTATCATGCACATTTTCCCCATATGCCTGCCCAAGTTCATTTAAATTCCTGTCGATACTTAAGTACTGCCACAAGGAATCTCAAGTGTAGAGGAAAGTATGTATGCCCAATAATGGTAAATTTATGGAGAAGATGAATACTGGGAGAAATAAACAAATTCAAGAAGTAGCTGGTTGCCATGCTACTTTATGCAAGATTTTATGCAGAATACAAAGTCAGTTCTGGAGTTGCTGGTAGGTTTCTGCCACATAGCTTGGTGCAGCTCTCCATTCTCTTTTTTTTTTTTAATTTTTATTTATTTATTTATTTATTTTTGACAGGCAGAGTGGACAGTGAGAGAGAGAGACAGAGAGAAAGGTCTTCCTTTTTGCCGTTGGTTCACCCTCCAATTGCCGCCGCGGCTGGCGCGCTGCGGCCGGCATACTGCGCTGATCTGATGGCAGGAGCCAGGTACTTATCCTGGTCTCCCATGGGGTGCAGGGCCCAAGCACTTGGGCCATCCTCCACTGCACTCCCTGGCCACAGCAGAGAGCTGGCCTTGAAGAGGGGCAACCGGGACAGAATCCGGCGCCCTGACCGGGACTAGAACCCGGTGTGTCGGCGCCGCAAGGCGGAGGATTAGCCTAGTGAGCCACGGCTCCAGCTTCTCCATTCTCTTACCCAGTGGCTTCAGTCTGCCCCAGAGTTGGACCTGTTAGACAGAGCTAGGCTTCATCTTGCTTTTGCTGCTTATTGCTTCTAAGATGCTAACCACCATCCCATCCCCAGCCCCGGTAAGAAAGACTTTCTCTAGACTGATCTTAAAATGATTTTACTTGGCTTCCCAAAGGGTAGTCTTGTTCTCTTGTGTTTTATTTGTTTTTGCCATCAAATTTCTTGATGAACACAGTTATTTTCCTCAAGTTTGAGTCAGAGTATGCTATGGTTTGAAAAACATCCTTCTTGAAAATGTTTCAGTGTCTCAGGCTGAAGTCCTAGTTACCTAAATTCCATTTCTCTGACTATACCTTGTTATCATCATTTGGAAGCATCTTTTGCTGGCCTCTTCTTGATAAAGCACACAGGGCAGAAAGTCTTCTACTGAACACATCTAGGAGAGCTTCTTAGCATTTAGAAATTCTACTCTGGTCTCAGTGTGAACTGTAGTTCATGCTCATCTTACTCCCCAGCTTAACCTCTCCACTCTCAGAAAGTGAGCCTTCCCAAAGCTTACCTTTCAAACATGAACTTGAGAAAAGAAAGCAAATAAGAACTTCGTAATCCATTTTTAAATTTTTTGTGTATGTTTAATAGCCCACATATTGAATTACCCTTTAGTTGTTGTCTTCTTAGCATATCCTGTTTATTTTGAAATTATTTGGAAAAATAACATTATTTGTATTGATTTTTGGGAAACTTTAAGTAATTTTTCAAGTATTGAGGACCAGTTGTCTCAACCCTATTCCTCATATACTACCTAAAGCAATCAACTACTACCTATTTTTTCTACATCTTAAAAAATAAGTTTATGATTTTGATTTTTCTTTAATTTTACTTTCAGATCTTAGTCTCAAGATCTTGACTATAAAACTCATTTTTCATGGACTAATTTTCAAGTTTGGGAATTATTTAAGCCACTTGCTGTTCCACTATTTCCTCCTGCTTTCTGGCCAATTCACTGATCATTAGCACCTCTAACAGATGGTGAGCACAGAGGAAAAGAAGAGCAGTTAATTTTGCTATTTGCTGGAAACTCAAATAAAAGATTTGGTGGATAGGACATTAAAATTAATACCTTAAATAGCATTTAAAATTGGTCTGTAGAAAGATGACAGTCTCTCGAGTCACTAAAGAATGGAATAACAATTATTGTCAAACACTTGGCCAGCATAAGTAATACAGGAGAGGGAAATTGTTCTGTCGTTTACATAAGGAGATATTATTGCCCATACATTAGTGAAAAGAGTCCAGAATTTGTACTTGAATAGCCTACATTCAAAGTCTTTCTCCATCCTTTATTAACTTATGTGATTGTGAGTAAGGCAAATACAATGGTCTTTGTTCTCTCTTCTGGAAAACGTAAAGAATAATGGATTTTTCATAGGATGTCTGCAATGAAAAGACATCATTTCTAGGAAAGGGCTTGAAGCACTGTAAGGACCATTCCTGTTATTTTATTATTTTTTTTTTATCATTATGAATGTGTTTGAATGAGTTATATTGATTCATTTATGCTTTCTTATTTAGTTTTCATGAAAGGTAGTTTCCTAATGATTATGCTTACACTCTTAACAATGAAATAATTTATCTTCTTGATAATACAGTTATTTTAAATATTGAAGGCAATGGCCTTCACCCCATGTCTCTAGTTAACCGAGATGAAACCCAACCAGGAAAATAACATTCGATCAAGCATAGCGTAACTATGCCTTGTATATGGGACAATTAGCAGCCTTAGCAACTTAGCTTTTATCTTGATTGTGTATTTTCTGTTACTGGGGTAAGAATCCACAAGGAGGTAAGAGTTCTTCCTTCTCTTTAATTTTGAAAATGAGACCAGATAAAGCAAGAAATGCAGAGGGGAAGAGAACAGAATTGGAGACAAAAAGCCAAGTATTATTTAAAAAGCTTGGAGTAAGATGAGAATATGATGAAATGAGCGTTGCCTAGACAGATGATGAGGCTTCGAATGTACATGACACTGCAATTAGACACATATATTATGAATGTGAAGGACTTGCTGATGATTTGCTTTCTATACATCTGAGTATATGACAATACAAACTATTTTAGAAGTCACACATGTAATTTAGGTAGATTATAAGTAAAGAATTATTGAATGAAGGTGTTTTTCCATGGCAATGTTTAATTTTCTTTAAAATTTATACTTAGTAGTATGATCTCAGGGTCAGTGCTGTAATGTAGTGGTTACCCCAATGCCTGTGACTCCGACATCCCATTTGGGCAACTGCCTTTTCAAAACCTGGATGCTCTACTTCCAATCCAGCTCCCTGCTAATGGGCCTGGGAAAGCAGCAGAAAATGGGCAGAGTATTTGGCCCCTGCCATCCACATGGGAGACCCAGATGGAGTTCAGCCTTGGTTGTTGTAGCCATTTGGGGAGTAAACCAGTGTATGGAAGATCTCTCTCTCTCTGTCTTTCTTTCCCTCTTTCTCTGTAACTCTGCCTTTCAAATAAATAAATAAATCTTTAAAAAAAGATTTCAACACGATGATAAGCTTGAAATCTACAAAATGGTATGTGTTTCAAGTGAATGTCCATATTACTGTTGCTTGCATACTCATGAAATTAGATTTTTACTACCTTGAATTTTATGCTAATTTTGTATTAAGAATTGAGTCCACAAATGGAAGGTGCATGTCTGAAGCAATGTTTCTTTTTATGGATGTGCGTGTGTGATGTGAATGCATATGGTTGATGTGTATGTGTGTGAGAGCATGTGTGAACCTGCACAGGCCTGTAATCATGGATGTATACAGAAAGCAGAGAAGACGGTGAGATAAAATGTGAATAGGGGGAAAGTAAAGACTGGAAACGACAGGAAAATGAATGAAGTTGTGAGTCAGCAAGCACAGGAAAATATAAAATAATGAGAGATTTAGAAATAGGTATGCAAGTAGAAGCAAATTTTTCTCTTGGAGCTGATTGGAGGAACTCTGCTTATCCTGGACGGACAAATTTAGTATTTTAACAGAACCCAGTAAATTCCTAAATATAGATTTAAACACAAAAGAAAACTATTTTAATTGGAAATCGAGGCTTGAATTTGAGGCCCAGACAAAAAAAGACCTTCCTTTTGTTAATAATAGAATCAAAAGCACCATCTAAGATGGGTATAAACACAAAGATTGACACTCAAATGTTGGGGCTAGTGCTGTGGTGTAGAAGGTTAAGGCTCTGCCTGCAGTGCTGGCATCTCACTGGTTCAAGTCCCAGCTCTTCCACTTCCAATCCAGCTCCCTGCTTGTGGGCCTGAGAAAGCAGTAGGAGATGGCCCAAGTTCTTAGGCCCCTGTACCCATGTGGGAGACCTGCAAGAGGCTCCTGGCTCTGGAATTCTGCCTGGCCCAGTACCAGCCATTGCAGCCATTTGGGGAGTGAACCAGTGGATGGAAAATTAATTCTGTCTCTCTATCTCTCCCCTCTCCCTTTCTATTTCTGCCTTTAAAATAAGCAAACAAACAAATAAATCTTTAAAAAATACTCAAAATGTTAACAAAACTTAACACCAATGGGAAATTTTTAATATTTCTCTGTAGTTTCTATGTTTCATTAGTTGAACTAATTTTGTAATTAGACAAAACTGAACAAAAACGATTTTGCAAATCACTTTGATTCATAGAATTGTTTATGTACAATCTGCTCTGGGAGTCTTGGGGATGATGTAGGGTGACGTGGGCTGCCACCACAAATAAGTTAATTCATAAAAGTGTGGTGAGGGTCCATACCATGCTCCTCTCAGGATCCAAATGGGCACAAAATATGCTTCATTTCTAAAGCAACTGACTGCTAGCAGGCCTGGAAGGGAATCAGAGAGGCAAGAAAGAATCTGAGCCATAATAGACTCTTCTACTATGTTCTCTTTTGCACTTTCTCTCCTTTACTATTTTTTGTAATTATTTAATTAAAAGGCGTGGGGGGGGGGCAGATGCAGATGAAGAGAGAGCTCTTATTCATTGGTTCATTCTCCAAATACCTGCAAAAGCATTGACTAGGTCAGACTGAAGCTGGGAGCCAGGAACACAATCTAGGTCTCCCACGTGGATGGCAGGGACTCAGCACTTGAGCTATCACTTGCTGTCTCCCAGGGTCTGCATTAGCAGGAAGCTGGAGTCAAGCAAGGAGCTGAGGGGTCGGTGCTGTGGCACAGCAGGTTAAAGCCCCAGCCTGCAGTTCTGGCAACCCATATGGGCACCAGTTCGAATCCCAGCTGCTCCACTTATGATCCAGCTTTCTGCTAAGTATTGTGCCTGGGAAAGCAGTGGAGTATGGGCCCAAGTCCTTGGGTCCCTGGATCCATGTGGGAGACACAAAAGCAGCTCCTATCTCCTGGCTTCATATTGACTCATCTCTGGCCATTGCAGCCATTTGGGGAGTGAGCCAGCAGATGGAAGACCTCTTTCTCTGACTCTACCTTTGTCTGTAACTCTGTTTTTCAAATAAATAAAATAAATTAAAAAAATAAAAGGGGCTGAGACTAGAAGCCAGTACTGTAATATGGGACATGTGTGTGTCCTACGTGGTATTTTAACTGCTGTGCCAAATGCCAGTCTTCCTTTTATTATCTGTCTTACAGGAATTCTATTAGATGGTTTATGTCTAAGCCATTTAAACAACAGCAGTACATACCTATTCCCTGATCCCTGTGTTCCAAAGCCACGGGGAAAAGTGGGAATGAAACTCTCTCCATTTCTATCCACCTTATTTAGCTAAGACAAAGATGAACTTTGTCCAAAAAAAGGAGATTCCACCAGGTAATAAAACGAAAACAAAAACAACACAGATGTTTGAAAGTAGACATGCTACAAAGCATAGCATTCTGTCCTAATCCTGAAGTCAGATCTCAGCATATCCCCGTTACCCACACAAATTCTGCATTGTTGGTGAGACTGTAGGAAATGTTAGGATGTTGGCAGTTCTTGACTATGCTGTTTGTTACTGCGGTTTTGCCCTCCTAGGAATTTATATTTTCTTAAAAGAAAACATAATTAAAGAGCCCAGTATCTGTTATTAATGGACAATAGGGGGACATGAATAACTCTATGCTAAGGGCTTCAAAGACTCTGGCAAGGAATCTAGGGACATTTTTGCAATTTTTAAATGATTAAATATATTCAGATATATATTTTAATCCATCTGGTCTAAGGGTAACATGTGACCCATATATCTGAAATACTAGAAAAAGCGAATATACAAACTCTTGCTGAATTTCCTTAACTGAAGTCCAGGTAAAGAAAGGCCTGAGAGAAACAGTTTCCAGAGGCTTTGTCTTTGGCTGGCTTTCCTGTCCTTGCCTCTGGCGATGCTGACCCTCAAACAACTGTCCAAGTGTAGTGAGGTCATTATCTTTTCCTTCCTCCTCCTGTTTCAGTTCTTGGCCTCTGGAATGCCTCAGGTCCTAGAAGTATTACCCATCTCCCCTGCAAACATTGAAACCCTCAAAACCTGCCCGCCTCTGATACTGACTTTTCACAGACCCTTCTTCTGAAGCTATCTAGGACCTAGGAGTCCTGCACAGTGAGCCCTTGCCCTTGAATCACTTCTGGATTTTGTAGCATTTGTCAGAAGCACACCGTTAGCTCAGAATTGAGTTTGGTTCATAAAATTCCACTTTAAGTGATCTCCTGGGCAAGTGTTTAGTCTTGACCCTGGGAACCAGGTGGCAGACACTGTTTCCCTGGAGACTCTCTCAGTCACAGCAGCATCTTCCTCTGGTGAAAACCAGACTTCAGATCTCTTGTTAAAGAGTTTCTTAAAATATTGCAATCACGCACTGGAAAGATGTCTCCTGGACCCAATTAGCCCACAAACATGGGAGAAATAGCGTACTCTGGATCCCACGAAAAGCTGACAAGTAATGACTCTCTTGCTCTACAGTCTTTGCAGAATTCCCAGGGGGCTTCTCAGAAAAGAATGCAATGGTGGTTATTATTCTGCAGAGTTGTGAAAGCGGAGGGAGTAGATGGGGCTGGTATTGGGGGGTGTGATACCCACCAATACCCACATGCCTACCGTTTCGTTTTACTGTGCTTGGTAGCTTAGGAGAATCATGAATGTATCACCAGCATCAGTGAAGTGATGTCAAGACAGAGCCAGCAGATACGAAGGGAAACGCCTTGGACACATGGAATAGGGTGTGTCTCAGAGGTGGATCTTAATCTTTCAAACTAACTTCTACCCTGTAACCACCCACCATGAATTCAATTCTGTTTCACCTTGATCTAAATTGCTGTAGTAACAATTTATTAAATCCTGAAATAGGTTGCCGACATGATAGGTTTCCGGTCTTTATCAAACGTCACAATCTTTTGAATCATACCTGCCAAGACTGGTCCTCCCAAGGCTTTTGAGTGCATCAGGCATGTGCAGATTTCATGTTGGTTAATTTTATCATTTTCTAAAACTGCTCATGGGTATTCACCTGCCAGCGCTCCAGGAACCCGCAAGACCATGTGAACTGATGAAGGGCATTTATTCCCACCAATTAGAAAATAAGCTATGTTGCTTCTAGCTAGGAATTCCATACACAGTGTTTTGGTTTTTTTGTCCCCCCCCCCTCCCAAAGGCTATATCAAAAGAGTTTTCCCTCCCCCAACACAACTTAATTTGATTCATGAAAGGGCTGAGAATTCTCTAGCCAGAAAATCAAAGTTTTCTAATAGGACCTCAGTCTGGAAGGGGGCAGATGGTTTTCTCCAAGAAACTGGAAAAAAGAGGATGATGAAGAGGAAGGACCCATCTGTGTCCATCAGACTCTCTATTTGAGGTGTTTGTTTCTAAATCGCAACACGGGGCCTCTTTCCATATCACCAGAGGCCCCTAAGGAGGACACTTGTTTGAGGTCTAGCGATGATTTCCACATAGTCTAAAGCAGAGATATTCGCAGAGCTTTCGAAATCAGTGAACTTGGCCCCGCAGGCCACCGGAAGTGTCCGATCTCGATGTGAAAGATGCTTTTGGCGATGGTGGGAAGTGGAGACCTGCGTCAGCGTCATCTGTTCATCACTCAGTCCTCCCTCCGTCTCGTGTTGTGCGTTTCTGGAACACACGATAAAGAAGCACATGCACTTTGAAGTTCTCTAAGGAGCTAACTAGCGACCATCCGTCAAAACAGACATTTCCAGGAATAGGAGAGTAACGACACAGGTACTTCTCCTTGCAGAAACGAAGATTTTTATCCAAGCAAGTAAGACCGGTGTGGAGGGTTTTGTCAAAGAAATGCAGAGGTCCTTGAGGGCAGGGGACCCGCATTCCCCATCCCCCTGGCACCCGCAGCACAGCTCTGTGACTAGCACGTATCTGTGCTGCACTTGAAACCAGCGAGGCCAGCTGCAGAGGGAGCGAGGCGGGGCGGGTTCCTTCTGTGGGCCCTGGGGCCGGGCGCCCGGCTCAGAGATAACCCGGGGCGTGGGGAGGGCGGGGCTCCTGCCGCCTCCCCGGTAGTGCGGCGGAGTCCTCTGAAGCTGCCAGTTGCCAAATGAAATCTGAAACCGGGCTGTGTCTGAGGGTTGGCCCCACTCAGTTGTTCCAGCCTCTTGTACTGTATATTTACACATTCACACACGATCACTCTTTCTAACTTCTGGGACTGCTCTTTGCGCAACGGCTAGCATTTCTCCAGTGCATGTAGCGACTCAACCCAGCTCCGGGTGCAGACCGGCGGGGCTGCGGCGGGGCTCAGAGGCCAGGGGCGCTGTCAGAACTGCGGCGGAGAGCCGCGAGGAGCTGGGCGCCGGCGGCTGCGGGGAAGCCCCCAACTTTCCACGGCCTCCGGTTCCGGTGCTTCGGGGCAGCCAAGTGAATGGGGCGCAGTCCTTGTCGCGTAGGGGAGAACTGAAGGAGCCTCGCCGCCCCGAGTTCCCTCTCCCTTTTCTTTCGGCTGGTGCCTGGAGCCCTTTCCGTTGGAGCGGCAGCCGCGGTCCGGTGGCCGGGGTGCGCGCCCAGCAGGGTAAGTGGCGCGGCTGCGGGGCTGTGTGTGCAGGAGGTGGCGTGTCCCAGCTGGCGCCGAAGGGAGGGGGCTGCTGCGGGCGAGCCGGACTCGCAGGAATCCGGGCTGGTGTAGCGTGTGTGCAAACGAGTGTGTGTGTGTGTGTGTGTGTGTGCGCGCGCGCGAGCTCGTGATGGGAAACGCGAGCTGGTTGTGTGTGTTTCTGGCTTTAAAAAAATCGCTGGGATTAATAAAAACTTTATGCGGTGAAGTTCCCTCTCTTCCTCCCGGTTGGTTTCCTCTCGTGTCTTAGAATTTTCTAGATAACAGGTATAAAAAGATAGGTTTTTATAATAAACTTTTTTTTTCTTGGTGAACACAAAGCATTAGGGGAATCTTTGAAGACTTTTAAGCTTTTTAAGCTTCTGGAAAGATTCTATCTAGATTTTTAGAAAAGATACCATTTTGATGAAGTATCCTTCTTCTCTTAAGGATAAATATGTAATATGTTCTCATTTAAAAAAAAAAAAAAAAAAAAACTTTAGACTGCCTATCTTGTATAAGTCCCCAAATAGAAGAAGTATAATGTTACCGTAAATTCCTTAGATACTAGGTTTTCACTATCAATGGTAATAGGAAGTCCAACCTCTCTTGTTGTCCGTATCTATTTTAAATCATTTCAGTTATCATTTTCAAGCATTCTCTGCCCCCATCATATTTTATGTTACTTGTTTTTTTAACCTCCCAAGCCATTATTATTTCATGTCCTTCTAAAAAGAGGACATGAATAAATCAAGCTAGACATTTGCAATATAAAAGTTGTTTGTGTATCCATAAGTAAAACAACATGTGTTGTTGTGTCTACTTGTGTAAGACAAATTAACTGAAATGCAGGGATATTTGCAGTAGAGTCTAAAAGCTTTACTCAATTAGGGGAAAGGAGATGGACAGACAGATTAAACACAAGCATTCGTACCAGATTCTCACTGGAACTCAGAGCCAGCCCGCAAAGGCCAGCCTGGGTGTCAGTGTTGAACCGGGGCTGGCAAACTTAAAGTACACGGAATTAATATATTTGAAAATGCCAGCAAACAAGTCTAAAGCTGCATCAAACTTATTATCAACTCACTCCTTCTTTGAAAATTGTTTAATACTTCCTCTTCTCTGGGGGTATTTCAACTTCCAAGGCAGCCCAGTAATAAAACTCCCCCTTTCATCTTCCTGAGTGGCTGAACCTTAGGTAGCAAGTCTGCAAATCTGTTCTCTTTAGAGCCTTTACCGAGTTGTCAGAGAGCTCACCTTAGACACTTCGGGGGACTGAGATAGTGACAAAACTTGGAGGTAAATAATGTCCCTCACAGGAGCAGTGTTTTTGGTGGGGGGCCTTCAGGTGGGAATACAGTGAAAAGCGAGTTTTTTTGCGATCTGGAAAGGAGTGTGAGGCATGTGGTAGAGATAAAGAACTCAAGGGATATTAGAAAGGAGAACCTGCAATTCTTTCTGCATGGGGAAGCCTGTTGGAAGACTGCCCTTGCCTTTCCATTATATCACTGAACTTGGATTTATTATTTCATCTTAGAGTCTGGATTTGAGAGTGCTTTCTCTCTAGTATTCTTTTGGGCCATGCATAACTGTGAACCTGAACTACTTTGATAATACAGACCTGATACCAAGTGGGAAAGAATTACGTTCTGTAGAAGAAAAATTCCACTGCGGAAGACATGACTCTTAGGATGCACCCGTCTGGACAAGAACAGGGATTTAAATGTAAAAGTGCTCAGGGAAATGCTTGCATGTTTTGCTTAGGTTGGTAACGGCCAGTGCTCTTAGAGCTTTCAGAGGTCCTGGTTTTATTTACTGTGGGATTTTGGACTCTCCAGAGTGAAGGGGGGTGGGGGTGGGCAGGAAGGGTGAGGAATGTGCAGCAGGTGGTCATGAATAGCTTGAATCTGATTACTTTGCTGTCTTAGCCAAAGCCTAGGTGGTGTTTACCAACAGTGCCCTTAATAGTTTCACCGTGACCTACTGGCCCATTGAGGAGTTTTCTTTCTGGCTCTGTTAGTGGCCCGGTTGGCTTTTCAGAGCTGAGAGAGGCAGCACCCGCAGCAAAGTTCGTGGGCCATGCATGTTGTTTCCGTTCTTATGTGTGTGGTGCTGTAGCACCATCTTGGTTTCCTACAGTTCTTTTCCTGGACAGACCTGCAGAGCTCTTGCACTATGGATTGAGGTTGTATAATGCTGATTCCTTCTTTCTTCTGTGTTTCACATTTTATTAAAAGTGAGTGTTCAGGAAAAACAAGATGGGGGGGAAGCAAGCAAAGTCTGGAGCTCTGTAAGAAGACACAGTGACTCAATGGGTCGCACGTGGGTGCGGAGGCGGTTGATAACAAGAACCAGAGGAAGAAAGCAGAAGAGAGGTAAAATAAAAAGATGCCTGCTTATTATTAAAGCTATGGCTAGAGGATTAAGTTTTTCCCAGATGAAGAAGGGCATTTAAAAATAAAATCATCAATGGTCAAGTTAGCCCTGAAATTAATGCTGTTTATGTGAGAACTATAGCCTCATGTGGAGTCTCCCAATGGTGACCCGTCTTTCTCTGCTGTGTGAATTGAAACTTTACAGGGTTCTGATGGTTCCCGCAGCTAAGTAAAATCATATTTGGGAAGGGAAGCATTATTGTGATGAAGAGTCAAAGAAGATTTAGTTTCAGAGATCATTGTGTACATGTGTGCTTTTAAGCAGCCTCTACCCACTACTGTGACATGCTACAATTAATCTTTATGAAGTCCAGATTGGATTGTATAAACCCTTTGTTCTAAAACCTTTGTTGGATCCCAGTGACCTACAATGTTAACTCTAAACTCCTCAGAGCTTCCTCTTCCTATACAAGGGCTTCTTACTGATCAGAGTTCTGAGCTGCTGTTCATGGATTCATTCAACTAGAATGCCCTCTGCCTGGAAAGTCCCTGTTGACTCTCGGTGGCCCACTTCAGATGAAACTTTCTTTGGGAAAATTTATCCAGTTCTAAGGAGGAAGAGTTAATCATTGCATCTTAATAGCTTCCATGGTGATCTTTTAAAACATATTTTGGGGGCCGGTGCTGTGGTGCAGCAGGTTAACACCCTGGCCTGGGGAGCTGGCATCCCATATGGGCGCCGGTTTGAGACCCAGCTACTTGTCTTTCAATCCAGCTCTCTGCTATGGCCTGGGAAAGCAGTGGAGGACAGCCCGAGTCCTTGGGCCCCTGCACCTGCGTGGGAGATCCAGAGGAGGCTCCTGGCTCCTGGCTTTGGATCGGCACAGCTCCAGTCGATGTGGCCAATTGGGGAGTGAACTATCGAATGGAGGACCTCTCTCTCTCTGCCTCTCCTCTCTGTGTAACCCTGACTTTTAAATAAATGAATAAATCTTTAAAAAATTAAAAAAATCATATTTTGAATAATTGTTTTAATAACTTTTGTGCACCAGGAGTCTTCAAAAAGTTAATGGAAAATGTGTATTATGAAAAAAAGCATGTGCATTTAACATTTTTTACACCAAATATGAATTTCTATTTTGATTTTAGTTTTTCATGGACTTTTTCAAGCCCTCTTATACTTTCCCCTGCTGCCCAATTTCTGTCAGTGTATTGGTGGTGGGTGTATACAGATGTCCAGTATGGTGTCTGAAACCTGGTAGCCATTTGTTAATGTTTCCTAATGAAAGAGCAAAGCAAAAATCAATACAAGGCAAAATGAATACAGTAGTGGTAGACTCTAGTTTATGGAGTTGTGTACCAAAAGTTCATTAGAGAAGTGCCTATTTGGACTCTGAGTTCATCTTCCAAAAGTAATATCCTCTAAAACACAATTTACTCTCTAGACCAGCCCATACATGCCTGTTTAATCTGTACAATAAATGAAATACTGTGCTTTTGCAATTCTAAAGCTAAAATAAAACAAACAAACAAAAGTACTGTGGAATCATCTTTTTCCTTTGAAAATCAAAAAATATATTTGAGCCTAAAGATAACAGAAACGGGCCGGCGCCGTGGCTCAATAGGCTAATCCTCCACCTTGCGGCGCCGGCACACCGGGTTCTAGTCCCGGTCGGGGCGCCGGATTCTGTCCTGGTTGCCCCTCTTCCAGGCCAGCTCTCTGCTATGGCCAGGGAGTGCAGTGGAGGATGGCCCAGGTGCTTGGGCCCTGCACCCCATGGGAGACCAGGAAAAGCACCTGGATCCTGGCTCCTGCCATCGGATCAGCGCGGTGCGCCGGCTGCAGCGGCGGCCATTGGAGGGTGAACCAGCGGCAAAGGAAGACCTTTCTCTCTGTCTCTCTCTCTCACTGTCCACTCTGCCTGTCAAAAATAAAATAAAATAAAAAAAAAAAAAGATAACAGAAACGTTTATAGCAAATATACATTTTCCACAGTTGTTTTTGTGTTACACTATAAAATCTATAATCTATCAAATCCCAGTGGGAGGTCCCAGATTTGACTATGAGGACTAATAATGAAGTTAAATTTGGAGATGCCGCCTGTGGAATGAGCAATATTCTTAATCAAACAAAATAAAAAAGGAAATTTTTGCTACTAGCAATTATCTTGAGTGCTGGTGCTTGAGGGAAATCAGATTTCATTAGGGGAGAATGTGGAGGTAGAGAGAGGGGCGGAAGTTTCAAAGGACACCTTATTTCATATAACTGATTATTATGAAGGGACTCCATAAATTTTATGGTAAATGGAATTAAAAGATAAGTTTATTCTGGTGCAAAGTCTTCCACATATACCCTATTTTTTAAAAATAAGGAAGATGAAATCCATAGAAGCTTAGTAATTTGCAAAAAATCACACAGCCACTACGTGGTGATTCTGGGATTCAAACTAACACATCTCCCTCCAAGTAAGAAACCTTTATGATTATGCTCTAGAGATTAACCTCTGGGTTCATGGCTATCATATGCTTCAGTCTTGCAACTTTGGACAAGTTGTATTCACCACTCACAGTTTTCCATTCTGTAAATATGGACATCTGATAATATCTGCTTCATAATGTTACTATATATTTTTGATTTATAAAGTGAACAATGCATAGAAAGAGACTAGAAGGATGTCTGGCACTTGATAAGTCTCAATAAAAGTCAGTGGTTGTTATGGTTAAATGATGAATAGGGTAGTCCTGAGCAATGAGTTTTCAAATTGTAGTTTTTGATCTATCATTGGCTATTAAGATGCTTTTATTGGTTCATGACCATAATTTCTTTTTGAATGAAAAAGTATATTATATGTTGGAATGGACCTGAATAGAAAAATATCAAGATTCACTATGTGCAGTAAAAGGAAAACTTGTTCTGTATGTTTTCATTTCAGGTTTGTATGTGTGTGTACCCATCTTGCATACTGGGTAGAAATGAAAGATGTGCTCCTGATTATTGATAACAGTGCAGAAAATGTATTTTAGAAAATTCTTTAAGGTGATAGTTATCAAGTGTGGTGCCAGGGCCATCAGTTCAGTTTTACCTTAAAAATATGAATTATTGAGGTCTACCAGGGACCAGCCATTATGTTTTAGCAAGGTCTCCAGGTAATTCTGTGGCACCTTAGATAAGGGCCATTTCTAAATACAGTACTTAGTAAGTGGGTTAAAGTGCTTGTTGATATCATATTGACTGAAGATTGTAGCCATCTACAAAATACTGTCCAATGTGTACATAGCTCTGATTTTGTGTATTTGTTTTTCTATACCACCTACTCACAATGCAGGTGGGTAAGTACCACAGAAGTGAATTAGTTAATATACAAAAAGACATTGAGTAGTTCAATTCTGTACTTAGAACTACAAGGTAAAAATCCCAGCATTCCTTGTGTGTAGCCCTGAATATCTAAATTGTATTTTACTTAAAGCATTTTATGATGAAAGTCCAGATGCCTGAACATATGTAAAATTAGAAAGTAAATTAAGAATTTGTAAGATAACTCAATATTATATTAATTGAGATGAAGCACATTCAAATAGGAGATAAGCAATCCAGTTAATGCAATATTAATGCTGATGTTTCAAGAAATCTACTTTGGCAAAATAAAAGTGGGATTTTTCTCTTCAAAGGAAATAATAAATATGTTTAAGGTCTTTATCAACTGTATGTTATTATTGTAAAGAGAGAACATGTAATATTGCATTATCCTGCCTTTGTTGCATGTGGTGGCATTTACTGTTCTATTTAGTTTATTATTGGTGAATATATTTACTTTAAAACTTTAAGTATTGTGTTTAAAAACACACCATCCAGATTCACTAAGAAGATGGAAGGCTTTCTTTTTCATTTTTCTTACAAAAAGAATATTACCTTAGATTTTTAAAAGGGAGCTTTTAAATTGCTGTGTATCAACTCTTCTAAAAGTTATTTATAGTGTGTGAAAATATTTTTAAGGTCAAAGTGTCAGAAAAACGAATTTTGGGGGTAAAAAAAATTCTACCTTCTCATTCACCAGTTGTAAAAATGAGTAGTTGAGCAGTTTCTTGAGAGATGTTCTGAAAGGTCCTCCTTTATTATGCATTCTCTGGTTGGAGAAGGGTGAGAGGGCATCTGGAGAAGAGCCGGGAGAATGTGAGCGCTCATCCGACTTCTGGTGTTCATTAGCATCTAGTGCGTGGGCAAATCATGTATTTTCCTAGACTTTGGTCTCCCGATCTGTAAATTAAGTGAATTGCAGTAAATATGTTCTAGGCTTGCTCCAGCATTGAAAAAGTCTGTGTTGCCAAATGGTAGTGTCTTTTGTTGGCAGTTTTCATGAGAACGTGGCTGTTTGCATGAATTTGGCAGAGCTCTGAGAAATGGTTATATATATATTTTTGTGTGTGTGAGGCTTTAGGAGGCACACACATAACATGATCAAGTTAATGTGGCTTTCCTCAACAGGTTTCATATGCCAAAGGGCCAATTTTCATTAGCTGTGGGTTGGGAGGATGGGTGATATTACTCACAAGAAAAAAATGTGAAAATGCATGAAGATGTTTTTGGTCATCACATCTGGTGCCCATGGTCCAAGCACACCGTTATGCTTGACAATGTGTGATGATCCCTCACCACAAAGAATTTTCTTTTCCCCAGCACCAAGATCACCCTTATAGAGAAAACAGATAATGAAGTTAGAAAATTCCGTTTTAACTCCATATTTTAAAGTAATCAATTGGAAATATGGCCATGTATTTTCTGCTGTTTCAGTAACACAGATGCAAGCAATATCTATTCTTAGAGAACAACTGGTGTTTATGATGCATGGGAGAGAACAGCCTCTAGCTCTTTGCACTATTTGTTAACTATGCAGTAAGAAAAGCAACAGAAATCTTGGCTTTGTTAGTACAGTGAGCAACTAACTTGAAGGCACACTAGAAATAGTTCCTTTGAGTGGAGGTTGCTAGTTTCCCTGATGACAATGATATTTGTAATGGAATAGCTTATAGAAGTTTCCATTCAAGATAACTAGGCATTGATGTTTAACTAAATGCAATGATTGAAGCATTCAATGCATAGATTTGATTCTCCATAGCAAGAAATATCACTTTTTAAAGTTCTATCCATAGTGATGACATGAGTACTTCCTTGCTGTCCTTGGGCCTCCTTCTGTGCTTGTGTTGGCTGTGTGTCTTCTGGGTAGTCTAAGGATAGAGGCCATTTAGCAAGGGTGATGCAACCAGGGCCTTTTCAAAACCTTTGCAATGTTTCAAATTTGGGCTCAATTCATTTTGGAATCATTTAAATCACAAGATCATTAACAGAAAATCTTTTCTCTCTTCCACCTTCCTTCTTGCATTTGTCAAGTCCCTGTTTATTAGTGTGTGTATTAAAACTACCATTCTTACAGCTGTCAGATGCTGTGGATGTAAAAGGTGTGGGATGCATAAACTTGCTGCCCAGCAACCCAGAACCAACTTGCTATTTTCCAGGAATGAAATGGTGCTCCTTTTCCCTGTTTTGCCTGGGTCTTTACACCTGTGCAGAAGAGGGGTGGGTAAAGAGAACCATCATTGAAGTAATTTCTCTTTTCCCATCAATTTGATGATAATTTCGGTTGGATGAGAAAGTTGAAATTGCAGAATTAAAAACAGAAAATCTTCTGGATAATCTTTCATGTTCATGATCTGTACTCGGCCTGCTCAGTAGCTCCAAAAACAGTGAGAAGCGTGCGCTACCTTCTCAGGATGAATTTGTCAAACTGCAGAAGGAAAGCTTACTTAGAAACATCTATTACCATCTCACCTCTAAAAGCTTTCCCTACAGAAAAGAAGTCCAAAGTAATTTAGGTGATTTGACCCAGAACACACCATCAGAGGAGCAAGCAGACCAGGCTCTTGCTTCTTGGTGACTGACCTCTTCCTCGGGGCCTTTCGCACTAGGGGTTTGCTGAGAACGCTCACCTTAACCCTTCTCTTAAGAGGGGTCTTCAGGAAGTCCTTGGAAAATGCAGTTTTCAAAGCACTTTTGCACTGGAATAAACCAATCTTCTTGAACTTTTTGCAGTCTCCTTGGCTGTGCAACCTGAAAGGTACTAGTTAATCCCCATCTTTGGCAGGATTGAGAATAGAGACACACGATTTTCTGTGCTCTGGAGTTCCAATGAGGAACGTGAGCTGAGGAATTCCCATATTCAGTGCCAGAAGCTGAAAGAAACCATTGAAAGCTGTCTTTTACCTAGATGGCTGTCATCCTCCCTAAGCCTCACCTTTGTTTTCCTTCTTTTAGCTAAGTGGTCTCAATATATATATATATATATATATATATTTTTTTTTTTTTTTGACAGGCAGAGTGGATAGTAAGAGAAAGAGACAGAGAGAAAGGTCTTCCTTTTGCCGTTGGTTCACCCTCCAATGGCCGCTGTGGCCAGCACACCCCTCTGATCCGAAGGCAGGAGCCAGGTGCTTCTCCTGGTCTCCCCATGGGGTGCAGGGCCCAAGCACTTGGGCCATCCTCCACTGCCTTCCCCGGCCACAGCAGAGAGCTGGGCTGGAAGAGGGGCAACCGGGACAGAATCCGGCGCCCCGACCAGGACTAGAACCCGGTGTGCCGGCGCCGCTAGGTGGAGGATTAGCCTATTGAGCCACGGCGCTGGCCTCGATATTCTTATAAACAATGAAATAGGGAGCCTGCCATTTTTCTGGGGCAGTTGGCTCCATGTTGGCTAGCTTTCCAAGTTTTTAGGTTGGAAATACATCATTATTTCTATAATCTTTAAGTTCATATACCATTACCCATATGATCTTCTGGAATGCAAACTATTGTTTTGACTATTTCAATTAAATCTAATACTGTTTAATATTAAGTAAAACAACTACATCTTGTTTTAATTAATACTCATTGCATATACTGATGCAAATTTCTTATTGTTGTATTAGAACTTACTAAACATTCACATATTTTAGATTAAATGTTTTTGTTATTAAGGTAATTTTAAAGTATAAAATTTTAACACTTGAGCAGTACTTAAATTTCTATATTAACTACAATGAATTTTTTTACTATGATATGGTAGTTTTTACAAATGCATGAAAGCATATTAGTGCAAGTAAATTTATAGTTTATGCATAATTTCTTACTCAGTAGGAAGAATAAATTTAATTCTCAAATCATATATATCATATAAATAAGATTCATTTCTAAGAATGGAATAGTTTTAAAGCATTTCTTTTGGGACAAAAATCTAATCATGAACAATTTATTCAATAAATTAATAATTTTCCTTTCTATTTAGAAATATGTATACTTCTTAAGAAGAGCAAATAGATCCACAACTAACATCTTTAAAATCATTTTAATATGTTTGGATTAACCCTAAAAGTAGCTAAAAATATATCATATTAATATCAAGGTACAACTTGTGATATTTCTTCATTTTTGGTTACATGTTTAAGCTAGTTCTTTAAATATTTTTATTTTTTAATATTAATTATGCTGAAACCATCTAATGTAAATTGAATGTTATCAATACACTGTAGCTTTTCATTCAATTCAGTATTCAAATCATACCATGATCATACATTGTTCTTTTAGTTTACGCTATTCATATTCCTGAACAACAAAGAAATATTTAATGTTTAAGAAACATAACGTAGGAAACAAAAACAAATAAAAAGCCTGGTTAATCTCTTTAAGCCAGTCCAGTGGTCGTGGAAGGTGTGAGAGAGAATGGAGGAAGAAAAGAGGACCCAGTTCTTGGTGACTGCTGTGTAAGTCTGCAAAATCACAGAGTTCTTTCCGTGCAGTGCTGTTATTTTCTCTCTGTTTGCAGTCCTGTCCAGAACTATTTAATTTGTGGAACATTCCAGGCAGTATCCTTAGCTTCCCTGGGAGGCGTCTGGGGCTGGTGCTTGAGGACCCGGAGGGACTCCTTTCTGAAACTGGGGAGGACAAATAGCGCCTTTGGCCGTGTGCGCATGCCCAGCTGGGAGAGAGCCCTTTCAGGGGGCACCATGTGAGTTCTTTGTGCAGCTGAGCTGAGCAAGCTGCTCCACGTACCTTGGCAGGCAGTTTTGAAGAGTGTAGGATGCCTTCTCAGGAACATGGGGTTAGTTCTGTGTCTCCACAGAGAGAATTCTAAACAGTTATGCTTCCTTCAGACTGTGGTGATGGCTCAGTGGTGTTACACCGGGGGCTGCTTGTGCAGTATCTTTCCACGCAAGAATAGGACACTAGTGGCTCATGATGGGGAGTGCTTATGTGTGTGTAGCAAGTAACACTCTGACCTAATGAATTGCAGTCCTAATAGCAGCATAGTCTTGCTGCAGTTTTCTGTTAGTTTGATGCAATAAATATTACATAATCTGTTAGAAATGGCCATTCAATAAAAAATAAAATTACACTGAAGTATTTTGTGGCAAAGCTATTAGTGTACGATATCATTTATGAGGTGTATTATAAAAATGAAACACTAAAGTACTTCGGCAAGAGAAAGGATATGTAAAGGTCATATTAATATGGGCCTGCAGGGAACAGAGAGGAGCTGCAAGGAGAGAGGGGAAGGAAAAGTCTATCTATCCTGTTAAGGTGGAATGTGATGGAATTACTGGCCATATTTCACATTAGTCTGTGAAACGCCGACGTACGGCTGGTGACGCTGTTTGTCAAAGCTGACAGGGAACGGATACAGTAACTGTTTAAGAGATTGCAGGTCGATTTCTGGTACCAATGTTGACCCATACATTGAAACTAGAATACTTAAGGCTTAGCAGCAGGCAGTGAAGGTCTCCGATAATCAGGTGCAATTTTCACCTTAAATCTAAGCACTGATTGGAAATAAAGGTATTAGCTGCATTTTTTTGAGTTGCTAGTTCTTTTATCTTGCAGTTTCCTGGAGTTCTATCTAAATTTTCAGAAAATTCTCTCTAGAATATGTTCACATGTGAACCAGTCTACCTGTCCCTTTTCCAAGGAACTGTGATTTTATTAATAAAAGGCGAGAAAGAACCGTTACTTTTGGACTGTTAAGAACTATGGACAGGGGCTGGCACTGTGCCTTAGCAGGTAAAGCCTGCACCTGCATGGGAGACCCAGAGGAAGCTCCTGGATCCTGGCTTCGGGTCCGTGCAGCTCTGGCCATTGCAGTCAAATGGGGAGTGAACCAGTGGATGGAGGACCTCTCTCTCTGTCTCTCTCTCTCTCTGTCTCTCTCTCTCTCCCTCTATGTGTGTAACTCTGACTTTCAAATAAATAAATAAATCTTAAAAAAAAAAACTATGGACAAATAGCCATAGACATTTTGGGGGCAGTTTTTAAGAATATTCTGGCAGCCCCAGCTGCTGTCACAATGGCACAATAACCTATCACAGGGCTATGATTCCCAACTGTGGTAAATAAGTGGCTGCTAACTAATATTTCATAGTGAATTGAAAGTTCTCTTTTTTGTTTTCCAAAACAGAGCTTGTGGTATGATATTATGAAAGCCTCGATAACTGCAAATTATTAAGGATATTTTTCCCTATGGAGACCACCTAATATAATTTGAAGAATCTCACAGTTTTAAACTTTTTCTGTCTTTAGTCCAATATAAGTGTTCCATTCTGCAACTCCAATTTAACTTTTATTAATAGGATTATTTAGTTTACATCTTCTTTTTTTAAGATTTATTTATTTATTTGAAAGAGTTACAGAGAGAGGGAGAAACAGAGAGAGAAAGAGAGAGGTCTTCCATCCGCTGGCTTACTCCCCAATCTGCCACAACAGCCTACCAGAGCTGTGCTGATCAGAAACCAGGATCCAGATACTTCCTCCAGGTCTTCCCAGGCAGGTGCAGGGGGAGGACTTGGGCCATCTTCACTGCTTTCCCAGGCCATAGCAGAGAGCTGGATCAGAAGTGGAGCAGCTGTGACTCAAACTTGCACCCATTTGGAATGCCGGCACTGCAAGGCCAAGGCTTTACCAGCCACACCGCAGTGCCAGCCCCAGTTCACACCTTCCAGTTATTCAAATAAGATTGACTTTTTTTCAACCTGTGACTGATATTTGCAAAGGTTAACATAGAACTTGTTACCCTAGGTTGATCAATTATCTTATTATCTTGCTTTATTCTCTGGAAAGTTTTGACTGAATTTGGCGTGCTATTAAAATGGATTATAATCTATCACATAAAAATAATGCTTTCTTAGACTAATTTTAAGTTGATAACCTTTTCATAATTAATAACTGTACATTATAATTTTTTTAGCTCATTGATGCTAGGGTGGTATTCTTCCATTTAATGTGAATTCTTAAGAAAATAACAATTTTGTTCGGTCTCATTTCCTTTGCTAACATTTGTGTTTGATTTTAAACGTCAGTTTCAGAAATTATGATTACATCAGTAAGTGATGGAACTTAGTCTCATCTCCTATGCATTGCCACTTACTGTTCTGTGACTTGTTCATTGGTTTTCACAAATAAGTCATCTAGGTGCTCTTTCAGCTGAGATGTTAGCTAGAGACCACTAGGACTCCCAGAGGCTGTTCACACCGTAGAAGCCAGGCTGAAGGAGAGGATTCAGGTGAACCAGTGCTTACTGAGGACCTGGAATTGTTGTTTTTTATCTAGGGTTTTGTCCTCAATCTCCACCTGTCTCTTGGCCAACAAAGGCTCTTCCAGAGTGCACTGCCAACCAGGAGACTGAGGACTTGGGCCTGTGAGGACCTTCTGGGTATCTGCAATGCTGTCTCACAGAATTAGCCTCAAGTTTCCTCGGAGGTTTCAGCTGCTTCATGTTCTGAATTCTAATGAACTTGAAACTGTACTGAGCAGGTGACAGCTGTGAGTTAGAGACCCGTCAACAGCTCATTTACTTCTATTCTAATTCAGAGTGATAGGCCCTTTCCTCTTTGAAGTTAAATATCCAGTTTCTGTCTTTACTTTCTTTGCTTTCTCTTTCTTCTAGTTGGTTCTTTTTCTTTCTTTTCTTTTTTTGTTTTGTTCTTGTGTTATCTCTTTATTACCTTAGAACGGTTTCCTGGAAGTATTAAACTTTCTTATGACCTTTCCCATTCCATATTTTCATTATTGTGAGTCAAGGTGTTTATCTGACCATCTGTCTCCTTCAATGATACATTTTCAGGATGAGCTACAGTGGCTATTTTGGGTCTTTTTGGAGCCTGCAAAGCCACTATAAATTTCTAAAACCTTCCTGAGCAAACAGTTGTATTATTAACTCCTCCTTTCTCCTCCATCTCCCATAAAGCCTTTGTAGAAATGTAAAACTGGAGAAGCAGCTGAGTTAGTAAACATTACATTCGTCAAATTACTAGGGATGCTAACTTCAGTTCCTCAGGTGAAATCTGCCCTGTTTCTGTACTGGTTTCCCTTTTATAATGAATCAGTATCACATGGAAGACTCTTTGAAACTGTGTAAGTGACCAGCTTTTCATCATACTTTAAATTGTGGATTTTAGTGCTCCTTAATCATTCTTGCCTGAAACAGATGTTATTGTAGCGTTTGCCAAATAGTGATTTTCTGTTTTCATTGTTCCATCAACATTTGCTAAAATTCTCTGTAAGGGAGAGCTTTTCCTCCACCTCACTCATTTACTTACATGACTGCTTGTATACATCACTGTGGACTCATGGGCATCTGTTTTATTCTATGAGTTACAATCTGTTACAGCTGTTATGTGGGTACTTCAGAAAGTTCATGGAAAATGCATATCATGAGACTATGCATGGATTTAAAAAACTTTCTGTATCAAAGTCAACATTTTTTTTGACAGGCAGTGTTAGACAGTGAGAGAGAGAGACAGAGAGAAAGGTCTTCCTTCCATTGGTTCACCCCCCAAATGGCCACTATGGCCGGCGCGCTGCACTGATCCAAAGCCAGGAGCCAGGTGCTTCCTCCTGGTCTCCCATGTGGGTGCAGGGCCCAAACACTTGGGCCATCCTCCACTGCCTTCCTGTGCCACAGCAGAGAGCTGGACTGGAAGAGGAGCAACTGGGACAGAATCCGGCGCCCCAACTAGGACTAGAACCCTGGGGTGCCGGCACTGCAGGCGGAGAATTAGCCTAGTGAGCCGCGGCGCTGGCCAAAGTCAACATTTTTTAATTATATTTTTCCTTGAACGTTTGGAATTGCCCTTGTATTTATTTTGTCATGGAAATTGTCCACGTTTGGCCATTGGGAGCTACTTCAAATTGGCTCCTTTCTTCATATCGCCAGCATTCATAGAGCATCGCTTCATTTCTGGTACCACAGAATGCTCCTGGCTTCTCTAATAATTCCTTTGATCCAGCCCTGTGCCCCCCACTTCTCCAAGATGCCTGAAGTGTCTCTTACTGCAGGCTAGTATTCAGGAACCAAGTGTTGAGTGTTAGTTGTGCTCATTCATAAAATAATAGAGCTAATGTTTCCTACAATACATTTAGTAATTTGCTTATGTCTTCAACGTGTACATAGTGGTTTCAGAATTGCTAATCCATATCTCTGTAAAGAACATTACTAAGTGGAGGACAATAGATAGCCTTACACTGTGGAGTCAAAATACTTTCTTTCCAAAGTTAACTTTTCTTCACCTCCCCTAATGAGAGATTTTTTTCAATGTAATTATTTTATTTATTTGAAAAGCAGAGTGGCAAAGAGAGAGAAAGGGAGAGAAATCTTCTATCTGCTAGTTTACCTTCCCAAATGACAGCAACAGCTAGGTCTAGGCCAGGCCTAAGTCAGAAGCCAGGAACTCCAGCCTAATCTCCCACACTGGTAGCAGGAGCACAAGTACTTCAGCAAACCTTCGTTGCCTTCATCCTTCATACACACATTAGCAAGAAGCTGGGCCAGAAGCAGAGCAGCCGGAACTTGAACCAGCACCCTGATATGAGGGGCCAGGCATCATAAGCAGCTGCCTAACCTGCTCCACCACAGTGCTGGCCCCCATGGAAAAGTGTTACACTTTTGTTTTTAAGCAAAACCATAGTGATAGCATCTTTTTTTTTTTTTTTTTTTTTTTTTTTTTTTTTTGACAGGCAGAGTGGACAGTGAGAGAGAGAGAGACAGAGAGAAAGGTCTTCCTTTTGCCGTTGGTTCACCCTCCAATGGCCGCTGTGGCCAGCGCACCGCGCTGATCTGAAGCCAGGAGCCAGGTGCTTCTGGTCTCCCATGGGGTGCAGGGCCCAAGCACTTGGGCCATCCTCCACTGCACTCCCTGGCCACAGCAGAGAGCTGGCCTGGAAGAGGGGCAACTGGGACAGAATCTGGCGCCCCAACCAGGACTAGAACCCGGTGTGCCGGCGCTGCAAGGTGGAGGATTAGTCAGCTGCGGTGCCGGCCCAGTGATAGCATCTTGACCTGAATCTTTGCATGCTTATGCAAGCCATCAAGTAACACATTTGCAGTATTTTCGTAGACTAATTTTGATACCTGCTCTGTGGCCAACAAAGAAATGAAGCTTTGTATCTCTAATTGTGAAATTTGCAAGAATTCTGCATATAGTTAGGAAAATGTAAAATCCCATGGAAACTAGACATAATCCTACATGAAAACTTAACTGATTTTTAAAAAGATTTGGGCTAGAATTAATATAGATTCATCTAGGAACTAATAGTTTCTTTATAGTTTTGACTACTAATATTTTTATGCTACCATTTCAAGCCCCCTTATTTAACTCTCACTGTCATTGTTCTGGATCTTTCTCAACCTGCTGTTCCCTGATGTTCATTTTAATTCTACAGTGATGACTAAATCAACCTCAGGTTGTAAACGTGCAAAGTTATGTACAATTTTATGGCCTTACTCCCTATTTCTGCTATCACTAAAAATACTATGTTTTTAAAAAACAATTCCTGAGAAGAAATATTCAGGAGACAAGAGGAACTTTTTAAAAACAACACATACCTTTTGTCACTGAAGGTATGTTCTACAGCTTTCATTGTCTGGAAAACAGGACAAAACTTCTTGCAGCAGATGTTCAGAGCCTGAGTTCATCTGTTAGCTAAATTTACCTTGTTGGTGGAGGAACTACTGAATACCAGTAACTACTGAAAACTATGTAACCAGGTGGAATTGACAAGGGAGATGACCTTCTTCCTCCCCTCCTCACCCCCCCCCACTCCTCTTCTTCCTCATATAAATCACTGTTACATTTTCTTCCAGAATGTGGCACTATTACATTTCCTGCATGTAGTAAACTCCTATCATCTGCATTTTCAATTCTCTCCCTATTTTAGGAAACTCTGTATTACAGGAGCTCAGTACCTAGGTTCTGGGTTGATGACTCAATATCTAATCCTGATCCTCTTCGCTGTGTGATTGTTGGTCATACTAGTTACTCCGTTTTGGCTTCAGTTTCTTCTTCGGAAAATTGACAACAAACCATGTAACTCCTTCTTGTGGGCCTTGAAAAGTTTAAATGAGAAAATTGTTGTCTAACACTTGCAGAAGCCTGCCTGGCACATAGTCAACACTCACAGAATGATATTGTTAGTGCTGTGACTTGTTTTTCCTGCCTTTCTTCAGACCTCATCATCATGTCTGCATTTTCTAGACCACTGCATATGTGAGGATTCAAGACGTGTGTGCTCAGTATAGAGGAAGAGGAGTTATTCTGGTGTTAGGAAGAGGTAAGACTGAGGGCCTGCACTGTGGTGTAGTGGGTAAAGCAACTGCCTGCAGTGCTGGCATCCCATATGGGTGCTGATTTGAGTCCTGGCTGCTCCACGTCTGATCCAGCTCTCTGCTATGGTTTGAGAAAGCAGTAGAAGATGGTCTCCCTGCACCGGCATGGGAGACCAGGAAGAAGCTCCTGGCTCCTGGCTTCAGATCGGCCCAGCCCCAGCTGTTGTGGCCATTTGGGGAGTGAACCAGCGGGTGAAAGATTTCTCTCTCTCTCTTTCTCTCTCTCTCGCTCTCTCTCTTTCTCTTTTTCTTCCTCTCTCTTATGTAGCTCCGTCTTTCAAATAAATAAATAAATCTTAAAAAAGAAAGTTCTTCCTCAGCCATGGCATTGTCTGTGTATACAAAGGCTGTTGATTTTTGTGCATTGATTTTATACCCTGCTACTTTGCCAAACTCTTCTATGAGTTCCAATAGTCTCTTAGTAGAGTTCTTTGGGTCCCCTAAATACAGAATCATGTCATCTGCAAAGAGGGATAGTTTGAGTTCTTCCTTCCCAATTTGTATCCCTTTAATTTCTTTTTCTTGCCTAATAGCTCTGGCTAGAACCTCCAGAACTATATTGAATAGCAGTGGTGAGAGTGGGCATCCCTGTCTGGTTCCAGATCTCAGTGGAAATGCTTCCAACTTTTCCCCGTTCAGTAGGATGTTGGCTGTGGGTTTTTCATAGATTGCTTTGATTGTATTGAGGAATGTTCCTTCCAAACCCAGTTTGCTTAGAGTTTTCATCATGAACGGGTGTTGTATTTTATCAAATGCTTTCTCGGCATCTATTGAGAGAATCATATGGTTTTTCTTCTGCAGTCTGTTAATGTGGTGTATCACATTGATTGTCTTGCGCACATTAAACCATCCCTGCATACCAGGGATAAATCCCACTTGGTCTGGGTGGATGATCTTTCTGATGTGTTGTTGCATTCTATTGGCGAGAATTTTATTGAGGATTTTTGCATCTATGTTCATCAGGGATATTGGTCTGTAATTCTCTAAGATCAATCCCATTCACAATAGCTACAAAAACAATCAAATACCTTGGAATAAACTTAACCAAAGACGTTAAAGATCTCTACGATGAAAATTACAAAACCTTAAAGAAAGAAATAGAAGAGGATACCAAGAAATGGAAATATCTTCCATGCTCATGGATTGGAAGAATCAATAACATCAAAATGTCCATTCTCCCAAAAGCAATTTACAGATTCAATGCAATACCAATCAAGATACCGAAGACCTTCTTCTCAGATCTGGAAAAAATGGTGCTGAAATTTATATGGAGGCACAAGAGACCTCGAATAGCTAAAGCAATCTTGTACAACAAAAACAAAGCCGGAGGCATCACAATACCAGATTTCAGGACATACTACAGGGCAGTTGTAATTAAAACAGCATGGTACTGGTACAGAAACAGATGGATAGACCAATGGAACAGAATTGAAACACCAGAAATCAACCCAAACATCTACAGTCAACTTATATTTGATCAAGGATCTAAAACTAATTCCTGGAGCAAGGACAGTCTATTCAATAAATGGTGCTGGGAAAATTGGATTTCCACGTGCAGAATCATGAAGCAAGACCCCTACCTTACACCTTACACAAAAATCCACTCAACATGGATTAAAGACCTAAATCTACGACCTGACACCATCAAGTTACTAGAGAACATTGGAGAAACCCTTCAAGATATTGGCACAGGCAAAGAATTTCTGGAAAAGACCCGGGAGGCACAGGCAGTCAAAGCCAAAATCAACTATTGGGATTGCATCAAATTGAGAAGTTTCTGTACTGCAAAAGAAACAGTCAGGAGAGTGAAAAGACAACCGACAGAATGGGAAAAAATATTTGCAAACTATGCAACAGACAAAGGGTTAATAACCAGAATCTACAAAGAGATCAAGAAACTCCACAAAAACAAAACCAACAACCCACTTAAGAGATGGGCCAAGGACCTCAATAGACATTTTTCAAAAGAGGAAATCCAAATGGCCAACAGGCACATGAAAAAATGTTCAAGGTCATTGGCAATCAGGGAAATGCAAATCAAAACCACAATGAGGTTTCACCTCACCCCGGTTAGAATGGCTCACATGCAGAAATCTACCAACAACAGATGCTGGCGAGGATGTGGGGAAAAAGGGACACTAACCCACTGTTGGTGGGAATGCAAACTGGTCAAGCCACTATGGAAGTCAGTCTGGAGATTCCTCAGAAACCTGAAGATAACCCTACCGTTCGACCCAGCCATCACACTCCTTGGAATTTACCCAAAGGAATTTAAATTGGCAAACAAAAAAGAGGTCTGCACCCTAATGTTTATTGCAGCTCAATTCACAATAGCTAAGACCTGGAACCAACCTAAATGCCCATCAACGATAGACTGGATAAAGAAATTATGGGATATGTACTCTTTAGAATACTATACCGCAGTAAGAAACAACGAAATCCAGTCATTTGCAACAAAATGGAGGAATCTGGAACACATCATGCTGAGTGAAATAAGCCAGTCCCAAAGGGACAAATACCATATGTTCTCCCTGATCGGTGACGACTGACTGAACACCAAGAGGGAAACCTGTTGGAGTGAGGTGGACACTATGGGAAATGGTGGCTTGATCAGCATAGCCCTGACTGTTAATGAACAACTAAATACATTATCCCTCTTAGTAGTTTTTTTATCTGTTCTACTTAATATGACTGGTTTAGATCTGTAATTGATGCACAGTTATTCTTAAGTGTTGAAAATTAACTGAAATGTGATCCCTGTTGAACATGGTGGTGGGAATGGGAGAGGGAAGAGATGTATAATTTGGGACATGCTCAGGCTGACTTGCCCCAAGTGGTGGAGTTGGAAGCATACCAGGGGATTCCAATTCAATCCCATCGAGGTGGCATGTACCAATGCCATCTCACTGTTCCAGGTGATCAGTTTCAGTTCACAGTTGGTCATGGTGAAGGGACTGGGAGTCAAAGGGAGCACATAGACAAGTCTAGTACCTGCTAACGCTAACTGATGGAGTAAATAAAGGGGAGAGTGATCCAACATGGGAAGTGAGATACTCAGCAGACTCATAGAATGGCAGATGTCCTAAATAGCACTCTGGCCTCAGAATCAGCCCTAAAGGCATTCGGAGCTGGCTGAAAAGCTCATGAGAGTATTTCAGGCATGGAAAGCCAAGACACTCTGGCAAAAGATCTCTGCGAGTGAGATCCCAGTGGAAAGAACAGGCCATCAAAGAAGGAGGTACCTTTCTCTGAAGGGAGGAGAGAACCTCCACTTTGACTATGACCTTGTCTAAACAAGATAAGAGTTGGAGAACTCAGAGGGCTTCCATAGCCTTGGAAACTCATGACTGGAGCATAGGGAGATTACTGATGCCATAGACAGGAGTGTCAATTGGTAAAGTCAACAACAGGAGTCACTGTGCACTTACTCCTCATGTAGGATCTCTGTCCTTAATGTGCTGTACATTGAGATTTAATGCTATAACGAGTACTCAAACAATATATTTCACTTTGTGTTTCTATGGGGGTGCAAACTGTTTTAATCCTTACTTAATGCATACTAAACTGATCCTCTGTAAAAAAAAAAAAAAAAAAAAAAAAAAAAGAAAGAAATTATCAATTCCCAACTTGACTCTCACTGGGATTAAACATGACAATAGGTCTGCTCTGATTTCATCATCATTTAAAAAAATCATCTATTATTTTTCACTTTATGTTTCTGTGTGGGAGCAAACTGTTGAAATCCATACTTAATGTATACTAAGCTGATCTTCTGTATATTAAGATAATCGAAAATGAATCTTGATGTGAATGGAAGGGGAGAGGGAGTGGGAAAGGGGAGGGTTGTGGGTGCGAGGGACGGTATGGGGGGAAAGCCATTGTAATCCATAAGTCGTACTTTGGAAATTTATATGCATTAAATAAAAGTTTAAAAAAAAAAAAAAAAAAAAAAAGAAAGTTCTTTGATTAAAAAAAAAAAGCGGTAAGACTAGATGTCTTCAACTTCTTAGGTGAGAATAAAGTGAAAGAGAGGATGAATCTTAAAGGCTAAATGCTATAGCCTGGGTTTTATTCCCAGAACGGGCTCCTGAACCCAGCTTCCTGCTAATGCAGACCTGACCCTGGAAGACAATAGTGATGGCTCAGGAGTTTGGGTTCTTGCCACCCACACAGGAAGCCTGGATTACATCCCCTACTCCTGGCTCTTGCTCCAGGCCAGCCCTGGATGTAGTGGCATTTGGAGAATGAATCAGCAGATGGGAATGAGTATGCCTATTCTCTCCTTCTCTCAAATAAATAGATAAAATTGGAAGCTTAAGTGATGTATTATTATGTATTTTTATTTTCTTAGTACCTTTAATATTGATCTAATGGCCTTTCATTGTAACTGAGTTTCTTTCTGTCTTGTGACTGAGTATAGGATAAAACTTCATGAAAAGTCCAAAAATTAATAAATAACTTAAGGCTAAAATGACATCCTAATCCATCTAAACTTTTTGGCTCTGTGAAAAGATGTGACCTGTGAACTACAGGGTGTAAACAGTCTTAAAAATTATTTTTTTCCCTGCCATGTCCCAAGTCTCATTAAAGATGGGTGGAGGGGAGAATCAGATATGCCAAAAAAGAAGAAGTCCAATTCAAGTAACAGTTGCATACAGAAAAAGTTGATTGATACTAATCAGGAATGATGAGATATGAAGGGAAATTGAGTTCTGTTATTACACCTATTTTTAATCTGTTAGAATATAATACTTTATAAGGGTTGACAATACTTTCTGATACCTAGGTAGAGGTAGGATAGTGAATCAGTGCTTGGACATCTCTCCTGAGTTGTAAGTGTCAGCATTATTTCTCTTGGCTGGTAAAAAGATTTTAATCGTTTAATCATACTACTTAGTGTGTGTGTGTTTGTGTGTGTGTGTGTGTATTCATATCTTGATAGCTTCTGATCTCTGGCTGATGCATGAAGTAGTTAGACTACTGTTAGTCTTGTGAGATTTTGATCTTTTATCTTACATAGCAGAATGAACTCTTTCTTTCAGTGAAAGCATTTTCCATTGTTAGTCACACTTAGTGGTTACAAAGTTCTGTGTTCTTTTATATGAAGCCAACTTTTTGTTCTTTAAACTTCCAGGTTTATGAAAGGTGTGTGGTTCAAGTTACCAGGCACCATGAAAAGGAAGATACCACAGTCCTTTATTTACTAAGAAAGTCATTGGCATGGCATTGGTAACTCTTGCCTGCAGAGTTGTGGGAAGTCTCATGGTTGCATGTGCCTTCCTGGCTCCACAGTTGCACAACAGTAACAGCTTGTGAGAATGCCCATGTGACAGGGCCATGAGCAGCAGAAATAGGTCCATCACGGTTACTGTTGATTTGTGCACAGGAATTCTTGGTATGGTAGGAATGTTTATTTGTTTACATTTTACCAAAACCAAAGAACTCCTTCCTTGAAGAAATTTATTTCTCCTCTGGTTTTTGAGAGGATTTTAATCTTTTATTTGATTTATGGATCACCTTTTCACCACAAGCATATATCATGTCATATTAGACAGGTTTTAATCATAACAGTAACCTGCGCATCTTAGCAGTGAAAATGGCCATGCAACAATGTGAAGACTCACAGAACAAGCTTCAGGGTATATTGAGCTGTAATAATTTTAAAAGCACAACCTTAGTTGCTCCATGTTCTATGGTTAGCACCACATTTTCTTGTGAGCTGTACAGAGTTCTTGCTGTAGACACTTGATCATTTTGCTATATTGATGCTTCCCAAATAACTTTTGGTCAAAGTCTGTTCTCGCTTGAAAAGGTCTTATGCATGGAATTATTGAGAAATGAGTATGAAACTTACGGATGGACACAAAAGGAAGTAATTTTATGGAGTTTACAAGTGGACAAAAAGGAAAGAAGTCATTTCAGGCGTAGAGAGCCCAAGTGCCAAGCAACAGTGTTGGGACTAGAGTATCAGGAGCTGTCTGACTAATGTCCTGGAGGTTAATCTGATTTTTGACAGTGCTGCTCAAGCGGAAGAAATGGGGTCAAGAAATGTGAAGTGTCTAAGATGACTAAACTTGGTGACTGATCAAAAGAAGGAGGCAAGAGAGAAAGGGCCTGGAAAGACCCTAAGGAGCTGAACCTATGACTCAGATGGTGGTGACCGAGTCCCACTGTGCCCGTCCTGACTAGCCCAGAATATTCACTTGCACACTTCCATGAAGCTTAAAGATATGGCTTCACATCTCAACTCTGTCAGTCATATGTGTGACTTTGGGAGGGTGACTTCTGTGCATTTACTTTTAGCATACAGAAGAGAACAGTTTCTTTCTTTCTTTCTTTCTTTCTTTCTTTCTTTCTTTCTTTCTTTCTTTCTTTCTTTCTTTCTTTCTTTCTTTCTTTCTTTCACAGGCAGAGTTAGTGAGAGAGAGAGACAGAAAGAAAGGTCTTCCTTCCGTTGGTTCACCCCCGAAATGGATGCCATGGCCAGCACGCTGTGCCAGTCCAAAGCCAGGAGCCAAGTGCTTCCTCCTGGTCTCCCATGCGGATGCAGGGCCCAAGCACTTTGGCCATCCTCCACTGCACTCCTGGGTCACAGCAGAGAGCTGGACTGGAAGAGGAGCAACTGGGACTAGTACCCAGCGCCACAACCGGGACTAGAACCCAGAGTGCCGGCGCTGCAGGCGGAAGATTAGCCTAGTGAGCCGTGGCACCAGCGAGAACAGTTATTTCTTAGGGATTCTGTGAAGACTAATTAGAGGAAATAAGTCACTTTGAAATCACTTCATAAATGCAAAATACATTGTCATCTTGTCCACTCTACTGATTGCCAACAATAAAAACATAACATCTGCAAAATCAACACCTTCATGTTAAATCAAGAATACAACACCACGTTCCTAACTTTTTATGTAAGCTATTGGAGCTGCCTTTGGACACACCACCATTTTTCCAGGTAGTCTCTTGCAGCACAGTTCCCTTCACCATCGTTTTAATTTCTAATCTAAGTGAAACAAGAGGTAGCTATGGCTAAGCTTCCTTCACTCTTCAGCTGGTTAATGGAGGGTTTGCAGTCTTCTATCCAAGTAAAATAAAGGCACAAGCCATGAAGCAATCTAATAGTTTATTTTCTTTGCTTTAGTAACAGGAACAAGGATATTTTTATAAGGATACAAAATACTTGTTTGCAAGGAATCAGTGTTAATGTGTCAAAGGTGACTAATATCTTGGATCTCATCCAGATATCTACCACAGGGGAACTAAGGACACAGTAAAATAATAGCCGTTTTTGATACCTGGGTTGGCTGTGAACACCATATCATCATGTAACTTGGTCCTGGTCAACTGGGTCAGGCTATACTCGAGCATTACAGACATTTCCTGTTCCTTTAATTCAACAATAAACAGAAGACAGCCCAACTGGCTTGAGTTTTGTTTTCTCCATGATCTGCTTCCTTTGGTATTCTAAGTTCCTCGGTTGTATTAATGGAGAAAGGAAGAGAGCTCTGGAGTGACTGTGGGCCTCATGGTTGGACTCAGTCTTCTGCTGAAAAGAAACTGACCCAAGTGGGGAAATCTCAAGGTTTCTTTCCACCCAAAGAAGAAATAGAATCCTTGTGAATGGGTGTCTGGAATCTACAGTCTAACGAATGTAGAATTCAGACTTCAGTACAAATAAGTTCAGAGTATGTACTAAAAATTCCACTACCTTCTATGGTCTTTTATTTAAAAAAATGAAATTATAGCTAGTAATAACCAGTAAGCATTTACCTACATTTCTAGGGAAGCGAAAGACAACTCTAAGAGCAAGGAACAAGTCATTATGAAGCTGTTATTTTCAAATATTGTCATACAATTTTTTTTTTCTTCCATTTGCTTCACACAGATTACAATTTCACGCATTAAGTAGGGCCATTCATGAGATCAGACAGGAAGCTTCACAGTTATGCTCCTCACACACACTCCATGGATTATTCTTATTCATAATCAGTCCGGTTTTTGTGTTATTCCTTATTTACTAGCTCTTACTAAGAGTAACTTCTAACTTAAGTTCAGTTAATTATTTTAGAGTAAGAATAAGAACCAAACCAATGTTGGAAAGAATAGATCAGCATACAGGTTGGTAATGACAGTATTGCTAGAATGAATGCATGGCTTTCTAAGCTGACTAGTGTAGAAGAGACACCAATGATAGCTTAAGCTTAGTGTACCTTGGAATTTTAAGCCTATAGTTTAATAATCAAAGATTGGGTTTGACACAATTCAGAGACTCACTTGACTTTAAGTGGGAAGGAAACACCAGAAGATGAAAAAGCCTTTTTCACCCTTTAATTTTTTCTTTTGCTCCTGTCTATGGCAATGACTCAAAGTCTAAATATTTGAATCTATTAAAAGTGAAGAGCATTTTCAAGAAGCCCAACTGATCTCTTCTTGGTCAAGTTTCATGACCTTCTAGATTGTTCCCTACTATGACTATTACTCATTATCACCTCTTAAAGGAGGACTCCTTTGAATGATAGAGTAGCAGCCAGAATAGGACAGAATATTTGGCTTAGAGATTACCTCTGAAGAAGAAATATGAATAGATATTGAGCCATGTCAGTGCTGTTCAGGGAATGCTAACTTAAAAACTATCAATTCATCAAAAATAATGAGAAATATTTGATGTGAGTGCTAAATAAATGTTTATCAAAGCGTTTTCCTTATTCCAAAATTTCTTCCCATATTTTTTAAAGAAATGTTCCTTGGTGAAGATTAGCTAAACAAACCATGTTGTCCTCAATGTATCACATTGCATGCAAATAAGCAATAACTATTTGTGAATCATCTGCTCAGAGGTGGAATGCTTGTGGGCTCATGGTCTCCGAGTAGCTGGGCCACATGGCTTTTTAGTTTTTTGACCATGAAGAATTTAGGAATGTGGTAGATATCTAAATAGTTAGAAATACAAACCAATGTATATAATAAATGATTAAATTTGGTGCAGCTTCATTTGTCCAGGAATTTAATGGAAAATCAAATGACTATAAACTGAGATTCTGGAGATAAACAGCTATAGATGGGCCTTGAGTTTATGTGGCTGGCTTTGTAGGGAGTGGGGAGGGTGCTCCAGAGATCTGCACGTTATCCCGTTGGACTTCTGTTGGGTCACTGATCACTTCCTCTGACCTTGTACTTGGCCTTTTTACTTATTGGAATTCAGACTCCTTGAGGACAATGAGCCTGTTTAGTTCATGTCCTCCAGCCCAAAGTCACTGGTACCTGGATTGTAGAATTCAGTGTATATTTGTGATTGTCAGCAGTATCTGACTGAATACCTGGCCACATCCTTATCAGAAGAAAGAGAATCACCACTGAAATAGTGCCAGCATGGGATGCAGGTAGCATCAGCCTGTCTATGGCTTTATGATTCTGTTTTTCTGACCTAAAAATAGTGCAGATGACTGAAAACTTCTTCTCAGGGTTGTTGGGGAACTTCATGTGGTAACTGAAAAGACTTCCAAAACTGTAATGTGCTATGTTAGTCTGTCTTCCCTAGTACCTGGCCATGGATAGTTCTTATTCATCCTAGACTTTTTCATCTTGCATAGAAGCAGGTATTCAATAGATCATTGTTTGATAAATGAATCAACAAATGAATCAGAGTTCATCATCTTTGCAGCATGCTATGTTTCTATTTTTTTAAACTGCCTGAAAATACAGACACCTATTCTTTTAGAAAAATGTCTACACTATGATTAAATAAACTTGGAGGAACAGTTTGGAGTCTTGGCTTATCAATAAAGTTGATGTGTACAAGTGCATGGGAATTTTTATCTCTTTTGCCTTTTCAGATTCATTTGAAAATACATATTTTTTCTTACTTGTAGATAAGTATCACTGATTCATATTTTTGAAGTGTCCCAACGTATGACCTCTGGATTGACTTTTTCTATGGTGTTAAAAACATATCTCATTTAAAACACACCTTCTCATTGCTTATGCAATAATATAAAGCCAATGGGGAAAACATGAAGATATTTACTAAAATACTGTTTAAAAAATACCTGTAGGCAATAATTTTAAGGAAGTGAGAGTGAGATTATTATTAAAGATAATGCATTAAAAATGCTAATTTACAGAGAACCACCACCTTAAGAGAAACATTTGCAGAATCAAGTAGTTTGTAGTAAAAGTTATAGGAGTGATCTTTCATTCCTAAATTATAGCTTTGAAAAAAAATGTTTCTCTTCCTGATGCCTAAGCATTTGACCTAAGGCTAAAAGACTTTTCACAATAAGCCAAAAGAGAAATGCAATGCAGATTCTAAAGATAAAACTCCAGCATGCTGTCTCTGAGCTCTGATAATTCTTGTGTAATATTCCTTTCTTCCTTTCCCATTCCTATTACCCTTGCCTAGGCCTTGCCATTTAATGCCTAGGTTATTGCTATTTTGTGTAAGTTTCACCTGTCAGCCTTTGGTCTTTACTGCAATGAAATCCCTGTTGTATATTGGCGCCAGTTAGTGTTAATAAGCCATGCCATTCACCATGTTGCTCCTCTCTGCATGAGTCTATGTTGATGACCCATTGCTGTGACCTGACAGCCATCCTGGCCCCAGCAGTCTTATTTCTCTGCGTGTTCTTCCCCATAGGCTGGGCTTTCCACAGTCTCCTCAAGTGTTCCAAGGTTCCTCCAATCCCTAGGCCTTTTCATGCATGGTATTCACCCCCAACTCTTGTCTGAGTCTTGTCAGGCCCTGCCAGGAAGCCCTCCTCCAGTCTGCCTTTGTATAAGTCATCATTCATTCTCTGAAGTTTCTGATGACTTCTTGATATGCAATGGATTGATCATTAATATAATTTGACTTTCTAGTATTGTCTTTCATGAATTCAAGTCTACTTCAAAGAGCTCATATTAAATGGAATTAAAAAAATCTATTTGATACCTAAAACTTGAAATCTGTGTATCATTTTTTCATGGTACATATTTCCATGAGCTTTTTGAAGGCTCTTCAAAAAGTTCACTTCTTACTGAAAATTTCCTACTGGAAATTTCTTACTTGAATTAAAAGAAAAGCCTTAAGACACCAGGAAAGTGATGGCTGGGTGGTAATAATGTATACACACATTGGGAGATACATGTGCCCTGTTTCAGAAACCAAGTTCTCAACTATTAAATACATTAACATTTCCTAGCACTGAATGTAGCAATGATACCTCAAGAACAGTACCTCACTAAAGAACTCTTACATTGTCCATGTGTTGAGAAATGCCCCCGTGTCTAAGCTGGCAGCATGCTGATTCTTATAGCACAATGAAGATCTGTTTGGGACCTATTTCTTTAATACTGTTGACTTTCATTTGCTTCCTTATAATGCTTTTCCTGACTTGGTTATATTAAAGATGATTATTTTTTTTACTTTGAACCCTGAAGCTTTGCATATGATTTTTAATTATATATATATATTTGTATTCATAAGATATATTATAAATATGTATCATGGTTGTATGTTTATAAATTAAATGTTACATTTTACAATACTACTTTTGACTAGGGGCTGCTGTAGTTTTGTGTATTCCTGGAGAATTCTGCTCCTAATAAGTGTGATATTCCAACGGCTCAGAGACAGGGTGGTGACAAGATGTGCTTCCACATTTATGGCCCTTGATCTTTAGTATCCAGAAATATTTCTCAAAGATCAAACCACAGCACACTTGGCTCTTGGCACCAGGAAACTTGGGCTTTGATTGTGATCAAGTATTGCATGTGATGTGGCGGCTCTTAAAAGGGACTCTGCAAAGTAAAGTGATAGGAATATACACTGCTCTTTTGTTTCAGGGAAAAGATGTTGCCAAGATGAAAAAAAAAACTGACAGTTTTATAAGAGTATTTCTTTCCTCTGGGTTTTTGGCAGGATACTTGCCTTCATGAGCAAGTGGTATAGACTGTGTTTTATCTCATTCTGTTGAAGCAGACACTAAGACCCTGAAGAAAGCCTATCAGTGATCAGAAAAACAAAATTCACACCCTCACACATAGCTTATGTCCCTGTTCCTTCCCCTTCTACCTCCTCCCTCCCTTTCTCCCTCCCTCTTACCCTTTCTCTCCCTCCTTCTCTCCCTCCCCCTTTCACACTCTGTTTTTTCTCACTCCCTTTCTCCCTCACTCCTTCCTCCTCTTTGCCTTTCACTTCTCTTTCCTTTTCTTCCTTCTCTTCTTTTTTCTCTCTCTCCCTCTCGCCCTCTTTTCTTCCTTCCTTCTCCCCACCTTCTTCCCCCCTTCTCCCTTTCCCTCTCCCTCTAATCCTCGCCCCCACCCCCAGTTTCATTTTTCTTCCTTTGCTCTTCCCACCTGTTTTTTCCTTTTCTGGTCATTTCCTTGCCAATTCTGCAACAATATAGCTTCATTATCTTTCTGTCGCTGCTGTTATCTCTCTCTCTTTCTCTCTCTCTCTTCCTCTTCCAAGTTGGTATTCTTTCTACCATTTCTTTCTACTGAAAGGAAAATCCGTATCTCTACTCCAGCATATGCTGACTGTGGAATTAGGAACCATGTGTTGTGTAAACCTGTCTCATTTGCCCACTCTAGCATTAACCTACCTCTTCTAGATAAGCTTTTATACTGTGTCCCTGCCACCTGCAAAAGACGAAGAGCCCATTTTGAAAATGAAAATTGCTTCAGTATATATTTTGGCTGGTCCAGTCACTGAAAAGGACAGAGTTAAGATATTTATAAAATATTTAAAAATATTTAAAAATAATTACAGTCATTGGTCTTAGCAGTTAAAGATGCCAACATCCCATATCAGATGTTCTGGGTTTAACTCCCAGCTCTGGCTCCTGAATCAAGCCTCCTGCTAATGAGCATTTTGAGGGAGACCCAGATTGAGTTCTTGGCTCCTGGCTTTGGTCTGTCCCAGCCCCTGCTATATTGCAGGCATTTGGAGAATGAAGCATTGGATGGAGCTTTTTCTGTCTGTCTGTCTGTCTCTCTCTCTCTCTGCCTTTCAAATAAACTATATTATTTTCAAGCTTTTTACTTATTTAATTTTTTTAAATCACAAAAATTATGTTTACCATGTTGAAAGAATTAAGCATTCTCATTTTCTAAAAACAAATTCTGTCTTGGGGCAGTCATTGTGGTGCAAGAGGTTAAGCCCACTTGGGACTCCCATGTATCATAGTAGAGTGCCTGTTCCAGTCCTGGTAGCTCCCCTTCCTTCTTGCTAATGCACTTGGAAGGCAGCAAGTGGTGGCTTAAGTACTGCCACCCATGCCGGAGACCTGGATGGAGTTCCTAGTTTCTGGCTTAGGCAAGACACAGCCCTGGCTGTTGCAGACATTTGAGGTATGAACTAGCAAATGGGAGATTCTCTGTCTCTGTCTCTGTCTCTGTCTCTTTCTGTCTCTCTCTCTCCCTCTGTCTGTCTCTCTGCTCTTCTGCCTTGCAAATGAATAAGTAAATAACATTTATTTATTTATTTAAAAATTCTGTCCTATGTGAGTCTTCATATAACTATAATATAATAAAGCTGAAAATTGTATCTATTTTATGTGTAATTAAACATTTCTTTGCTCATCTAGAAAAGACTTCCAGCTGCACTCTGAGGGGCATGGAGTTCTGGCATTGCCTGGGTCTGCCCCGGCCACAGTAGCAGAGCACCACCCTCACGAGTGTAAAACAACACCATAGGTTGTCTCACAGTTCTGAGGGCAGAAATTCCAAGGCAAGGCATCAGGTGGGCCAGTCTCCCCCGGAAGCCTGGAGGGAATCCTTGTTTGACTCCTCCTGTTTTCTGCTGCTTTGCTGGCAATGTTTTGCATTCCGTGGCTGGCAGCTGCACAATTTCAATCTCTGTCTTTGTTGTCACATGGAGTTCCCCCATGGATGTCTCTGTCCTCACACAGCCTTGTTCTAGGAGGACATTGGATCAGAGGCCATCCTTCTCCAACATGGTCTCATGCTAACTAACTGAATCTGTGAAAAGTCTTTCCAAATACGGCCAGATTTTGTTGTAATAGAGGTTAGGATGTCATTGGATCATTGTGGAGAGGACACAGTTGAACCCACAACAGGAAGACTGGGTTCAGGTCTCATCTCCACTACCAAGTGAGCCTGTGACTTTTGGCAAACTACCTTACCTCACTGAATCTCAACTCTAGCCCCTACCTCATAGCATTGTGAGGATTCATTGAGATGATGCTTAGCAAAGTGCCTGGTACAGATTGAGTACAAGTCAATGTTCACTGTTCTTTTAGAGATTATTACTTAGGTTCTTATCAGTATTGCTGTTGTAGTTGTTGGACACAACCACTATTGGTACCTGACCCATGATTGTTGCTCATTGGATGTTAAATTTCAGTCACTCAGGGCCATTATCATTTGTATACTGCAGATGCTGAAAATTTTAATAGAACTAAATTATGGCTGAGGTTACTCTGTTTTACTATAGGTTTTCCACCTGTATGCTGAGGACTATTTAATTTTTTAATGTTTATTTATTATTTGAAAGGCAGAGAGGCAGAGGAAGAGAGAGCAATAGAGATCTTTCATCCACTGGTTCATTCCCCAACTGGCTGTCACGGCTGGAGCTAGGCCGATCCAAAGCCAGGAGCCAGGAGCTTCTTCAGGGTCTCCCACGTGGGTGCAGGGGGCTCAATGACTTGGGCCATCTTCCATGGATTTGGGCCATTCCAAGGACTTGGGCCAACTTCCTGGCTTTCCCAGGCCGTAGCAGAGAGTCATATGAAGTGAAACAGCTGGGACTGGAACCAGCACCCATATGGGATGCCAGCACTGCAGGCAGCAGCTTTACCTGCTCTGCCATGGTGCCTGCCCCTGTTTTTTTTTTTTTTTTTTTTAACTTAGTTAATTTACATGTGACTGAAACAAACTAAGAATGTTCATGATGAACTCTTCTTTGATTCATAAGACATGGAGGCAGAAGCAAGTTGAATTGTTTCCTGTTGTCACAAAGGCATTCAAGTGAGTGGAGGATGGTGAGTTTGATGATAGTTAAACTCACTCCGCCAACTGTTTACACTGCAGAGGACAAAGAATCCCAAAAGAATTTGAACAGATTTTCTTCTGGATTAGTTGTGTGGTCCATTTTGACAAATCTGCGTAATCCTAGGAGATATTCCCGTCTCCTTACTACTTGAAATTTGTCTCTGCTTTGCAGCTCAGCTGCTCCCTCTGGGGCTCCACTCAATTTTCTTGCTAGCCCCTTAGAAGGAGAGCAGTGCTAGCTACCGCAGCTTCGCTATCCGCAAGAATATCCCAATCCAGGCATGACTCCACAGGGACATTTGCCATCACATCCCAGGAGAGTTGGGAAAGACGTTTGTTTGAAGTTGTCCATTCCCAAGTGGCTGGCAGACCTTCAGTTGACACCTTGAGTGAAGAGCTACCATAGAATCCGGAATGCCTGAGTGTGATTCCAGGAACTGGAGGAAGAAGCCTAAATCTTTCCTCCTTTGCTGCCACGTTCAACCATATGGGGATTCCTACTGCAGCGTTCTTTTTAGCTCCTGGGACCACTCACATGCCATTACCTGTCTGATGGCCATAATTTTCATCCGACTTATGGAAACAGTGGGAAGTCACGCTCACCACATTTAAGGAGAATATTTTCTGTCAGTGCAATTTTCAGTTCACCCAAGACCAGCTGCCTAAATAACTCCCATTTAGAATTATTTCCCTCTGTTTTTAAAGGTTCCTTGTATTTTAAAAAAGATTTGGTTGTACATGCATATTGGTCTTTTATTAAGGAGTCTTTGACTACTGAAGATAGCAAACAAATTTGAAATAGTTTTAACACAAAGAGAAAGTTATTGACTCCTGTGAGCACACTGTGGGAAAGACTGGCATGTAGTTAACATTCGGGATGACAAGGACTGGGCATTGATCAGTATCAAGACTCCACATTCTTTTTTTTTTTTTTTTTTCTCTCAGAATGAGAGCTCTAAGACTGCATTCCCCACCCCAATGGCACCTTTCTGTGGGAAGAACGCATCTAAATTTCCATAGGCTGATGACCACAAAATGAGAGTTCTTGTCTCCTCACTCGAGTTTGATCGATCTTGTCCATAGAGACAGATTAGCTCTCTTTTCCGGCCTTAGTTCCTTGTCACGCGGCTCACTTTTTATGCAGGCAGTAGGTAATCCTCTGCCCTGCATTTCTCATACATGTCATGGCCTCCCCTCAGGAGAAGAGGCCCTGCAGGGCTTTCCCCTCCTGTCCCAGCCATTTGCGATCTGGTGACTGCTTGAATCATTAGTGGCACCAAGAAAAGGGTTGGTAGAGGACACCCACGTTTTGGCCAGTGGGCTGGAACTCCACTGTCACTCTTGCTGTCTCAAGAAGACCTGCTCAGAAGAGTAGGGGATATTTGAGGCACCAAAATAAAAAAAAAAATGCCCAATGTGTCTGATATTTTGAAATTTTATTTCTTACTGTTTTGGGGGGGTTTCCTTACATGACTCTCCCCACTCTGTGATAACTTTTCCTCTCTATTCTTCAGATTGCCTGATCTGGTTTGTCTGTAATTATAGTTTTTGTCCTAGGGGATTGAGCTAAGTCTCAATTGCCCTGTCTCCTCTTGTTCTCTTTAGAAGCTGTGAAGACAAGGGTCCTAACATGTGTGCATTGGTGTGGGCTGCAGTTTTCTCACATAAAAGGTCTGCATTCTGATTTTTCTCTTCCTGGAAATTATATCTTCATGAATGTTATTGAAAGTCTTTCTGGAATGATCCATGAAAATGTAGTTCCTGAAACTTCCATTCTCTACTGAAACAAAGTCCTCCCTGTCAGCATAAGACTGCACACATGGCCGGTGCCGCGGCTCACTAGGCTAATCCTCCGCCTAGCGGCGCCGGCACACCAGGTTCTAGTCCCGGTCTGGGCACCGGATTCTGTCCTGGTTGCCCCTCTTCCAGGCCAGCTCTCTGCTGTGTCCAGGGAGTGCAGTGGAGTGCTTGGGCCCTGCACCCCATGGGAGACCAGGAGAAGCACCTGGCTCCTGCCTTCGGATCAGCACGGTGCGCTGGCCGCAGCGCGCTGGCCGCAGCGCACTGGCCGCGGCGCGGCAGCCATTGGAGGGTGAACCAACGGCAAAGGAAGACCTTTCTCTCTGTCTCTCTGCACACACAGTATGACTGCACACACAATATGACTTTTCTTGTTTGGGGGAATTTAGCTCATTGTCACCCTGCTCACCTTTTATACATTTGCATTTGGTAGCTAGTCATCTGCCCAGCAATTCTCTTGTATATCATTTATTTCACAGAAGAGAAAAGGCCCCACAGCAGTTTCTCTTCATGCCCCAGCCCTTGCAAATCTGAGTCCTGTTTGAATCAGGACTGGCAGAGAGAAGGAGGTTAGTAGAGGTGCAGGAGAAGCACATTTGTTTTCACAGTCCCCCAGAACTCTTCATTATGCTTGTCTAACATTCTTCCTCTGGGAGTGGGCATTTGGCATAAGGATTCTCAGCTCTGCTTTCAATTCCAGCTTCCTGCTAACGTGTATTCTGGAAAACAGCAGTGGTGGCTCCGGCAGTTGGGTCCCTGCCACTCATGTGGAAGACCCGTATTGAGTTCCCAGCCTCTCCCTTGGGCCTGGCCCTGCCCTACTGTTGCAAGCATTTGTGGAGTAAACCAATGAATGGAAGATTCTCACTCTCTCTCAATAAATAAATAAGAATAAAGTTCTCTTCTGGTGATTTGTTCACCACAGACCTAGTCTGGTCCTACTAACCCAACTGAACCAGATATCTTTCCACTAACTAAAAATACATGGAAGTCATTCTAAATATGTAAATAAAATTAATCTGGCCTCTCTTGGCTTGGATACTCACAGGAGCAGATGCTGAGACAGGATTTGAGTGAAAGTAGATCTGGAGAAGTGATCCAAGGCACTATGCAGAGGAGTGGAGAAGCCAGACAGCAAAGGAAGAAATGCTAAGGAAGTATGTCCATGGTGTGAGTGACTTCTCTGGGAAGATGGGGGTGCTCAGGGAGAAATGTAGGGTACACTCCAGACTTAATTTTAGGAACAGGAAGCTGGAGCCTGGGGCTCTTTCCTTAGAACTTTCAACCATCTGCATACAAGGTCCAGAAATTCCCATGATCTGAGGCTTCCTCCAAGCAGAGGGATACTTTTTTTTTTTTTTTTTTTACTCTTTTGGATTTAATTTTACTTTCTGTATGATAAATTGTATACATGGATTAGAAGTAAAAACTGAGTAAGAAGGTATACTCCTTTGTAGTCCTTGTACTCTATACCCTCCCCCCATGGAGATAATCATTTTTTTAGGTTTTTGGTTTTGCAAAATTAACTATGGTGTCTAAGTGTTCTTACTTAGCTTCCTTAATTATACAAAAGTAGGATGACACATACACTATTTTCTCTCCCTCTCTCCCTCTCTGTCTCTCTCTCTTGATTCCATGTGCTGAAGTTGTTACACTAGCATTAGAATTTCCCAAAGCTCTTCCTTGCTCTTTCTTTACAGCTTCATATGATTCCGTTGTCTGGTGTATCATAAATTTTTCTTCCAGTCTCCCATCGGTGGTCATTTAGGCTATTTCCATATATTACAGTTACAAAATAATGATGTAACCATGAGAATATGTTGTATTCTAGCTGTAGAATCTTTAAGGTAAAATTCAAGAAATGGTGTTGCTTAGTCACAGGGTAACTAACTGCATGTAGGTTTTTTTTTTTTTTTCAGCATTGTCATATTCTTAGCTTAGGGTCGTATGATTCTGCACTGCCACATCAATATGTGATAATGTCTGTACTCTGCCCTGCCAACAGGGTGTGCTGTGAAACTTGAACATTTTGGCTTATCTAATATGTGTAGCTATACTTTTAATTTCTTCTACTTTGTGAATTCTATCTGTCTTCATGTTTAAAGGCTAGGCAATTTGTATTTATTTGTATAAGTGAACTTCGTATTATGTCCATTTACTTTACCTTTTAAGATTTTGACTTTTTAGTTTGTAAGAGTTTAATAAAATGATAAAGATTTAGTCTTATGTTTGTGATATACATTGCAAATGTTTTCTCTGTTATTAGTCCTTGACTTTTTATTTAGCATGTAGAAGCCTCTTGCCCCTGTTAATGTTATGGTATTTTATCAAAATTAGAAGGGCTTTCTTGTAGCTATATTTTCTTCTAGTACTTGTATGATTTCATTTAAAAATTTTTATATATCTCATACATTTGGAATCTATTCTAGTATATGGTGTGAGGTATGGATCAATTTTTATGTTTCTTTAAATAGCTATCCAGTTTCCTCAACCTCAGTTTTTAAAGTTTATCCTTTTCTGCTAGTATTTTGAGATGACACTTTTACCATGGAATAAGTTTCCAGGGTACTGAGTCTATTTCTGGATTTTGCTGCTATTCTGTTGCTTTATTGGCCTGTGTTCGTGCCTGTGCTGGTAGGTCACTATTTCAAACATAGAAGCTTCATAGTATATTTAAACCTGTATATATAGCAAATTCAGCTCATCCAGCACAACATACTATATTTAAGTTAATAGAATATAATTTCTTTCACTTATCCCTTATTTTGGGAGAACTAGGTTTTCACCCTCCAATTTTAACAAGTATCATCATCATGTTATCTTTCCTTGTACAGCTTTTCTAAATACTCCATAATTGTGTGAATTTTTATGATGTCTTATATTCACCATCATTGATACAACTGTCACAAAATTTTAAAATTAAAAAAGTTAAAAACAGTTAATAGTAAAAAAGTTAAGAAAATTACCTTTCCTCAATTGTTAAAAAGGTTAAACATTTTCTTATTGCTCATTCACTAATTATCATCTCTCTTTGTCACTTTTCACATTGCCTCTTAGTTTAATATTTTTATTAATTTCAATATACCTGCATATAAAGATATTAACTCTTCATTAATTATGCTCAATGAAATTCTTGACCAATATCTTAGATTTTTCACATTTATTTATTTATCTGGCCCAGTGGGTATTTTAAACTTTTAGGTTTTAAATTTTGGCTGTGCTTTTATTATCTCATTAGTCATCTTAAGGTCATTTCTCAGCCATAGGTTTGATGTTTACATTTATAATTTTAAATGAACATAAATATTTATTCAAAACACAAGAATAAATCTAACTTGCCTCATAATGTTTCTTCCCTGATCTAAAGTAGGTTTGAAGCAGTAAATTAGAAGGCAGAGGGGATGTCACAGGCAGCCACACTGACAGCTTTAAGAAGTGACATCTCATAAAAGGACAAGAGACATTCTAAAAATATCACATAGAAATCCTCAAAATTGTAGCAGTCTAAGGCCATTGAAGGTCGAACAAGCAAATCTTAAAGTGCCCTAAACTAATGTCTATAAAGCAAATACATGGTCATCATGATGACATTAATCAGTGTTCAGGATATCCTGGGGAAGAAGCAAAGAAATATATAAGATGTCTTTAGAAACATTTCTGATGCAGAGAATTAAATACGAAAAAGAATCTGAGCTTGGAAGGATAAATCCTTAACTAAGAGGGAAAATTGGCTGTGATGACTGACTTGTTTGCAGATGGTATTTTACAAAACTGATTACCTGTTTTTATGGCTTCTTAAATTTAAAGTTCTTGGAAATAATGGCCACAATTAGTTCCTCAATTCCCTTTAGTGCCAGCTGTTAGTAGGTGCTGAATGTCAGGCAGGCACTGTTACTTTTACTTCCCAGTGGAGAAAAAACAAAGATTCAGAGATGCGAAGCTCCTGACCCAGGTGGTTTTCCAGCCAGGAAGGTCTGACTCTCCCTACATAGCTGATCTCCTTCCCATGATGCCGTGCACAGTCTCCTGCCTCTCCTTAGTTCAGTGTTTGCCAAGTAAGTCAGCAAATAACCTGTTATTAATTTTTGTTAATGAGAGTTTGGGAGTGGGCAAGATAGTTTACAGTTTTGTTAGAGAGAGTTTATACACATAAAACAAGATCTCAGTGAGTCAGCTCACAAGCATTGAAAAAAGTAGCAATTAGATTCTTCTAGGATCTGTGGATTTGTTTCTGGAGGGAATACAGTTTGTGTCCGCTAGCTCTAGAATGAAGGCATTATGCCATGAGTTGAGTGGCCTTTCACATGTCCCTCCACTGAATTCCTCAGTGGTACTAGCAACCTCTTAGTCTCATTGATTATAAAAGAGAACCCAGCAAGAAAGCTCTCATCTTCACAGCTCTCCTTCGCTGTGGCTTGGTAACCTCATGTTCTACATCATTTTGCACAAGATCTAGTAAATATACTTAAATTTTTGTGGAGGCCATGATTTTCTCAAATCATTTTTGTACCTTTCTATCCATTTCATTATTTATCTCATTTTTTACTTTTGTGAGGATTTAAGGGCATATTTACTTAGTAAAATGAAGCAGTTTGCCTAAGTTTAATTTTATTCATACTTGATAAACTGCCACTTTAGAAACACCCTTGGTCCCTTTCACACTGTTAAGCTGCTATTCACAACAAATGGTGTGTGTAAAAGAAGTTTTCATGTCCACATTTGGCACAGGAAAACATGTAAGAGGTAGGCAGTTTTGTGATGTAAAAGGTGAAAAGATCATCAGGGAATTTTCAAATGGTCCATGAATCTGAATGCCCTCTTAATGAAGGAGAGATTGGAATAAGTCATCAGAAACACTGCTGAACTTCTCAGGTTACAATACATTGCCTTAGAGAATACTGCAAACACCACAAAAACCTTAGCTATATTATCGATCTCTTTGGATTGCCCTTAAAGTAGGAGTCCTTTAATGAATAGGGTGGACATGGAAGATGTTCCCTTAGGGAAAGTTAGTCCTGTCCCATAACCCTCAAAAGCGTGCCAAGTGTAATGCCAAGAACTCCATGGGTACCCAGTTATTAATATTTGCAAATGTGGTAGTGATAGGGTAAGAAAATTTCCAATCTCTACCTTCTGCTCATTTATGCTACATTAATCCTTGTCTCTTACCTATATGAGTAATGTATTGATCCTTTATTTAGCTCAATCATGCAGTGCTGAGTTCTTTCAGCATTGATTCAGAAGCTATTCAGCTGAACAGATATTATGCTCGGCTCAGAGAATCTTGATCCTGATTTGAATTAGCATTGATTAGATTTTGATTGGTGGATTTCTAGAAAAGAATTTTTTTATAAAACAAATAATTTGGCGCATGAGTTTGGAAAGGAATATGTAATAAATATACTTAGAAAACACTAGGTAGCTGAGATCACTCCAACAGAGAGTATGTTGGATGAGTCAGAAACAGGTTAGAGAAGGGCATTTGACCAAGAAAAACTGCCAAACTTATATTTTCATTATTATTTTGTTTTCATCAGGGAAAAATTAAAGATTTAGGGCAGGGTACTGACATGATGAGAGTTTGTTTTAGCGAAGTGGCTCCTGGAAAGTAATAGGATGGATTAAAGAGGTGACTATTCATCTGACACAGAATCTATAACATGCTCACCTAAATGCATGGCATTTTCCCCAAGTCTTTTACAAGTGGCCTCCATGCACTAACTCTTGAAATGGCATACTAGTTTATAAGTCATAAGCAACAAGGCTATTATATTTTCTGGGTTGATGCTCTGCTTATCAATCCCACACCCCACCTTTTGAATGCCACCTTTTGAAGGCATCTAATATTGTTGTGATAAGACTTGAAAGTTACTTGGTTGGTGAGAGAGGGTATCAAGTAAATGGAGAGTAAGGTGATGCCAGACGGCCTTAAAAACAACTTGAAATGAAATATATATATGTGTGTGTATGTAATAAAATATAAAATGTAATATATAACATATATTATACATTTCCCCCCTTTTGTTTTCACCGCCTCCATCCAGATGCAACCACATTCAGACACTACCACCCTCTGCTTCACACCTGCCTGTCCTCATTCCCAGGACAACACAGGCAGCCCTCCAGCTGGAAACCTTGCAGCAACACCTCACGCATAATCCATGTGTCATCACACATAATCCCCAAGCTGCATATTCTTCTTTGTGACATTTCCAACCTTTGAGTCACTTTTCTTCTTTTAGCATCTTTACCCACTCTTGGTCCTAATGTGCTCCATGTTCAATTAATTAGAACCACCTTCTATGTCCACTTTAACTGATTTTCACCTGTTCAAAATTCTGTTAGGAACATAGTATGCATTCTTCCCACGTATCATGGGAAACTACCAAGAACTTCCCTGCTGGAGATAGTTCTACCTATTTAAGAGGCAAATATAGTGATCATTCACTATTGACAAGAGCACTAGCCAAAGTTAATGAAAAATTGTTACTTTGGAAAGAAATGATTATATGAGAATGTTAGTGGAAAAGCTATAACTATTGTTATTAAGACCTGATTATTAAAATAGTTGATGACTGTCTTGTAGAATTTCTGGAAAGTTTAAATAAAATAGGAAATGGTATATATCTCAATGTATAACACATGGTTTCCATTTGGAATCTAGAGAAATAAGGTTCTTTTGAACTCTTATGGCAAAAATTCAGTTAAAACAGGAAATAAAAATTAATAGAAAAATGCCAGAGCATCTGTTGTATTAGTACCTAAGTATCAGTGAGGCCTGTAAAAGAAAATAAAAGTACTTAATTTAACAATGATTTATTTAATACCAACTTGAAGATCTACTTTAAATGAACACATTAATAAAATTAGCAAAGCCCACAAATTTAGCTGAAACCAAACACATATAATAGAGTATTTTTGTTTTGTTATATCTCTTTGTTCTTGATCTTTAATTCAGTTAAATTACTAATGAAACATCAAAATGGCACATACCTCACTTGTTATAAATAATTATTTTCATAGCACACCCTGTATACATTGTATAATTAGAATAACTGTGTTGGTAGTGGAAGTGACAATGATGGTGACAATAGATATGGGCAATGTGTTATTATTGCTTATTTTGCTATTTTTATCATCATCCATTATTAATATTCTTGCTTGTTTCATTAGATAATATTCTAGGTACTTTATGGGCATTATATGTACACATCACAGCAGTCTAATTAGGTTGATGGTAGAGACTCATTCTCAAAGAGCTCAATATTTTTTTTAAAGATTTATTTATTTGAAAGGCAGAGTTACAGAGAGGCAGAGGCAGAGAGAGAAAGAGAGAAATGTCTTCTGTCTGCTGGCTTACTCCCCAGATGGCCGCAATGGCCAGAGCTGTGCAGATCTGAAGCCAGGATCCAGGAGCTTCTTTTGGGGTCTCCCACACATGTACAGTGTCACAAGGCCCTGGGCCATCCTCTTCTGCTTTCCCAGGCCATAGCAGAAAGCTGGATTGGAAGTGGAGCAGCCAGGACTTGAACCAGTGGCCCATATGGGATGCTAGGGCTGCAGGCCAAGGCCTTAACCCACTGCGCCACAGCACTGGCCCCAGAGCTCAATTAATATACCTCATATATTATAATTCACAATTGGTAGAGCCAAGTTTTGAATTCGGATCCCTGGCTTCAAAACTTATGCCTATTTTACAATATTGTGCTGTCATGTTATCTGAGATCTCAATTTATTCACATGATACAAAATAAGTGAATTGTACAATAACATGAACTTTTTTGGGATCCACTTAGCTGGAGAACAATGGCTCCTCACTTTGTCTTGTCTTGCCTTTCTCCTGCTGATTCAGACAATTGGTTATTTTGATATCCTGTCTGATATGAGTGTGTAAATAGCCTACCAGTCACATGATTACGTGCCAGATGGACTGGTCATTTGGCCCTCTGGCACTGAAACACTTCCAGGTGGTTCTGCCAGTCTTTGACGCGGTAGAATGGTATCCAATATATTCAGATAATGTTAGCTATTCACGACTAAGAACAAAGACCCATCCAGAAATGGAGACCACATTCTTTTCTCAGAGAGTGAGACAGACCTCTACTATTTAAGGGTGCTTACTGCATGTCTAGCACTTTCCCCTGTGTCATCTAATTTCACTGTGACACTAAAATAAAAGTAATATGTTAAGCTACTTGAATTTTCTTTTGCAGAGAACTCAAGTCCTTATCTGTATTGTAAATGACTGCTAGGTTTCCCTTTCTAAAAAGTAGCTTGGAATCATAACTTACACCATGCTTGCCCAGAGCACCTTCTCCCCACCATCCGCTGGTAAGTCTCAAAGAGCATAAATCAATTTTAGACAGGACTTAATCCGAGTGTGGTTAGGGGAGCAGCTGTGAAGGAGAGAAATGTAAGTGCTCCTTCAATAAATATAAATGTTTATTTTTTGTGTCAATGCCAGCCTCATGAGCATAAGTGAACTTTTTCCTAACCGACTCTAAACTTCAGTTATTCCATTCACCACCCTTTTTTTTTTTTTAAACTCCTGATACAAGTATGGCAGAAACTAGTAAGAGTCACAAATTGCTGTGTAGCCGCTGCACAGGGGCATTGAGGGCCTCCCCTGTGGGTCTGCATTACTGGAAGCCAGCTCCCTCACTCTCTGCTTGTGTACGTGCTGGGTGCTGAGTTGTCAGGAAGTGCTGTTTGTGTGACTGATTCATGGAACTCCTGTGCAGCATGGTGTTTCTCTCGGTGATACCCTACAATAATGAAGTGGCGATTAAAAATTAAGAATGGTATTTCCAAAGGCCCATTATTTTGACTACTGTTCTGTGAGGACTGTGGATAAATACTACTGGTATGACTTGCCTTTTGAAGCAGGGACATTTTCAAATAAAACCAAATTAGATTTTCATTTGTTATCTGCCTAGTCTAATAGATTCTATGTTTTTAAAAAAATCTTTTGTGAATTTCAATGTGGCTTAAGAAAAAAACCAAAATGTAATATTACTCAAATACTTTTTCCCTTACCTTAAAGTAAGTGCTATAAAGAAGGCATAATTGTTACAGTTTTATATTCAACCAAAGATTATTGTGTGATTTTAAACAACTGGAAGGCATAAAAGCGAAAATGTTGTTTTGGGGGTTGTTAGCATGTTTGAAGGAGCATGTGAAGTTTCTAATTTGAATTAGCACCTGTAATATGTAAGTAGAGTTAACAATAGGATCACTTAGCCAACAGATAAATGACAAATAAATATAAATTTATAAATATAAATAAAGATGAGTTGATGTGTATAAATGAGAAAGAAAAGTTATTTCTCTTCCCTGTGGAGAAAAAGGTTTTCTTGATAAGACAATGAAACAAAGTATTAAAAGAATTGATTCTATTGAATTCTTTACAACAGAATTACAGTTTTATAGCAAACTGGCACATGGATCATGCTGACTTTTAAGCCTGTATTCTTGCCATGGTTAAACTGTGATGAGATTGATCCTTTTTATTTATTCATTTGAAAGGCAGAGAGATGTATCTTCCATCTGCTGGTTCACTTCCCAAATGGCCACAATGGCTGGGGGGAGGGAGGGCAGGCCAGAAGCCAGGAGCCTTGAGCTTCGTCCAGGTCTCCCATGTGGGTGTAGGAGTCCTGGTGCTTGGCCCATTTGGTGCTGCTTTCCCAGGCATGTTAGCAGGAAGCTGGATCAGAAGTGGCAGCCAGTACTTGAACCTGTGCGCATATGGGATGCCAGCATCACAGGTAGAGGCTTAACCTGCTACTCCACAATCCCAGTCCCCGGAGATTCATGCTTATTTGGATAGATCATTTCACCTGGAGGTAGTAACGGACAACACAATTCTGTGTTCATTGTTTATATTTGTATATCTAACCATTGTTTTGGATATTGGATAATTTATCGATCACTTACAGACTAATTTCAAGAAAGCAACATTCTCTACCTTTCCCAGAGTGTTGCCAAGTGTGGTTCACCTGTGTCAGAATTACCTGGAGATCTTTACTACACAGAGCTTTTTCTTGTTTTGGATCATTCAGTCAGAACCAGAACCTTGGGAAGGGGCTAAATTTTTTTACCAGATTCTCCATGTGCTCTTAAGAACTCATTATTTGATAATCATATTCTTACATATTGATTATTCCTTGATGTTGATTCTGTTAGTCTATAGCTGGAAACATTGAATACAAGCTATTTAAAATTTTTATCATTTAATAGATAGGAATTTCACCCTATTGTAGAGTCAACAGTAATAATACAAGCTGTCACATGTTAAACACCTAAACATACAGTGAAGACCCCTGGCCATTCAAGAAGTCTAATTCTCACAACAACTTTGCTCAGCAAGTAATAGTCACATTTTATGTCTGGGGAGATGAGTTAAAGAGGATAGATAACTTGGAAAAGGCATATGTAGCATAAGAGATGGAGTTACAATTTAAGTACAAATATGGCTTAGTCCATGGCCTATACTGGTGTCACTATGACAGAGTGAACACTGGTAATCTACACATCCATGGCAATACACAGGCCCAATATTCGCTCATATGGCATCTTTACATGTAGTGGAAAAAGACCCCTCATCCTTCAGAAAAATGAGCAGAGCATCACACCTATCTTTTTGGATCATCACGTGCCCTGAGCTGTACACAGTGTGAATTACTGTGGGTGGTGGTCTAAATGTTGCTTTTCCTGTGCAGGTTCTAAGAGTCTGTAGCATAGACCTAAAAAGCATATAAAACATGTTGGACAACAGACTAAAATCTACTCGGTGTGACAAGGATGAGGTAAGGGAAAGCCAGGAGCCTGCCGATTGATTGCCCAACTCAATTGCCTGCCTTTGAGGTTCTTATGAGGTGGGACAGCTTTACACTCTGATTTGGTGATGGAGGCTACCTATGGGTTCTCTTAGTCCTTTAGCTAGTGTCTAGCATGGTTTGATTTGGTTTCATCTACATCTGCATGGAATCTACTGTTTTACTGATATCCAGATTGCATCTTTGATGCTATTATGAGCTATTTTTAAATATTCAAAACCTACTTGTATTTTTCTCCTACAGCTACATTTTTGTTAGTAGTTTCACATGCCCACATATTATCAGCAGTGTTTTCTCCTTGGTATAGCTTATGTTTGTAGCTCCTGTTATATACTTGCATTCTTTCCACACTTTGTGTAAGTTACCTGTTATCTAACTGTATCTGATTCAAGTTTTCTTTTCTATTAGATAAGGACTCATCTCAGAAAACCAAGAATTTTACAATCCAATTGAGGAAAAAGCACATGATTGTGATGAATTTTCTTAAAATAAAAAATGAATTTATCACAAATACCCAATTTCTTAGACAAAAATCATGGTTAAATCTTCAGAAGGTGCCGGCGCCGCGGCTTACTAGGCTAATCCTCCGCCTAGCAGCGCCGGCACACCGGGTTCTAGTCCCAGTTGGGGCGCCGGATTCTGTCCCGGTTGCCCCTCTTCCAGGCCAGCCCTCTGCTGTGGCCAGGGAGTGCAGCGGAGGATGGCCCAGGTGCTTGGGCCCTGCACCCCATGGGAGACCAGGAAAAGCACCTGGCTCCTGGCTCCTGCCATCGGATCAGCGCGGTGCACCGGCCGCAGCACGCCAGCCACGGCAGCCATTGGAGGGTGAACCAACGGCAAAGGGAGACCTTTCTCTCTGTCTCTCTCTCTCACTGTCCACTCTGCCTGTCAAAAAAAAAAAAATCTTCAGAAGGTACTGAAATTTGATCCAAGGATGTCATATAAACAAGCAGAACTAATTATTGAGCACCTATTGCTTATCACCTATTGTGCTAGATCCTTTGCATGTTTTTAACATGAAATTTCATCATCATAATCAATCTTTTGGATACCGAATTCCTGGGGAGTAATTAATATAGTGTGACTACCTTAGTACAACCCATCGCTGTTTTTCCTAAGAAAGAGCATCCCCATAAATATCATACTTTTGTATCAACCATGGGCATAGCTGACATAATGAGTCACAAGCTAAAGTTCTTGGATGGCTATAGTGAAATGTTCCTGGTATTGTTGTTGTCTTAGAGGTCACCTTTACTTTGTCCTCCTCTTATATGTTAGAAAAATAGATTCAGGTTTTACAGGGCCTTTATTCCTTCAGAGCCTTGTTCTTAGAGGTAACTGTATTTAATCCTTTTATTCCATTTCCCTCCACTGAAGCAGAGTCTATGGATCCAGTGAATTCAGAGTTTGTTCAGATACCTGTGTTGATGAACACTAACGTGACTGGACAGAGCATGAAATATGTTTTAAAGGTTTGGTTTCTCTTCACACCTCAATATAGCTTTCTTAAATCAGATTGTAAGATAAGACAGAGTTGCCTGGGGAAATAATGATTTCTAGTGTTAGGTGTTAATGGTATGAAGCCTGTCTTGAAGCAAGGATTAAAGGTCATGGGGTTTCTGACTGAACTAGGAGATAAAGACAATTCATATCATTTTACTGTATTTTCCTTAAATAATCATTTCACATTTTATATAATGGTAAATACTTGTTGGTATTTATTAAGCTCACTTTTTTTTCCAAACTCACTTTTGCCTCCAAAACTCCCTTTTTCATCATCTCTTTTCTTGGAAATAGGATTCTTCTGGAGATTATATTAGGTAGATACTAAAATTCTGAAGGCGGTTACCCCTTCAATTCTTGAACACTTGAGTGTCAGTAATAATCTTATGATTCTTTTATGGAGAATTTGTACATGAGGAAAATATCCTATCATCTCTAAATCTAAATATTCCCAGCATTTTTATATTAAATCTGGACTTAGAAAACAATATGTTGTGTTAATATTTGCTTTTAAGTGTATTTAGCATGATCAATAAATACATTTGTTATGTAATTAATCTCTTTAGAGTTCAAGAAGTAATTTTTCCTTGAATCTTTGTGTTTACTCACTGCTCTGCCTGTTGAGGGTCAGCAATACCCTATACACTTGATTCTCTCAAGGGTCATGGGATGGATCAATTGAATGAGTATAAGCATTTTGAACTCCAGAGAAAGGAGTGATAGAAATAGAAAGTTGAGTATAATTGGGAAAGTTATAACTGGAATTTTTCTGGGGACAATGCTGCCTTTTCTGTGTCAGTGTCTTATTCATAGTTCATTATAATTTAACATATAAACTAAACTGTATTTCTTATATTCAATGTAACCCCAGCATACTCTCACTGCCTCTTTATAAACTTCATTTATGGTTTTCACGTTATCAAACCCATTTTGGACATGAATTGTTTGTTAAACACACTGGCAGAATTGAGGGCATTATAGTCTATCTCCTGTATTAGAAGTGAACAAATGTATATCAACAGTTAAAAGGCAAGGTTGGAAATTTTGTGTGGTAAGATTTCCTTAAAACACTTAGATTTAGGGCCGGCGCCGCGGCTCACTAGGCTAATCCTCTGCCTTGCGGCGCCAGCACACCGGGTTCTAGTCCCGGTCGGGGTGCCAGATTCTGTCCCGGTTGCCCCTCTTCCAGGCCAGCTCTCTGCTGTGGCCAGGGAGTGCAGTGGAGGATGGCCCAAGTGCTTGGGCCCTGCACCCCATGGGAGACCAGGATAAGTACCTGGCTCCTGCCATCGGATCAACGTGGTGCACCAGCCACAGCACGCCAGCCGCGGCAGCCATTGGAGGGTGAACCAATGGCAAAGGAAGACCTTTCTCTCTGTCTCTCTCTCACTGTCCACTCTGCCTGTCAAAACAACAACAACAACAACAATAAAAAACAAACCCCCCCAAAAAACCACTTAGATTTAGATACAGTAGGGGCACTTCTGATCTGGGGATGCCATTCTTCTCCTGTCTCCCTATTGCCAGTCATATTCACTCAGAGACCTTGGCTTTGCATATGAGAATTTTTACTTAAGTGTGTTAACTGTTTTCCTCATCCCTTATTCTTTTGTGCCTATTTCTCTTCTTTTACTTGACTAATGGATGACAACTTTTTAATTTCTTTTGTACACTCAATCTCATCCTGCAACATAGAAATTCTCCTACTATAATGCAGCAGGTAGTTTTTTCATTCCGTATTTTAAATGACTCCTAATATTTCACATCATGTACAAAATCTTCTCATTTGGCCCAAGAAGTAGGTATGGATTTTCCTGCTATCCATCAATGACAACAAACACTCAATATCTTCCCTGGGTTCCCTAAGACATATGGTCAATATGTTTGTTTAATAGCTTTCATGTGTCAGAAAGATAAATGAATTTGGAATGCTTTTCTCAAATACAGATAAAGGAGGCACATAAACAGTAGATTCCAACATGACATAATTAGTGCTATCATAGCAGGGTTATGCTTAAAATGCATTGTGAAGAAAACAAATAGAACACCTAGTTCTAAGAGAGCTAGAAGGGGAAGAGACAGAAAGTCACTAAAGGAAAGGACCTTTCCTTTAGTCCATAGGAAGACACAGAAACATGGATAGAGATACAGATTTGGGTCAGATTGTAGCAGACCCTGTGTTCCAAACCATGACAGCTAGGTTTAAACAAGATAATGCATATTAAGTGCTTAATGCAGGGCTGTATACACAGAAGGCAAGAAAAGACTTAGCTCCTATTGCTAAAAACGTTTTTGATTATTTTAAACCATAACCCAGTAAAAATTCAGGAGCCACTGCAATTTTTTCAGAATGAGTACACGTGGTAAAGAAAAATGAATGTGACATCTAAGGATAGAATATGGGTTAGAGGGAGAAAGATTGGGAGGTAGAAGATCAATTAGAAATTGTAACAATAATGTAGGCAAGATGCAATTGAGGTCTGATGGCTTGGGTGTGAGAATAAGCTTTTTGTATTTCAGTTTCCTCTGTAGTAATGATTGAGCTTGTAATAATATCCAGTTCCCATGAGGATTAAGTGAGGTGATATTTTCAAATCTCTGATAACAGTTCCTTGTACTATTAAGCACTATATGTGTATTAAATAAAGTTCAAACATTTGACTGTGGCTTCTGTCTGGCATATGAGTCCTGGAATTTTGCAGTTTGTATATAAAGTGCTTGCTGTCAAATCATTTACATAGGAAGTAGCAAAGAACTGCTCATTTTGTTGATAATAATTATGATATTTGATAGTCAATAATTCAATATTCAATATTTAATTGTATTCAGTATTATCAGAGTTAGAGACAAATCTTGGCTTTGTGTCAAGCACATAATAATATATTGGCTGCTTTTCAGCTGATTATGTTCAGTGGTAGTAAAGTTCTCTCATGCACATTGTGTGGTAATTATTGTGGCAAATCTCAGGTGCAGATGTTAAAGGTCATATGCATGTATAATATGAAATGATTTTGTTGTCATCACGGATTCTGTTGGAATTCACATTTTTTCCTAGAAGACCTAACTGTGCTATTTTAGATGTACCAGTCATAGAACAAATGATAGCTTTTGGCAAGTACATTGACATTCATAATTTTTTGGCATGCAATTACCAAGTCTGGTAAATAATGCATATGCTTCTTAATCACTGAATTTTGTTCAATTTTGCACTACAAAAATATTTGCTTGATTTTGTCTGATATTCTGATTTTAAGTGTAAATATGTTGCTGATGGAGAATAAAATATTGATGAAACCTATCAGAGGACCTACAGAAGATCAATTGGCCTGAAATTCTTTAAGGTGGTTTTCTTTGAGTTTTCCCTCTCTTGGTTGTTTCTTGGGCTCAATCTCCATGCCTTTTTTTTTTTTTAAAGATTTATTTATTTATTTTAAAGTCAGAGTTACACACACACACACACAGAAGGAGAGAAGGAGAGGCAGAGAGAGAGAGGTCTTGCATCCACTAGCTCACTCCCCAGTTGGCTGCAATGGCTGGGGCTGTGCCAATCCAAAGCCAGGAGCCAGGAGCTTCTTCTGAGTCTCCCATGTGGGTACAGGGAAGGATTGGGCCATTTTCTATTACTTTCCCAGGCCATAGCAGAGAGGTGGATTGGAAGTGGAGCAGCCTGGTCTTGAACCGGCACCCATATGAAATGTTTGCGTGTTAGCAGGAAGCTGGAATCAGAAGCAGCAGAGACTTGATTCCAGGCACTCCAGTATGGGATGTGGGCGTCCCAAGAGGCAGCTGACCCTGCTCCACCACAGCGCCTGCCCCTTTCTTTGCCTTTCAATCGTGATGTGAGTATTCATTTTTTTCTTCTTCATATTTTAAATTTTTAATTAGTTTTTAACAGATTCAGCATGCTTTGTAGACACAATTCAAAGAACATAATATTCTCTTCCTCCCACCCCCTACCTTTTCCCTTTTATTTTTTTTAGTTTCTGAGATGACACATTTTAAATTTACAATATAGTAAAAATGTTTAACACTTCACTGGATCAGAAATTTTCAACATGGGAATTATTGGCATTGTTGGTTAGATAATTCTGTGAAGATATAGTTTTTCTGAATCATGCATCCAAAATACTGCTTTGCTCGTGATTCAAAGTCAAAGTTCCAGGGTTTTATAAACCTTCTTCAGGTAACAGTTTTATCTCTTGAGGGTAGTGTACCAAAAGTATCTTCTTCCCATTCATTTTACTAGCTTATTAATATTTAAAGTATCTCATTTGTAAGGTTTCTGTAAAGCAAAACCTCAAGTATCACCTAGATGAATATAAAGCTAATTTCTTCATTTCTGTAGCCAAACAAATGGATGTTGTGATACTATTAAAATAATTTTTTCTGTTTCTTTTGAGAGTTGGTTATATCCATTCCCATTATATTCACAATGGCAAGTACTGAAGAGAAATTCTGTTAGTATTTGTTAAAAATTCAAAAAAAATCCATAATAAAATAATTACTTCTAATATCTTTACAAAGAGAATCTGCTTCTGAAAGAAAAAAAAATTAAAGCTCTGTGAACTCCTCCAGGCTTGTGAATAAATACATGTTTCCATGCTACTTTTTATTTGTATTAAAAAAAATTAGCAGTGGAGCCAGTACTATGGTATAGTGGGTTAAGTCACTGCTTGTGATGCCAGCAGCCCATATCAAGTTCCAGTTCTGGTCCCAGCTGCTCTGTTTTGGATCCAGCTTCATGCTGATGGGCCTGTGAAACAGCAGACGATGGCCCAAGTGCTTGGGCCCCTGTGGCGGAGACCACCTATCATATGATCTGTTATCATAGTCATAAGAGGCTTTAAGAGTTGCTCTTAGGACAGGTTGGTATTATTAAGTAATCTTCTGGAAACTCAAGTTACATGGGTCAGATGACTGATTTTCCTTTCTGTGTAAAAATTCAGTCTTTCCTGGCCGGCCACGGCTCACTAGGCTAATACTCCGCCTAGCGGCGCCGGCACACTGGGTTCTAGTCCCGGTCGGGGCGCTGGATTCTGTCCCGGTTGCCCCTCTTCCAGGCCAGCTCTCTGCTGTGGCCAGGGAGTGCAGTAGAGGATGGCCCAAGTGCTTGGGCCCTGCACCCCATGGGAGACCAGGAGAAGCACCTGGCTCTTGGCTTCGGATCAGCGTGGTGCGCCGGCCGCAGTGCGCCGGCCGCGGTGGCCATTGGAGGGTGAACCAACGGCAAAGGAAGACCTTTCTCTCTGTCTCTCTCTCTCACTGTCCACTCTGCCTGTCAAAAAAATAAAAAAATAAATAAATAAGTAAAAAAATTCAGTCTTTCCTTCAGTGGCAGATGGATTCACCATATCTATGGGACTTTGTGCATCAACTTTTTGTGCAGGGCCTGTGAATTCAGCAGCTAGACTGGCACAGGTGGCAAGAATCTAGGAGCAGGAGACATGGGTAAAATGAAGATTTCAGCAAAAGAAATGTGCAATGAATTGTGAGGTAGAATATTGTTGCCAAAACATGTTGATGGTATACTTTGTTCACAGCTCTCTCCCAACACTTAAGCAGCCTCTGAACCATAGAAAACCTTTGATGAATGTCTGTTTAATGAATGAATAGATGAGTATTGCAGAAGAATGTGTGTTATTTAAGCTTTACTGATATGGGTATGTGTGTGTGGGAGGGATGAGGAGTATTTTCCAACTCACAAGTAACCTTCTTGGGATAACTTTTTTTTTTTTTTTTTTTTAAAGAAAAAAACGTAGAATTAGCCAGCGGGACACAGTTTGGATGATCCCAGTTCTGTGAAGATAGAGTTTTTCTGAATCATGCATCCAAAATACTGCTTTGCTCGTGATTCAAAGTCAAAGTTCCAGGGTTTTATAAACCTTCTTCAGGTAACAATTTTATCTCTTGAGGGTAGTGTACCAAAAGTATCTTCTTCCCATTCATTTTACTAGCTTATTAATATTTAAAGTATCTCATTTGTAAGGAACCTAATGGGACATATGCCTGCCTTCTTCTCTGCATCAGGCCTCTCTGGGTGTTGACCTTGGCCACATCCATGTCGTAGAGTTTCTTCTTTCCAGGCTGTTGGATCTGGTGGTCATTGGCCTTAACATCCACACATGATACGAGTGTGGTTGCCCTTTGTCTTCTTAATGACTCAGGGACACAGGGAACCTGATGATGACACAGTGGTCAAGCCTGATTCTCCTGTGGTTCTCTTCGGAGGATATTTGTGCTGACTCCATAGTGGTAGTGTCTTGGGCCACCAGATGTTGGGTGACACAGAGATCTTCTTTTCCTTGGCTTCAGCTTTTGGAGGGACGAGAGCTTTCCACTTTGCCTTCTGCAGCATCTTGTAAGTGGGGTTAATTTTAATTTCCATCTTCTCATTTTTACTTTAGGCTGATCATTGTAGAAAAACAAGTATGTCAATACCTAGTGTAAGCTTTGCAACCTATTTAAGTTCTTTTAAGCCTTAATATTGGCATGCTAGTGATCTTTGCGTTTTAATTTAAAATAATAACCATGCTAGGTATATTTGATATTTTCATAAAATACTCATAACTGTGATTTATTTTTGGTCTCACAATAATCTGGTAAAATAGATTTTTATTTCCTCCCTTTAACAAGAGAGGAAACAAAGCCTAAGTAAATAAAATGGTACACAATCATTTATTCAAGCTAAAAAAAATCAGTTCTGGGATCTTTGTCTGGGGTTTTTAATGTTTATCTTATTTCTGTAACATGGTATATCAATGACCATTGCCATCTCTGCTTTTGTATTTAACACCTACTAACTGTAGACTTTTAAGTTTTACAGGACTCATCAGCCCTATATATTGCCTATAGAGCAAAATTGAAGGTCAGATAAAACTCAAGAATAATAGAAAGTGATAAGCTACAAATAAAGCAAATGTTCATTAAGTTTTAAGAGTTAGTCAGTCATGTGCAATGATCATGGAGATAATGGACAGTGTTGTTTTCAGGAATCAGCTTCAAAGTCATTGTGTGAAATGAACTGTGATCTAACAATTTAGAAGTATGTGGTAGGGCATCTCATAGGTTGCTGATGGGAAAACAGAATTCACCCAACATGTTTCAGATGGAAAGACTCTAAGAAATGAATTCCTTATCAGGACAGGGAAGAACAGAGAATGATCCTACCAGAGTGAGGGCTGTGGCTGGTCAGTGGAGAGTAACTCACAGAAATGCTCATATTGAGGACTGTATGATTGATTTCTGAACATGATCTCGGTATCTGTACTTGTATCTGTACAATTCTCTTCTGATAAAGTGCATACAGTACAATTGGAGAGTAAATTTGATTTTATAAAACTATCCTTGTTTATCCACAATTAGGTTCTGCAGAATTTAGTCTCAATGTGCATCGACCATAGTAAGTTTGATGATCTTTAAAAGAAGGAAATACCAATACTGTGGTCATACCATTAATAGTCGAGCTTCAGATGGCATCTGCCAGCAACTATTCCCATCTGCCACTTCAAGATCTTGCCACAGGAAAATGTGCTCTGCTCTGGCCATTCTCATCCTGTCGTTGTGAGGAAGCCTCACCAAATCCTTAGTGTGTAAAGTGATTTTTATATTCTTCACTGCTTTTTGTCAGTGATGGAAAGCCTCTGGATTCCTGAGTTCATTCTGTTCACTGATCAGTTGGCAGCTCTCGATAGACAAAAGCCAATTCTGTCAACAACTGTGTTACCTTGGGAGAGGAAACCTCTCTGCTAAGACCAAGGGGTGACACCTGGAACAAAGTCACCGCCAAGGACACAGCTGTGTGGTTTAGTTTCCACATGTGAGGAGTTATCAATGTCCAAGGAAAATGTTCCAGATATGCTCTGTGAGAAAATACGTGAGGGTACATCAAAATGTTTGTGGAAAACTGTAATTAAATAGAAAACTCATTCTGGCGCAAACTTATTTTAAAATCTTCTTGTATAATGTGTGTTTTCATGAATTTTTTGAAGACTCCTCATATCCATGGAATCCCAAATATTCATCCCTTTGTTGTTGTTGTAAATTTTATCCTTAGAGAAGTTTTCTAGTTTTCAAGGTAGGGATGTATACTTTATATAAATGTATCCAGTGTTTTTCCTGAATTATTTTAGGTTTTGATCTTAAATTTACATTATTCTATCAGTCAAGTTATAGGATCTTAGTAGTATATTTTATTTGATGTGCACCCATCCAAGTTACTCTTTAAAATGACCCCATTTAAACAAAAAATATTCTTTAAAATGAAATCTTTAGTGTTCCATTGATTTGACAATATAGCTTTCTGTGCTTTAATTAGCTTTATAGGCAAAGACATTCTGCATTATTTATAGCAAAGAATAAGAGGAAACCTGCCTCCCAACCTGAATGTAACTTTGGATTCCAGGGTACTGCTGATGTAATCTGAAATACATCTGTCAGGCTGCCTTAGTAGTCAAATACAAGAATAAATAAGCAAACACGAGGGGCCAATTTTGTGGCACAGTGAGTTAAGCTGCTGCCAGCTCTGCTGGCATACCATATCAGAGTGCTGATAGGAGTCCCAACTGCTCTGTATCTGATCCAGCCCCCTGCTGATGCGCCTGGGAAAGTGGCGGATAATGGCCCAAGTACTTAGGCTCCTACCACCCATGTGGAAGACTAGGATGAAGGTCTTGGCTCTTGGCAATGGCCTGGCCAAGTATTGGCTGTTGTGGCCACTTTAGGGAGTGAACAAGCAGGTTAAATCCCTCTCTCTCTGTCTCTTCTCTCTTCACTCTGTCTTTCAAATAAACAAATAGTTCTAAAAAGTAAAGATGTCATTTCCAAATTTCGTGCTATTGTAGTTATGTTTATTGTGATTAAAAATATTATTGAAAATCTCAAATCACTGTAGTTCCAAACTCAGTAAGACCCTACTAGATACACTAGAATACAGTATGATAATTACTCATTTAAAACTCTCAGAAGGATTTCAGCTAAATAAATATCCTATGGTAAGTTGTTTTCTTCCAGGAGATAGAGGACTTGTAGGAACTTTATAGGTTGGAACACTTTTTCCCCTGTACAGCATTGAACTTGGTAAACCCACACATGGGAGCTCAGTTATTAGAGAATGAGAAATACTTAAGTCCTGTAGGAGGGAATTAGGCAGTGAAATGATCTAAGGACATTTGCAAAGCAGTTAAAAAGACAGTGGAAAATATAGTGGAGGAAATACTGACATCTGGATCTGACTTCTCCATGTCTAGCTTCACCTCTCTCTAGTCAGATATAAAAATGAAAAGCATTGTAAGTAAGGAAGATAAATAAGACTTGAAAAAAATACCAGGGAAAAGAAGGAAAGCTCAACATTGAGTGACTTCTATTCATTTGGCACAACATGATAATGAATAAGTTTGCTTTTGTTAGCTGAATGATCGTAAACACCTTCTCTAAGACTGCAGAATGAAGCTAGAGGCTGGGCTGGGGTTCTCACCCAGACCCCACCACAGTCTGCTCCTCTTGCCACCTGCTGTAGCAGGAGGAAGGTGGTTGGAGGGAAGAGGAACTCACGCAGTAACAGATTTGCTGGGCAGTAGTAGACGGCTGTTGGTTGGGAGAGAGCACAGTTGCAGATGATTAAGTGGGTGGAAATAGAAGGAAGGTAAGAAAAAAGTGAAGATTCTGAGAACCTTGGATCAGCTGAGGGGACCAGAGCGGAACAGCCAGCCCCATGTTATCCTGATTCCTACCTGTGCAAAAGATTATGGGCACAGTGTCTGGTTACCAATTTCAGACAAATGTCAGGTCAGCAGGACTCTTCCTTAGGCTGCCATAACCTAATCAAAGTCACTTAGTGTGGCCTCAGGGCAGGCAAAATTGAACAAGGAAAACTTGCTTACATTCCCAATCCAAAATGCTGCTGGCTAAGATCTGTTGCCCATATTTACAAGGCAAAGAATATAAACCTCAGTGAAGCCTCGTGTTTAATTTAAGTGGGTGTGAATGTCTCCTAAGAGGAGGAGCTGACAGATGTGAAACTTACACAGAGCCACTCAACCTCCAATTTCTTTGCAAAATTTATTTATGAAATGCCTCAGGTTTAGCTACAAAGGTTTCTATTTCTGTGTAGTGTACAAAAAGGCATTATTGGTACATTCCATTTATTTTTCCCTTTTAATAGATGGTAAATAAATTACTCCTTTTTTTGTTAAAGAGAAGGAAGAAAAGCTGAAATGATCGTATCCAAAATTATTCCTCACTATTGCAATCCATACACAAAGTATTCTACTTATATATTAAGAGCACACATTCATTTGAATAAAGATATCACTTCTAATTGGAATATGGGAATCAAATACACACATATGGTAAATATTTAAGAATACTTGGTGAGCACCATGTAATTGGTAGCACACAATTTGAATGAGCCTTTAGAAGGGCTCAGGGAGGATTAGAGATAAAGATGAGTCCCCAGGTCACTGGGTTTGTCAGTTCTAGAGATGATTAAAACAAAGAAAACCGTAAAAAACTCAGAAGGGGCATGGCTTGATTATGGCTCATAATCCTTGCCAAAGCAAAATAGTTTCCCACCTGAATCACACAGCCCTTCCTCCTGTCTGTCAAGTTCCTCACAACCTCCTTTTTCTCACTCTCACGCAAGACACTGAGGTTAAGTTTACACAAAGCTTCTACAACATGGTTTTGTTGTATGTCTGTGAATATGTCTCCATTTCCCCACGTGAAGTTTAAAAAACCTTATATCCCTAAGTTGTGGCTTTATCTATTCCTTGTTGCCTAGTTTTTGGGAAATTTAATATTAGTCCACAATCTGTGTCCCTATTTTTTACAGTTCCCATTCAGATCAGATTCTGTGATTCTGAAACTCTTTAAAGCCACTCATTTGCCTCCAGTCTCTGAAGTTAGCAGCCTCTCCTCGGTTTCCAGCCCCCCAGCCTTGATGCATGAACCCTGCACACCACTCAGCATTGCGGCTCTTTTCCCACCAGAACTTCCAACACGGCCTTCCCTTCACGTTCCCTGTGCTTGCATCTTGAATGTGGATGACACGAGGGCTCTATTTCACTTTCCCTACTTGGTAATCTCCTAGGTCTCATGATGCTAGTCATGACAGGTGTCACATGACTTAATTTATATCTCTAATATTCAGCTTCTACTTTTGTTCCATTCATTTAAAAAGTTTGATGACTGTTTATTGAGTCCTTCTCATGTGTCAGGCAGTGTTTGAGTTGAAATGATATAATCATGACCCCCTTACTCCAGCATAGAAAAAGTCGTGGTCATTACTCTGAAAGAACTTAAGATTACTGTGGGGACTAGATATTGACAAAAGGACCACATAAAAAATATAAAATGATATTGTGGCACGCACCACCAAAGAGAGTTATATCCTGTTGTGAACACATGAAGCCTGCTTATCAGAGAGGTTACTAACTTCCTCAGGGACATTAATGTGTCAGCCTTGTTTTCCTCTCACTTACTTGGACTCCTGCTTGAGGATCGCAGCATCATCTACAAATGGATTTATACGAACTTCCAGATGACTCATAGCCTGTTAGGGGATGTTAGTTACTACTTCCTGGTGACCAGAGTTCCCCAGAATCTTACTCCTAGGTGTGTGGGATTTCCATGTTTCCATCCTTGGTGCAGAGTGTGAAGCCCCATCAAATAATATGCTATGTTTTATTATGATTTAGCACCCTCAACATGGGAGTTAGGACATGCATATTTATCAAGTATTTCTGGCATATATTTTGATGCATAGTTTTTCTTTAGGTCAGATATGCTAGTATATAACTGAAAATACACTGGAATATTGATTAAAATATAATTTATCTTCTTTGCCATCACCTTGACTAGTCCCTTTTATTTTATTTTTAACTCTATTCCAAAAGGATTATATATATTTCATTACTCATTCAAGCTATAATCAATACATGTCTTAATTGTAATAAATAGCTGAGTGACTTAGCTGATTAACAAGAGGTAGGGATGCTTTTTGTCAGAAAGGGAATTTAGTGTTCAGATGCCAAAAGTTATAAGGATTTTGTTAAAAAAAGTAATAACATTCATGACAAATAATAGTTTCGAATAATAGGTAAATTTTGTGAACTTAAATTAACTATAGATATTGGCAAAAAATGGGGAGTGAGGAAAAATTGCCTCTTGATAAAAATGTCACTGATAAATCATTATGAAATTTAATGATTTGATGGATAGTGCATTTTTGTAACTTTAAAAAATACACACAAATATAGGAAGATTTATATATTTATAGTAATAAAATATATGTTGTCAGCATTTCAGGTCAGAGGTAATTTCATGCAGTGCTTTGCCAAAAATCAATATTCAAAGCTGCAAGAATCTGTTGCATATATACTGTTAACAACCTGGGATACCTTGGTATTCTACGCAAATTCTTTAAGAGAAATCCTCATTATTTCCCCCAATGTACTCAAGGAAAAATATTAATCCAGAGAAAGAAAATCATCTTTTCTGAGCACTATACTATAGTAGATATTCTATATTCTGCTGTTTTTATAGTTTTCATATCCACATTTTAATCAGTAAACAAGTACATATGGAGCAGCTACTTTGTGTTCAATTCAGGGTTATGTATAAGGGGGTTATAAGACACAACCCTTGATCTTGAGAAGTTTTCCAGCTGGTTGGTAAGATAAGTTTGAGGCCTAAGATACCATTGGGGAAAAACGGATCAAGCATTAATGTCAGTGCTCTCCTCTTGTGCCTAGCCATTAATACTCCAAAATTCATTGTTTTGCTATTTTTTGTTTCAAAAAACTTTATTCATTGAGGAGTAGAAGGAGACACACACTCCCATCCATTGTTTCACAGTCTAAATGCCTGAAATAGCAAGGAATGGACCAAGGGTAGCCAGGAGCCAGGAACTCATCTAGGTCTCCTATGTGAGTGACAGGAACCCAGTTACTTGAGCCATCACTACTAACCCCCAGGACCACATCAACAGAAAGCTGGAATCAGGAACTGGATCTTGATATCAAACCTAGGTACTCCTTGTGTCTTGGGTCTTTATTTTGAACAATAGCAGTATGGGACTTTAGTATGAAGGAATGAAGGCAATCAAAACAACTCAGCTGTAAAAATCCATACACAGTTGAAGGATTCCTGTAAGAAAAAATGTAATGTTCTTGCTAAATTTTGAAAGTACTCTCTAGGGTAAACTAGGTTATGATGTCTAGAAAAAGTATTGAGTTTTCAAGCATTTCTTTTGCTTGTGTTTATCTCTTTGCAGAAAACTTTCTTAAGCATTGTAATTAACTTTTGGCATCTTCAAGCTTGCTTTATTTCAAATTGCAATACTATCTTGCTTTTAGTAGCCAGTATATTACTGAGGGAAGATAATTTAATTATTGAAATTTTGCCCTTCAAGACTGCTTTCCAATTTGAAAATTGAGAAGCTTAAAAACAGGCATTCAGTATGTGCAAAGAAAGCCCAGATTTGGTGTGTGTAACTCACTTAATCAACTGCTATCTTTTTGTATGTATTTTGGTGTCAGGATTTTCCTTCACTAAATTCTGATGGAAAAGTACTTTTTAAAAATGTACAGATGCATGTACCAAGCCTGAAAGATAACTTGATAATTTAGTAAAGATGTGTACTTGGGCAAAGACATTTATGTTTTACCCTGTAATCATTCATAGTTGGTCAGAATCAGAACCCAATAATGTTTTCACTGACTTCTTCCTGGCCCTTTGAGGTATGAAGTAAGCTAGGACACAGATAATTTAGATACTCAGGTCTGAAATATATGGTCCCACATTAGCCGTGGGGGATACATTGCAAGATCCTCAGTGCATGCCTGAGACCAAATCCTGGGTATACTCTGTTTTTTTTCTGTATGTATAGAACTGTGATAATGTTTTATTTTAAGTTTCTTACTGGTAAGAGACTAACAACAATAACTAAAACTTGTTAAAGTGAAATGAACACTATGAGAAACAGTGACTTGATCAGCCCTCACCCTGACTGGTGATGAGCAACTTAATATGTTATCCCTCTTAGTATTTTTTGTTTGTTTGTTCTACTTAATACTTTTGGTTGAATACTGTAGTCAATACACAATTCTTCTTAAGTGCTGAAACTTAACTGAAAAGTGATCACTGTTAAATATAAGAGTGGGAATAAGAGAGGGAAGAGATGTGCAATTCGGGACATGCTCAAGCTGACTTACCTCAAACGGTAGAGTTAGAAACATACCAGGGGATTCCAATTCAATCCCATCGAGGTGGCATGTACCAATGCTATCTCACTAGTCCCAGTGATCAATTTCTGTTCACAATTAATCATAATGATAGGACTAAGAACCAGAGGGATCACATAAACAAGACTAGTGTCTGCAAATACTAGCTGATAGAATCAAAAAGGGAGAGAATGATCCAACATGGGAAGAGAGATACACAGCAGACCCATAGAATGGCAGATGTCCTAAACAGCACTCTGGCCTCAGAATCAGCCCTTAAGACATGCGGATCCAGCTGAAAAGCCCGTGAGAGTATTTCAGGCATGGAAAGCCAAGACACTCTGGGGGGGAAAAAAAACCTAAATGAAAGATCTCTGCGAGTGAGATCCCAGTGGAAAGAACAGGTCATCAAAGAAGGAGGTACTTTTCTCTGAAGGGAGGAGAGAACTTCCACTTTGACCATGGCCTTGTCTAAATATGATCAGAGTCGGTGAACTCAGGGGGCTTCCATAGCCTTGGCAGCTCATGACAAGAGCCTAGGGTGATTACTGACGCCATAAACAAGAGTGTCAATTTGTTAAGTCAACAACAGGAGTCACTGTGCACTTACTCCTCATGTAGGATCTCTGTCCTTAGTGTGCTGTACATTGAGATTTAATGCTATAGCTAGTACTCAAACAGTATTTTTCACTTTATGTTTCTGTGTGGGAGCAAACTGTTGAAATCTTTACTTAATGCATGCTAAACTGATCTTCTGTATATAAAGAGAATCGAAAATGAATCTTGATGTGAATGGAAGGGGAGAGGGAGTGAATAAGGGGAGGGTTGCGGGTGGGAGGGACGTTATGGGGGGGGAAGCCATTGTAATCCATAAGCTGTACTTTGGAAATTTATATTCATTAAATAAAAGTTAAAAAAAGAATAAAAAATAAAATAGAACAATCATAACAATAGACTGTCATAAAACTGCCAGCATCACTCTTCTTGTGCTATGGGGCAAGTAAAATAAGTGTTACTCAAACACAAGCACATTGATACCTCAGTAACTGATCTGATAATCCAGACAACCACTAAGTGATTAACAGGTGGGGAGTGTATATCATGTGGATACACTGAACAAAGCAATGATTTTTGACCTGGCTAGCATAGAGCAAGATGATGCAAGATTTCTTACACTATTCAGGAAACAATGATAAAGGACCTTATTGTAAATATCAGCACTCAAATTTGCTTTACATTATTAGTGACCTTTGGATTCTTACAACTTTTTGTAAAGAGTTCAGTGTCTACTTTTTTCATATTGCTGCTAATGAATATGTAGCCTATACATGATTGAATTTGTGGACTATTATGGTACATATGCAATAGTGTATGAAAGTTCACAAGCAAAATGAGAAAATATTTGCTCCCTACAATAGAATTTGGCATAGTCTCTAAGATGTGAACTAAAATATACATAACTTATTAATACAGCTGATCTATTTTCAGCTAAGACAATTTAAAAGTTATGAATTATTTATGTCTGAGATATTCCATGTAATGTTTTTGGTCCAGAGTTTAATTAATGTATCTGAGATTGCAGAAAGTGGAAGCATGGAAGGGGTGTGCATGGTACTGCTCTATTTACACAACAGAGACTCAAGAAAGGAAGTATAATGTTGTTATCTATTCTGGGCAGATAAACCAGTCGAAAAAAGGCTACAAAGGAACAATGTATTTGGAGTACACTGCAGTTGTATGTTTTATTTGTGCCTTTATATTACATTCAATCATGATTTTTCTATCTTTGCAGGTCATAATATATCAGATATCAGCAATTTGGTGTAGTTGAACTTAATCAGAAGGCTCAGGATTGGGGACAATTATACTTTGTGATGGCCTCTGAGTGACCATCTCCGAGACAGAGGATGGCCAGTAAACTCCATCCACTGAACTCTGCCTCCTCACTGGCAGAATTGTGTCTCTGTGCACCTCCTTGACTCATCATTGAATTACTGACATAAAAGTTTGAACTTTGTATCATAACTCATTGACTTTTTTTAAACTTTTATTCAATAACTATAAATTTCCAAAGTACAACTTTTGGATTACAGTGGCTCCCCCCCCCCATAACTTTCTTTGACTAGTGAGATGGCATTGGTACGTGCCACCTTGATGAGAGTGAATTGAAGTCCCCAAGCATGTACTAACTCTACCATTCGGGGCAACTCCACTTGAACATGTACCTAACTGTACATCTCCTCCCTCTCTTATTCCCACTCTTATATTTAACAGGGATCACTTTTCAGTTAAATTTAAACACCTAAGAGTAATTGTGTGTTAATTAAAGAGTTCAAACAATAGTATTGAGTAGAATTAAAAAAAAAAAAACACTAAACGGGATAAAGTATTAAGTTGTTCATCAACAGTCAGGACAAGGGCTGATCAAGTCATTGTTTCTCATAGTGTCTATTTCACTTCACCAGGTTTCCTTTTTGTTGCTAGGTTAGTTGTCACTGATCAGGGAGAACATATGATATTTTTCCCTTTGGGACTGGCTTATTTCACTCAGCATGATGTGTCCCAGATTCCTCCATTTTGTTGCAAATGACTGGATTTCGTTGTTTCTTACTGCGGTATAGTATTCTAAAGAATACATATCCCATAATTTCTTTATCCAGTCTACTGTTGATGGGCATTTAGGTTGATTCCAGGTCTTAGCTATTGTGAATTGAGCTGCAATAAACATTAATGTGCAGACAGCATGTTTGTTTGCCAATTTAATTTCCTTTGGGTAAATTCCAAGGGGTGGTATGGCTGGGTTGTATGGTAGGGTTATATTCAGGTTTCTGAGGAATCTCCAGACTGACTTCCATAGTGGCTTGACCAGTTTGCATTCCCACCAACAGTGGGTTAGTGTTCCTTTTCCCCCCCATCCTCGCCAGCATTTGTTGTTGGTTGATTTCTGTATGTGAGCCATTCTAACCAGGGTGAGGTGAAACCTCATTGTGGTTTTGATTTGCATTTCCCTGATTGCTAGTGATCCTAAACATTTTTTCATGTGTCTGTTGGCCATTTGGATTTTCTCTTTTGAAAAATGACTCTTTGACTTTTAACAGTTCTACCAAGGAACAAAAAACTAACTAAATTCTGAAAACATTTTTCAGTTATATGAATCTATATTGGAATTGAGTGTATATTTACCATTACTTTTTTGAGAGCAGAAATATATATATATATATATATATATTTCCATTCAGCTACTGGAAATATTCAAATATAAAAATTAATCTTTTATATTAGTTAACAAATGCTTCACAGTTTGTAATGGAAGATTGGTTTTATTTTACAATGATAAAGGGTATCATTGTAAATATTGGCATTCATTTTGCTTAACATTATTAATGGCCTATTTTAGGTCCTTATAACTTTTGCAAAGTGTTCTTCTAATTTTCGCATATCACTGCTAATGAGTATTGAACATATATGGTTCTTGAATCTGTAGCCAATTAAGGGGATATGTAAAATATAAATACATTGTGGAATCTGACAATTTACTAAAACATGAGAAAATGTCTGCCCCTTACTATGGAACTTGGTATGATCTCTAACTGAACTAAAGGATGGTTGGTTTATCTGTACAGCAAAGGTACATCCAGTGCAAGATAGTGTTTTGATAGAAGTGAAGATAAAATGTTCCTTGTATGTTCCATTTAGCAAGCATGTGAATTTTATCTTTTTAAGTTTTCTGTGGAAAAATAAAATATAACATAATAAAATGTAAGAATAAGACTAATTTTTAAACTTGCAATTTAATTGTATTAAGCTAACCTTTTTAAAGTTTAATGACCTACCTTTTCAAATTTGTAAAAGATATTTTATTTTTAACTGATATATCAAACAGTGTTTTAATATGAGTAAGGGAATTACTGAAGTCATATTAAAATCTTTTAATAAAATTATACATATTTATGGGATATTTTGTGATATTTAAGCATATGTATGCATTGTGTAATCAGTCTAAATATATTTAACTCTTAAACATGTAGCACTCAATAATCCTACTAAAAGTGGGTGGTAGATCTAAACAGACATTTCTCAAAAACAGACATACAAACAAAGGGCCAACAGGTACTTGAAAAGATGCGCAACACCTCTTATCGTTAGAGAAATGCAAATGAAAATCACAATGAGGTACCTCCTCAACTCCAGTTTGGTTGGCTATTATAATTCACATTGAAATTTTGTTTGACATGAATAGGAAATGACCACTAAATACAGTATGTATCCCTTATAGAAATTTGACTCAGACAATACAAAAGTGAGAAGACTTTTAGATACAACCAGAGAAATCTGATAATCTATTGGCTTTAGATGAATTTAAGAATATACTATTAATTTTGTTAATTGTACAGATATCATAGTGGCTATGTTAATTATAGTCCAATGAATTAGTGAAGGTCAAAAAGAATTGTTTGAAAGAATAAATAATATAAAATAAATTGAAAAATCATATCTAGGAGATGTAAATAAAGAAATTGGAAACTTTGTTATATATATGAAACGAGTACATTTTGCTCTTTAGATTTTGCTATTTAAGTTACCGCTTAAGGCACAAATAATTTTAAATTAGTTAAGTGCAGAAAAAATGGGAAAAAAGTCTTCATAACTTAAATTTGAAATGTTTCCTTTTATTTTCATTCTGAAGATTTGACAAGTGTTAGGTATATATGGAGAACAATGTTCTTTCAAGTAACCTTTTTTATGTTGGCATGAACTTAGATTTTTAAATAATTCACCATATTGTTAACATTATTCTGTATCAAATAATTTAGTATTTAGAGAATTTCTTTAAAAAATACATACAATATATTATGACCTCTTGATGTACGCATGTCAATATCAGGCAACAGAAGTGAAAATTTAAAAATAATGAGTAGTGGCCGGTTCCATGGCTCACTAGGCTATCCTCCGCCTGTGGTATCAGCACCCTGGATTCTAGTCCCAGTCGGGGCACCGGATTCTGTCCTGGTTGCTCCTCTTCCAGGCCAGCTCTCTGCTGTGGCCCGGGAGTGCAGTGGAGGATGGCCCAAGTGCTTGGGCCCTGCACCCACATGGGAGACCAGGAGGAAGCACCTGGCTCCTGGCTTTGTTTGGATCGGCGCGGTGCACCGGCCGTAGAAGCCATTTGGGTTTGAACCAATGGAAGGAAAGCCTTTCTCTCTGTCTCTTTCACTGTCTAACTTTGCCTTTCAAAAAAAAAAAAAAAAAAAAAAGTAGTGACTTTTTAAATTAACCTGGAACAAATAGGAATGCTCAGAGTCCCATTTTAATCATTAATTCAGTATGGCACATTTATTGAGAACCTACTGAGAATATGCAATTGGCTAATTTTTTGTCAGTTATCAACAAGATGTGACAAAACTTTTGTCCTTGAGGGGATAGCTGTCCAGAAGTTATAGTCAGCATACCTTTGTTTCTATATCAAATTCATTGGGTTATAAGTTACAAACAGTCCATGTACACTTTTCATACAAATACACGCACACACGTACACACACACACATACCACACACACACCCTGAAACCACCACCCTATATAAAATATAGAATATTTCCTTCATCCCAGAAATTTTAATTTCCTTTGTAAATCTTTATAGTCACCTTTGGTTCCTTGCAATGATTATACTGATTTCCCCCCCTCTACTGTAGTTTTGTCTATTTGAGAACATTATATGAATGAAAACATACAGTTACTAGGAAACCATCAGCTGTGGTGGTTTCTAGTTTCTGTGAGGATTCTGGATGTCCTGTGAGCAGAGGCACTGACTGCAAAGGAAAATGACTCGTTTTCCACAGGTGTTTGTGAACAGCTTGGAAGACACAGATTCTCTTTCTCCTGAGAAAAGAACAGGCTTGTTATTGTGTAGTTTCAACAGATAATGTGTCCTCCTGGTGTAAAGGTTAGGCAGACTTCTTGTCCATTTCAATAGATTCAGCTCTCCAAGGCTCAAGGTTTTTTTCCTGTAACATAATTCAGTGTTTGTACAGGTGTGACACTCTTGCTACTACTACTATCGCGGTGAGTAATAAAGTCCCTAATTTCCGGGTTGAGCCCTGAGTCTAGCAGTTAAGCCTCCCAGTTAGGATGCCTTCATCCCATCTTAGACTGCTTGGGTCTGGTCCTGACGCTGGCTCCTGATCCCAGCTTTCTGTTTTTATGGACCCTGGGAGGCAGTGATGATAGCTGCCACTCACGTGGGAGAACTGGGTGAGTTCCTGGCTCCTGGCTTTGCCTACCCTACTTAGGGAGTGAACCAGCAGATGGAAACCTTTCTCTATTTGCCTGTATATCAAAAAAAAGTCCCTTCCTTCTGACCCAGGAGTCTTGCCTCTTCTGCTGTCATCCATGGACTTTCATCATCTCACACACTGAGTAAAATCTCAGATCCTTCACAGTTCTTAACAACAGTATATATTCTTTTGTGTCTCACTTCTTGAACATAATGTTTTTGAGAATTAGTCATGTTATTTCACAATTGAATTATGAGTTCCTTTTCATTGCTGAATTATCATAATGGTACATTTATATTACAATTGATTCTTCTGTTCACTTGTTGATAGACACATTTCCTAAATAGTACTTTTTAGACCACTGATCCAGTAGTGATGTTAATAAAATCCTATAACAATACAGAAGGCATGAGTAATTACGAAGATAACTTCAAGGTGGGTTTGACGTTTGAGTTGGCTCTTAAAGAAAGATGTTTTACTATTTTTGAGCATATAGAAAATCTGGCTTGTACCCTATTAGAAAGGAATCAGGAGCCAGCGCCGCGGCTCACTAGGCTAATCCTCCGCCTTGTGGTGCCAGCACACCGGGTTCTAGTCCCAGTCGGGGCACCAGATTCTGTCCCGGTTGCCCCTCTTCCAGACCAGTTCTCTGCTGTGGCCAGGGAGTGCAGTGGAGGATGGCCCAAGTCCTTGGGCCCTGACCCCATGGGAGACCAGGAGAAGCACCTGGCTCCTGCCATTGGATTAGCGCAGTGCGCCAGCCGCAGTGCGCTGGCCGCGACAGCCATTGGAGGGTGAACCAATGGCAAAGGAAGACCTTTCTCTCTGTCTCTCTCTCTCACTGTCCACTCTGCCTGTCAAAAAAAAAAAAAAAAAAAAAAAAAAAAAAAAAAAAAAAAAAAAAAGAAAGGAATCAGGGTCCTATTCAGATTTATAGACTTGGAGTTAATTTGTATGCCTGTATGCATAGAAAATTTAATTTTTTCCCACATAGTCTGATGCAGCTGTGCTTTCTTTGAAAGTGGAAAGGTGACCCTTATATACATAAACATCATGAAACATTTATTTAGCTCTTCTATCAGATTATCTGCATATGTCCGTCACCACAGTGGCTCTTGAAGCATGAGAGGTGATATCCACCTTCTGTTATTTAAGTTTTATTATTTACATTTTCCCATAGCTGCAAATAAGGACGTCTTTAGGAAATGCAGCTATTTTATTGAACTACAATCTGTAGTATAAGTAGTGCACTTTCTTGGTGACGATAGCCTCAAAGCAAGTGTTTTCAATCTGGGGTCTTCCAACCAAGCAGAACCGTCCTGCAGGGCCTCCCATGTAGAACTTTCTGGCAACACATGCTCCGCTCTTCACCCTCGGCCACAGACCTGCTCTGTTTCAGGTCACTTTGCTGGTGATAGGAAATCGATTTTTGTACATTTTAACTAATCATAATGCTTTGGATATTTGCTCTTCATATTTATTCTTTTCACATATAATCTTTACATACAATGGTGTTCCCTATAGACTTCTGTGCTCGGGGCTAACACAATGTTCAGTGCTCGGTATAAGTTTATAATTTTTATTAACAGGATAAAGCATCATATATGAAATAATTAATGACTATTATGTTAAGTACAATGAATGCCTTGTACTAGTTGGTAATTGAGAGATGTTGGTAGTGCTTGAGTGTTGAACCTAGAACCAAAATGCCTAGTTTGAATTCTGGCTCTCTCATGTACTAGCTGTTTGAACTTGCATGAGTTACTAAACTGCTTTGGAGCTTTTGTAAAGTGGGGATGATGGTAATAATAGCATCTGCTTCAAGAGGTAATTGTGAGGATTATGCGAGTTAAATTATATAAAGCACTTAGAGCATTGCCTGGTAGATAGCAAATAATATTTGACTGTTCACTCTGTCGATGCTGCTGCTGACTACAGTAAGTTTCCAGGAGGAAAGGGTAAGAATGAACATTGCATGTCTGGGTTAAACTGGGTAGACAGATTTGCATGCCTGCTTCATAAGGTGCTTGTTGGGGAAATAATGAACAATAAGTTGGAAGGGTAGGCTGGCTAGATTATGACACCCTGAACTCGAGGCGAAGTTTCAACATGATATGCTCTGCTGTTGGCAGCTATTGAGAGTTTTAGACTATATAAAATTCATGTTTGAGAATTATCAGCCTGGCAGTCGTACTGAGAGGTGAGCCCCTATGAGCTCAGGTAGTGAGCAGGAGGATGAAGTTGTCATTGAGATAGGAGGCAAAGCGATGGTGTCAGGGGGAAAACCAACTGGTTGGGAGAGAGGGAATGGAGAGGATAGAATAAAGGAATGTGTACAGCTGTGGAAGCAGGGAAATTATATCAACCATTAGTGTAGCTGGGAAAGGAACACTTCTTACTGAATTTAGGTTGTTTAGCATTATGTTATTGATAGGACTACCGATAACTGATTTTATAGCACTACAAGACTCAATGGCTTCTAAATCTCAAATCTGAGTTTTGTTTATTGTAGCTTTGGTGGCATGAAAGCATTTTTTCTAATTAATTGGAAATTGGCCACTGGTTTAATATTTAATTAATCTGAGTGTTAGAGTTACTATGTTGGAAGATTGAATTGTTTCTGCAATTCTTTATGTTACAATTTTTGTGAATGACCCTTTACTTAATGCCCTCTTTTTAGGTTTCAATTCTTGAAATTATAAAACAGCTCTATGAAAAGTAAATACTCTTAGAGGATGTCCTCAATGGTCTGTTAAGTTTGTCACATGTTTTTATAACATTAAGCTGTGATATAATAAATATTTAAATGTCTATCTCTTTCTTTTCCCTTTATTCATCCCTTCACTTTCTGGAAAGCTGGGACGCATAAAATGGTGGTTTGTGGATAATCTGAGTATGAAGCAATGCAGTTCAATAGGAATAAAATGAGGGAAAACCCATTCAGGATCTAGATTTGTGTTCAGATCATTTTTCAGATACTTACTAGACATATGCCTTGGGCAAGTTACTTTAGCCTCTTGGTTTGTGTATACAACAGGGACATTAGCCATATCTTTAAAGGGTTTATGTGATATATAATATTTATGAAAAAGTGTGTGTGTGTGAGAGAGAGAGAGAGACAGAGAGAGATTATTTTTTCTAGAGCAATGTGTCAGACATGTTAACATGTAATAGATTTCAATTCTTACGGTTGTCCTAACTCTGTGACTTTGATCTGTCTCAGATAATTCCGTTGCTATTTAAATTCATCCTTGCATAAGAGTTGTTCAGTGTTGTATTTTTCCTTATTTCAGGTCCTAGCAAAATTGCACTTAGGGTTTCCATGAGTGATTGCCTGGCGTCTGGGGAGCTCTAACTGTGCAAAACAGGTGATGCAGGTATTGGCGCCTGGAGTGAGTGAGCACTTGGAAGTCATGCTATAATGAAATTCTTAGGACTTATCTCTTTGTACTTTCCTAACTAACAAGACACAGTGCTCTGTAGTTTCATTTTTTGTAAACAAAAAGGAATTTGTCTCATTCACTGCTAATCTTTTCGTCATAAAGGACCAAGCACATGTGCCTCATTTGTTTTTTCCTGAGCCAAGAATATCAAGTGTACCGCATACGGCTGTGTTACATTTACTGGCTCCTGCAAAGGATGGGCAAAAAGCGGCTTCCAGGCTCTTTCACTTGGCTGCGCTAAACTTGCTGAAAGGGAAAGAGCAGTCAGTTGTGGTAGGAGGTTCGCAAGGAAGGGACTGCTGAGCTTCACAATTTTAAAAGCAAAATCTCAGAATGGAAATATGTGTATAAATATCAAGAAAAGAAAACATTAGCGATATGTCTGTAACATAGGGCTATGCATACAGAATGTGTGTATATGGGTCAAGACATAGGTAGTAGGTTTTAGCAGAAGAATGTTGAAATCTTTACTTAGTATATACTAAATTGATCTTCTGTATATAAAGATAATTGAAGATGAATCTTGATATGAATGGGATGGGAGAGGGAGTGGGAGATGGAATGGTTGCAGGTGGGAGGGAGGTTATGGGGGGAAAAGCTGCTATAATCCAAAATTATACTTTGGAAATTTATGTTTATTAAATAGAAGTTAAAAAAAAGAATCAATTGGATTTTTCTAAATCCATGTGTGTGTTCTATGCTATTTATTTCCCCTTAATATTTGATAGGCAATGTGCAGTTGTGGTTAACAGCACAATCTCTGCTTCAATTCTACTTAAATTCCAATACTTGGTTGTTTAGAATCAGCCACCTTATTAACATGAGAACTGATGCTAGTTTGTGTATCTTCGTTTCCTCATCTGTGAAGTAGAAAGATTAGCAGTAGGTACTTCAGAAAGTTACTGTGAGAAAGAAATGAATGTGTACTACCCACAGGCACACACACTCGTCCCTGGAGATTGGTTCTCCTAGGCTGTGAATTGTTACATAGTTTCTTCTAGAACTTTTTGCTTGTAAATTTAGAATTCAGATCCACATTGACTTAATTTTTATATATTGTAGCTAGTTATTATTTTAAATAAAAATTTCCCATAAATATGTTCATCAAGTGTTGTTCCTTGATGTTAATAGACTCTTACGTGGCAAGTGATTGAACTAACTCAAACTGGATTCAGCAACGGAAAACTTATTTGCTCACGTTACTGGGATGAATAAGACATATCTCACAGGGCCAAAGGAAGACACACAAGAACCAGAGCAGCAGGGACTAGACCGCGGGTGGCTATTCCAGGGCTCGCTCTCCTTTCTTCTTCCACATTGGCTTCTCTCTGCATACCTTTATTTTTCAGCTCTGTGGGGCTGGGAAATGAATGCTATCGACCTCAGATGCTTATCCCTCTGGTGTTTCTGTATCTATTCTAAGGAAGGATACACTTAGCATCACTTCAGTCACACATCCATTCCCAGGGACAGTTACTCTGGCTAGGATGATCAGGTCCTGTGAGTAATCAAGTCTAGGCCTATGTCTGTAGCAGTGGGATACTGGGACCAACCAACACAACATGGCATGAGGGAGGGGGTCCACCAAAGATAAGTTTCTGAACATGCCCTAAAAAACATAGGTCCCACTAAACTGCCTAATTTCAGAAATTTTTTTTTTCCTCTGTATAGAAATTACTTGTCTTTCACTGAATTGCCAATTAAATGTATTCAGGTGCTAGGTTCCTACTCAGCTTATCTAAAATTAAAGTATAAATTAATTATACATTGAAGGGCACAAATGTGTTCAAATTTTGTGATAATTATAGTACCTTATCAACGCTTGCAGTTTAATGCATCAAAGCTCACCACGCTATGATGTGCAGTAAAATAGAACAGAAGTCATGTTTGTTTTTACTTTGACATCTTCTCCCCACCTTCCTCAGATTCAAATGAAAAAGTTGTATTATCGGTGTAATAAACCCCTGGGAGAGCAACTATGGTCCAGTGATTAGGATAAGACTTATATACTTAGTGAGCCAGTAATTTTCCTGAGCTTACAAAGCAAGCTGATGATGTTCAAGCCTCAGGATTAATTGACAAAGAAGCAGAAGTCCTCATTGGAAATCATTAAGTACCTCAGGGCTTTTATTTGAAGGAGCAAACCTGAGAGTTCATTGGAGACAAATGGCTGTCTTCTTCAAAGTTTACCCACTTGTGAAGTATTTTCTTTGAAGTATGGCTGAATAAAAAGCTGGCCCCACAGAGAGATTTGAAATGATAATATAATCAACAACATTTGATTTTCCTGGGTTAGACTCAGGAAAGGAAACTAATACTAAAAGTAGTGTTTTAGAAAAGCTCTTATCTAGGCTTCAAAATACAAGCACTGGGGTATAGAGCAGGAGGGACTCCATGGGTGAGAGGCGCAGTTCCTTTCCTAGTGTGGGTAGGACCCTGCTGAGCAGCATTGCCCCAGCTGAGCCTGTCTTTCCAGGTCCCACCTGCTTCTCTTCCCGAGCCCAGCTCCCTCCACCATGCGCAAACCACTCCCCAACCCTGCCATCACAGCCTCATCCTTTCTATAGTGAAATTCTATTACTTTCCATGTTTAGAAACTCTTTTCTTTGAGATAGCTTTTCAAAGCAGTTTTACTATGAGTCGGAGAACGGAAGGAAGCAGAACAGCTTAAAAATGAAGATGTTTAGACAGTCAAGTTTCTCTCTTGAGATGGTAGAGAGATGAGTGGTTGCCAGAGGTGGCCTGAGGAGAGGGGTGAATAGGAGTGCAGGGGATTTTTAGGGCGGTGACATACTCTGTGTCACTCTAATGGAGATCCATGTCCCCATACATGTGTCTAGGCCCAGAGAATGCACAGCACCAGGAGTGAACCCTAATGACATCCGTGAACTCTGGGGACAATGCCACGTGATCAGCTGTAACAGGTGTGCCATTTTCCTGGGGAATTTTGGTAATAAGCGACACTGTGTTTTGTGGGGACTAAGGGTTTATGGAAAATCTCCACCTTTCTCTCAGTGTTACTGTGAGTCTAAGACTGGTTTTAAAAACATCCCAAAGCAAAAAAAAAAAAAAAAAAAAAAAAAGAAAATGAAGTTTCTAACCTACTTTTGAGGATTCTAATCATAGATTGCACTAATTAATATTTTTTCATTTTTTTATTTTTTTTAATTTGACAGGCAGAGTTAGACAGTGAGAGAGACAGAGAGAAAGGTCTCCCTTCCATTGGTTCACCCCCTAAATGTCTACCATGGCCGATACTGTGCCAATCTGAAGCCAGGAGCCAGGTGCTTCTCCTGGTCTCCCATGCAGGTGCAGGGCCCAAGCACTTGGGCCGTCCTCCACTGCCCTCCCGGGCCACAGCAGAGAGCTGGCCTGGAAGAGGAGCAGCTGGGACTGGAACCCGGTGCCCATATGGGATGCCAGCCATGGCGCCAGCCTGGACTAATTAATATAAACTAAAAGGAAATACAATTTGTATTTCCATGCTTCAGATTTTGTTTCCTTGTTCCTTTTTATCACATGGTACAATTATATTTTCTATCTTTGAGCTTTAGTAAAGCAATTCATTTTTTTCTTGTTCTCATGAAAAGAAGTTGCTTTTTTCAATTCAACTAGCATCCCTTTTGGGAAGAGTGCCTCAGATTCTCTTTGATATTTAAGGAATATCTTCATTTCTTAGTTTGCTTACAGAACTAAAGAATGGGTCTTGTTCTCTTGTCCACATATGATTGATTGATTGTGACTGTCTAGAGTACAATTGAGAGGGGTTCTGCATGTGTATCCAGGTGATTAATAATGTCTGCCAAGAGCTTGCATCACAGCAGAACAATTTCCACATATCTGTAAATCCTTTCTTAATCCCATCAATAATAGTGTATTTGATTTAATTTTTATTTATGTTCAGGTTATCAGCATTGGAAACTCCAATGGTTTTCATTTTTACTTGTCTCTGAGAGAGTGATGTGATGTGGGGAACACTTCTAAGTAAATATTATAAAGCTTTTCTTGCTAGTTGAATCAAAACTTCCTATAGAGGGAGCATATTTTTCCAGAAAGGATGAAGCATGAAATATACAACCAAAACAAAGTAAATAGTTAAGAACATTTATTTTCCTTAATAAAAGGTTTATCCTAGTAAGTAATCTTTGTTTCTTACTAAGTGAATATGGAAAAATTAAAGATTAAAATGTAAATTATAGATTGGTATTCCTAATCCATCCCAACATATACATATTTTTCTACTATTGTGTCTTCTCTGATGTTTTAGATAATTTAATTTCAAATGTATTTTTAATGTTTCCTCAGGAAAACAGTCCTACATTAACAGAATTAATAGTTAGTTAATTAATACCTAGTTCTCCTAGGTGTGCCCTTTCAGTGACTATTTTAAACTTTGTATTCACGACTGTTGTATCTTATTCCATTTCTCTTGTTTTCATCATGCTTATATTCTTAATTTTTAAGAAAAATGTTTTGTTATTTTAAACTCACATCACAAGTGTCTCATGCAGTGACACAAATGACAGTATAATTTGCTCAATAGTTTCTGAAATTCAGTTTAGCTTTAAACCACTAACTCTGGGTTATGTTTAGATGAGAAAATCAGACAGGATATCCTTGAATGGTATATGCTAACTGCTTTAGGAGTTTTGTATCACATTCTGGATGAAATTGATCCTCTCAAAAACTGACAAAAGCTTTTATTCATTTATTCACTCATTTTGCTTTTGATCAACAAATGTTTGAGTTTTCACTATATGTCAGTCTATTGGGTTCAAGAAATGAGGGCAGAGAAGACCGGCAAGAATAAGCACATGGCCCATGTGTGATAATGCTCAGCATTTGATAATATGGGATCACACAGAAGGGAAATTTCATGCCTGGGGAAGGCAGTGGCATTGGTCAAGGCATGGGCATTTCAGCTGACAGGGAAGCATTGGTAGCAGAGCTAAAGTTGACCATGAAGTCCAGGCAGAGGGAAAACCATATATTAAAACCCAGGGCCCTTTCAATGTATTTGAAGAAATTAAGTTGCTTCCTGAAAGCAGAGTTAGGCTCTTGAAATTTATCTCAGGCTAAAACAATCTTCATTAGATCCTTCCCAGTTTTAGACCTACTTCTTTGTAGGTACCATAGTTTGGTTTGGTCTTCAAGCTCAGAGGTGATAAGACAATGAGGGACAGACAAAAGGTGAGCTGTTTATCACTCATCAGTTTTCTATAGTTAGATATTACTTTTTTTCTGCTTGCAACCAGCTACTAAGATCTAGTTCTTTAGATCTGCTTATTTTTGCCACATATTTTTGACAAATATACATATTTGCAACACTTTCTATATATTCAATCTCTTATATGACTCGTTGCTATGTAGAGTGTATATGTGTGCATCTGTTACCATTCTATAGTTCTATGCTTTTTTTAGTGTTATATTCCTTAGGGGATATTCATGGACTCAGCATATGACTATGGATTTAATAGACTATCCCTGCTTCCTCTGCACTGTGGCTTCATTAAAAGGCCACCATCCAGGGTGCTCACACACCAAGGGGGAGAGACAGATTAAAAAAATAGCAAGACAGAAAAGAGTTCCTTGTGTGCTGTGGAGAAAATAAAATAAGGTCAAATAGAGTATGAGGAGGGATGGGAGTGGTAGTAGCAAGGGTGGCCAATGGGAGCTTCCATGATAAGGTAACATTTAAATTGAGAATTCAGAGATATACTAAGTGAGCCCTCAGAAGCAGTCTCAGATCCTGACGGTGCAGCAGCCCGCAGCCTTAGCCAGGGAGTTCCAGCCGCTTTCAATGGAGGAGAAGCGCAGCTAGCCACTGCCTCTACACCATCACAGCCACCACCACCCACATCATCACACCCCTGCAGCAGCAGCAGAAGCAATCACACCACCGCCACCATTATTATTTCTACAACCACAGCCACAACCACGACCACCACCAGCAGCCTCACCAATACCTGCAGCATGGAGCTGAGGGCAACCCCAAAGCCCAGCCAAAGCCACTAAAACATGAGCAGAAACACACCCTCCAGCAGCACCAGGAAACACCAAAGAAGAAAACAGACTATGGTGAACTAAATGGTAATGCTGGAGAAAGAGAAATATCTTTAAATATTCTGGGTTCTTATGAAGCTACCAACCCCATTTCCAGGGTCCTTAGTGACAACCAGCAAGTTGTAGACCCTAGCCTGAAGCAGACTGTAAAGGCCAGCACCTTTGGGAAAGCAGGAATTAAAACCAGGAATTTCATTCAGAAAAACAGTATGGACAAAAAGAATGGGAAGTCTCATGAAAACAAATCTGGAGAGAACCAGTCTGTAGAGAAGACTGATACTGTAGCAATTCCACATGGTGTTGTTAACAATTAATTCAGGCTATATTGCTAACGGTTATATGGGCAAAGGAGCAGATAATGATGGTAGTGGGTCAGAGGGCAGATATACCACTCCTAAGAAAAGAAAAGTTAGGCACATTAGTGCCAAGGGTTGTGTAAACCTTAATTTAGTGCCGGAAAAAATAATGCAACAAGAGACCAGTGTCCCAACCTTAAAACAGGGACTTGAAACTTTCAAGCCTGACTATAGTGAACTAAAGGGAACACCAGTAGATGGTTCCAAGCCTGTTTGGAAATATGAACCTGGGCCTGGAGGAACAAGTCGAGGAAAACCTGCCTTGGGGAAAGCTCAGATATAAAACCTGGTGTGAGCAGCAAAAAGGTTGCTGATCGGCCCAAAGGAAAGCATGCCTCGGCTGTTGCCTCCAAGGAGGACCTGTGGACCCTATTGAAACCACCCCCAGTTTTTCCAGTGGACAATAGCAGTGCTAAAATCCTTCCTAAAATAAGTTATGCAAGCAAAGTTAAGGAAAACCTCAATAAAACTAAACAGAACTCTGTGTCACCATCTTCGCCCTCATCCTCTTCATCATCTACTGGAGAAACTCAGACACAATCTTCAAGTCGGTTATCCCAGCTTCCTCTGCCGGCACTGAAATCTGTTACTTCTGCCAGCTTTTCTAACGGGCCTGTCGAAGCAGGGACTGATGCAAGTGTGTATCCTCCAGGGGGCCAGCCACTGCTAACTACTGCTGCTAATACTTTAACACCCATCTCTTCTGGGGCTGATTCAGTGCTCCAGGACGTGAGTCTAACTTCAGCAGCTGTTAAACAAATAAAGCCTAGCCTTTTTATTTATCCTTCAAATATGCAAACTGTGCTTTTAAGCACAGCACAAGTGGATCTGCCCTCTCAGACCGATCAACAAAACCTGGGGGATATCTTCCAGAATCACTGGGGTTTATGATTTATAAATGAGCCCAGTGCTGGCCCTGAGGCTGTTACTGGGAAGTCATCTGATCATAAAGTGGTGGAGGTGACATTTCAAGGAGAATATCCTGCCACTTTGGTTTCACAGGGAGCTGAATAATCCCCTCAGGAACTGAGCATCCTGTGGTTCCCAAGGCTTATGAGCTGGAGAAACGGACTAGTGCTCAAGTTCTGAGTAGCATTCTAAAATCTGGGACTACTGAGAGGGGAGCCTTATCCTTGGAACCCAGTCATATAGGTGACCTGCAAAAAGCAGACACCAGTAGTCAAGGTGCTTTAGTGTTTCTCTCAAAGGACTATGAGATAGAAAATCAAAATCCTCTGGCCTCTCCTGCGAACACTGTGTAGGGCTCCTCCAAAGAACAGAGATACCAGAGAGGCCTAGAAAGGAAAAATAGCTGGGGTTCTTTTGACCTGAGGGCTGCTATTGTATCTCACACTAAAGAAATGGAATCTATTTGGAATTTGCAGAAGCAAGATCCCAAAAGGATAATCACTTACAATGAAGCCATGGCTAGTCCAGATCAATGAGGACCTGACTGCCTAACTGTAACCTTTCTGCAGCATTAGAGCCACTGCTTATGGGGGACACAAGGCTTTTATGCTCTTAGATCTGCAACACTGCAGAGGAACCGTAAGTAGAATCACAGGATAATATATACAAATATATATACATATACATATAGTTATTTAAAAAAAGGCAACTGAAAGTAATTAGACTTCTTAAGGATTCAAATTCATTTCAAGGACTACACATGGTACTGAATAGTTTTGTTTTCTTTTCTTTGTTAGTTTTTGTTTTTAAGTGTGAATTCAAGTGATTAATGAATACAGACTAAACTTCTGAAGTGCTTCTGAAGTTCCTGCTGTCATCAACTTTGGCAACAAATGACCCACTGGAAAGGCAAATCCACTTAAGATCTTTGTATGTTGTTCTGTGACTAAATGATACACTAATCACAGGGAACCCAGAACGATTCAACATTTTCCCCTACTCTTCCCTTGATCTTTTGCTTTTACTTTAAGCCCTGCAAGAATGCTGAAGTTTACAGTTTTTTTTTTTTTTTCCAGCAGATATAATTTGCATGCCTTGCCAGGAGTTAAGCAGCCTTTGTGTGGTGTTGTGGGGGAAACACTTTGTTTCTTTTTCTTTTTTCTTTCTTTCTTTCTTTTTTCCTTATGGGATGGGAATACGGGAGGGCAGTGAAGTTCTACAATTCTGGAATAGTTGGTGGATACATAGTTAACTTGGCTTGATTACATTCTGAAGTGAAAAGTCATTTGTGTTTTTAAATCAAAATTTTTAAAAAGTTTTAAAAATGTATAAAAAAATAAATTGCGAATTCAGTGATGAGGGATGAGTCACTCAAAGATGGGAGAGCAGTGTCCTGGGAAAGGTAGACAGCAATTATGCTAGGCCTTTTAGGTCATGACAAATAATTTGGATTTAATTGAGTGTAAATAGATCATTATGGGGATTTTTAAGCAGGGTTGTAACATGACCTCTTTTGTTTCATGATAGAAAATTCTGCTGCTATGGGAAGAATGCATCATATCCCTGCGGTAATAATGGAATCAAGGAGTAAATAGAAGGATATTATAATAAGCAAGGAAAAATATGTGATGGATCTAGATTTGAACAGTGTTTTAGATAGAGTAGGTATTCAAAATATTCTGAAGTGGTGACTCTCTCATTGCAATTACTTTCAAAGGAGTGTGTGTGTGTGTGTATGTGTGTACTTGCACATATCCGTACATGCATGCCACAGTTTTCTTCAGGGTTGAAGCACATAGCCACACACTTAATGTCTGAAATGTGGTAGGCCATGGAATCTTACTGTCTCATGATGGAAATGCTTTGTCTCCTTACACTTTACCTGTTCTTTCTGCCATCACCTATACTTCTGTCTTTCCATTCCTCCTGTTCACACTTGCACCCTCTTGTTATTATATCTTCCTGCCTCATTACTGCTTTCAGCAAAATACCCATAAACTTGGAGATGGCACTGACAAACTCATTCTCCTTGCGTTCCTGGCTTCTCTAGTTCTACCAAACTGAGAAGCCAAGTACTTCAGTGCTTTGGTTGGGACATGGAGCATGGACAGAAAGTTGGAGGCAGCAGCAGAACTTGCCTACTTGTGAGAAAGAATGGCACTAAACTCAATGTTGAATTTTTGTCACAGTATGGAAGTCAGGAGGGGAAAAGAGAGTGACAAATGTTTAGGCGACTGTAACTTGCAATGGTTTAAGGCTGGAGGTCCTTAAAGCAGAGCTAAAGGTGAGAACTCTTTTTCAAATAATTTATTAGGGGGTGATCACAGGAGAAGGCACATAAAGAAAGCAGAATGGGACAGGGAAATCAAGTTAGGAGTCAACTAGCATTGGCCTAATCTTATGGGAAGCTCTAGAGTAGAACTGCTAACAGAGAGTTGGGCTCCATGGAGCTGAGGAGGCTCCTTTTATGTTGCTTTTCCAGTTAGTCATTGGTTCATGTCCATGGATGGAGCTGAATGGTGGAGTCTCACAGTGGATTCCTCTTTACTGAGAACAGTTCTCCAGGCCTTGGAGAGGCTGTAAGTGATGAGCAGACAGTGGGGGGATGGGTACATTGGAAAGTGTCTTATTATTCTGGGGCTACCATAACAAAATGCTATGGACTGGGTGGCTTAAATAACAGACATTCATTTCATCATTCTGGAGGCTGGGAAATCTAAGGTCAAGATGCCAGAAAGATAGGTTATATTCTGAGATCTCTTCTCCTGGCTTGTAGGCAGCCACCATCTCACTGTGTTCTCACATGACCTCATTTTTGCAAATGGTATAAAAAGAGAGAGCAAGTCATAAGGTGAACTTTTTACAAGAGGACTAATCAGACTAGGACACCACCCTCATGATTTTACCTAATCCTGATTACTTCCCAAAAGGATTGTATCAAAATATTATCTAATCAAGGTAAGGGCTTTGACATATGAATTTGGGAAAATAGAGACATTCAGTGTATAGCAGCAGGTAAGAGAAATTCGATGTGAATTACCAACTTCTATTAAATGTAACAAGGGTAGGAGAGAAGGACATGGCTTTGAGAATACCCAGGAAAATCCAGATGGAATTGTGGGATGGAGAAAGGAAAGATTTAGAACTAAGAATTCACATTCAAAATTCACAGCTGTAATCAGGCACATTCAGGGTTCTATCAAACCAGGGTGGGATGACAAATCCACAACCACCATTGTATTGAATGGTGAAAAGGTGGAAGCAGTTCCACTATGATCTGGAACCAGAAAAGGACGCACACTCTCACCATTATTTTTCAGTATAATTCTGGAAGATTTATGCAGAGCTATTAGGTAAGAAAAGAAATCAAGTGGATACAAATTGGAAAGGAGGAAGTCAAATATCCCTGTTTGGACATGACACAGTTGTTTACATAGCAGAACCAAAAGACCCCATCAAGACTATTAGAATTCATAAGAGCATTTGGCAAAGTTGCAAGATACAAAATCAACACACGAAAATCAATAATATTTTTATACACCAACAATGGCTTAGAAAGAACTTGTAAGATCTGTTCCATTCACAATAGTTACAAGAAATTTTAATTAATACATTGGGTTAAGTTTAACTAAGGATATGAAAAATATCTACAGTAAAAATTAAGAAACATTAATGAAAATTAGAGGAAGACACAAACCATGGAAAAAACTTCCAGGTTCATGGATTAGAATAATTAATATCATCAGAATGCCCATGCTATGTTATGTAGTTTACAGATTCAATGTGATCCAAATCAAAATGCCAAGAACATTCTTAACAGACCTAGAAAAGACAATCCTAAAATTCTTATGGAAACACAAAAGAATCCTAATAGCCAAAGCAATCTTAAGCAATAAAAGCAAGCTGGAGATATCATGCTATCAGATTTCAGGATGAACTACAGGGTTTTTGTAATCAATCAGCTTGGTGCTGGAACAAAAATAGACATGTAGACCAATGGAACAGAATAGAAACCCCCAGAAATTAATGCATGCATCTGTAACCAACTAATCTTTGACAAATGAGTTAAAATCACTCCCTGAGGAAAGGAAAGTGTCTTCTAGCAAATGGTGTTTGGAAAATTGGATCTCCATATGCAGAAGTGTGAAACAATATCTCTATCTTACATCCTTTCCAAAAATTAACTCATAGTTGATCAAAGATCTAAATCTAAGACCTGAAACCTTCAAATTATCAGAGGAAAACACAGGAGAAACTTTGCAAGACATTATCCCAAGCGAAGACTTCTTAAATAGAACTCAGAAGCACAGGCAATAAAAGCAAATCTAGGCAAATGGGATTATATTAAGCTAAGAAGCTCCTGCACAGCAAAGGAAACATTCAACCAAGTGAGAGGCAACTTACGGAATAGGAGAAAATAGTTGCAAACTATATATCCAATAAAGGATTTATATCTAGAATATATAATACAAGAAGCTCAAGAAACTCAACAACAATAATACAAACAACTCAGTTAAGAAATGGGCAAAGAATCTGAACAGGCACTTTTTAGTGGATGAAATACAAATGACTACAAACTTATGAAAAATGCTCAGGATCACTAGCCATCAGAGAAATGCAAATAAAAACCACTATGAGGTATCACCTCATCCCAGTTAGAATGGTTATCATCCAAAAATAAAAAAATAACAAATGCTAGTAAGCATGTGGAGAAAATGGTACCCTGATGTACTGTATATGAGTGAAAGGTTTTCAGTATATGAGTGAAATGGACATCTTTTCATTTGATTATTGTTTATAACCTTTGCCTAGATTCCTGGTCTTTTAAAATTTTTATTCATTGAACTCTTTATTTAGTGGAGCATTAAGCATTTAACTATATGTATACCTCTACTGAAAAATCAAATTTTACTCCTTCAACTAAAAATAAAATAAAAATCAAAAATTGTATTTCAGGCATGGAAAGCCAAGACACTCTGGCAAAAGATCTCTGCGAGTGAGATCCCAGTGGAAAGAACAGGTCTTCAAAGAAGGAGGTACCTTTCTCTGAAGGGAGGAGAGAACCTCCACTTTGACTATGACCTTGTCTAAACAAGATAAGAGTCAGAGAACTCAGAGGGCTTCCATAGCCTAGGAAACTCATGACTGGAGCATAGGGAGATTACTGATGCCATAGACAGGAGTGTCAATTGGTAAAGTCAACAACAGGAGTCACTGTGCACTTACTCCTCATGTAGGATCTCTATCCTTAATGTGCTGTACATTGAGATTTAATGCTATAACGAGTACTCAAACAATATATTTCACTTTGTGTTTCTATGGGGGTGCAAACTGTTGAAATCCTTACTTAATGCATACTAAACTGATCCTCTGTAAAAAAAAAAAAAAAAAAAAAAAAGAAATTATCAATTCCCAACTTGACTCTCACTGGGATTAAACATGACAATAGGTCTGCTCTGATTTCATCATCATTAAAAAAAAATCATCTGTTATTTTTCACTTTATGTTTCTGTGTGGGAGCAAACTGTTAAAATCCATACTTGATGTATACTAAGCTGATCTTCTGTATATTAAGATAATCGAAAATGAATCTTGATGTGAATGGAAGGGGAGAGGGAGTGGGAAAGGGGAGGGTTGTGGGTGGGAGGGACGGTATGGGGGGGAAGCCATTGTAATCCATAAGTCGTACTTTGGAAATTTATATGCATTAAATAAAAGTTTTAAAAAAATTAAGAAATAAAGAGGAAGGGAAGTATCATTGCATTCTTAGGATTGTATCTATGAACTACATTAAATGTTCTATTTACATTAATATCACATTAACATGAGAATTAATGAGGTTTGTATTAATTATCATGAATTTGCTGTGACTCTGAGAATCTAATGTGACTCTGAGAATCTAATAAATGCCTAAAAATAATTCCAAAATGAACTAAAGTATGAGCTTTGTATTTAAAATCAAGTAGAATGTTACAGATTCACATAAAAAGGACTTATATTTTGCCCTGAAATCTGAATATTTAGAATATTAAAAATTTAATTTCTAAATCAGCCACATATTGATAGTTATTGAAGAAATGTTATGTGAAATAATAAACAGTGACTTGATCAGCCCTCGCCTTGACTGTTGATGAACAACTTAATATGTTATCCCTCTTAGTATCTTTTTTGTTTGTTCTACTTAATACTTTTGGTTGAATACTGTAATCAATACACAATTATTCTTAAGTGCTGAAACTTAACTGAAAAGTGATTGCTGTTAAATATAAGAGTGGAAATAAGAGAGGGAAGAGATGTGCAATCCGGGACATGCTCAAGCTGACTTACCTCAAACGGTAGAGTTAGAAACATACCAGGGGATTCGAATTCAATCCCATCAAGGTGGCATGTACCAATGCCATCTCACTAGTCCCAGTGATCAATTTCTGTTCACAATTGATCCTAATGATAGGACTAAGAACCAAAGGGATCACATAAATAAGAATAGTGTCTGCAAATACTAGCTGATAGAATCAAAAAGGGAGAGAATGATCCAACATGGGAAGTGAGATACACAGCAGACCCATAGAATGGCAGATGTCCTAAACAGCACTCTGGCCTCAGAATCAGCCCTTAAGGCATGCGGATCTGGCTGAAATGCCCATGAGACTATTTCAGGCATGGAAAGCCAAGACACTCTGGGGGAAAAAAAAACCTAAATGAAAGATCTCCATGAGTGAGATCCCAGTGGAAAGAATGGGTCATCAAAGAAGGAGGTACCTTTCTCTGAAGGGAGGAGAGAACTTCCACTTGGACCATGGCCTTGTCTAAATATGATCACAGTCGGTGAACTAAGGGGGCTTCCATAGCCTTGGCAGCTCATGACAAGAACCTAGGGTGATTACTGATGCCATAAACAAGAGTGTCAATTTGTTAAGTCAACAACAGGAGTCACTGTGCACTTACTCCTCATGTAGGATCTCTGTCCTTAGTGTGTTGTACATTGAGATTTAATGCTATAACTAGTACTCAAACAGTATTTTTCACTTTATGTTTCTGTGTGGGAGCAAACTGTTGAAATCTTTACTTAATGTATGCTAAACTGATCTTCTGTATATAAAGAGAATCGAAAATGAATCTTGATGTGAATGGAAGGGGAGAGGGAGTGGGAAAGGGAAGGGTTGTGGGTGGGAGGGACGTTATGGGGGGGAAGCCATTGTAATCCATAAGGTGTACTTTGGAAATTTATATTCATTAAATAAAAGTTAAAAAAATAAAAAAAGAAGTAATAAAAATCTATCAATTCACAGATACATCGCAGTAATGGCATAAACATGTTACTTAGCAAACATCATATGGGAAAGTGCTTTTATGTTCTTTGCATCATCATTAAACAATGTTAGGGTTGGGCATTTGACCTTAGTAAGTAAGATGTGGGTTTGAGTGGCCACATCTCATATCAGAGTACAGGTTTGACTCTTGGCTTTGCTCCTGATTTCAACTTCCCAATAATGCACACAGTCAGAAGCAGCATGTGATGGCCCAAGTAGTTGAGCCCTGACACCCAGGGAAACCTAGATTGAGTTCTTAGTTCCTGGCTTTGACATGTCCCAGCCTCTGCTGCTGTTAGCATTTGGGGAATGAACCAGGTGATGGGTTCTCTATCTATCTGTATGTCTCCTTCTTTCTGTCTCTTGAGTGAATTAAATACATAATTTTCCAAAAAAAAAAAAAAACAAAAAACCTACTCTAAGATCTGCAGGCAAACCCTTGCATGCCTTTCAGAGCAATGGCACTTAGTATTTTTTTTTTTTTTTATTTTGACAGGCAGAGTGGACAGTGAGAGAGAAAGACAGAGAGAAAGGTCTTCCTTTTGCCGTTGGTTCACCCTCCAATGGCCGCCGCGGCCGGCGCGCTGCGGCCGGCGCACCGCGCTGATCCGATGGCAGGAGCCAGGAGCCAGGTGCTTTTCCTGGTCTCCCCATGGGGTGCAGGGCCCAAGCACCTGGGCCATCCTCCACTGCACTCCTGGGCCACAGCAGAGAGCTGGCCTGGAAGAGGGGCAACCGGGACAGAATCCGGCGCCCCGACCGGGACTAGAACCCGGTGTGCCGGCGCCGCTAGGTGGAGGATTAGCCTATTGAGCCGTGGCGCCGGCCAGCACTTAGTATTTTTAAAATGGTTGAGGAATATTAACAAATATATTATGTTTAAGGATTTCCGTTTCCAGAGAACACACACACAATGTATAGCTACCATATCCATAATACAACTGCACCTATGCATCCACAGTCATATATGTGCTCACTCTATTAATCTTTGTATAAGTTTTGTAGTGTGAGTCATAGATACACTGCTCAATAAAATATTCTACTGCTTGACAAACCAGCATGTTAGCAACAACTACAAAACAAAAATTTCTTTTTGAGAACAATTCAAATAGATATTGGTTGTCTGTAGTTATATACTGTGTACAGTGGGGTCACATTTTACAAAGGAGTTATGTTGTAATTCCAACACAAAAAGTGACAGTTTGGTATCATCAGAATTATTCCTGAAAGCCCTATAAATCTCTCAAAAATTGCAGTATTTTACCAACATTGCCAGTTTTGTTTTAGTTTCCTTTTCTTGAGCAATAGAAATGATCACTGTTCCTTTGATTGAACAACTGGAATCGGTTATTTATCTTAAGGGGTAATGAGGCATGAAATCATGTGTACTCAAGCTCTGGGATCACAAATGCACAGCCGTTGCTGTGGGGACAGAGATGCGCTGAGTGCAGTGGAGCATTGTGGTGGAATTGTTTAGGGTGGGCCACTGAAGTTGTTCTTTCTCCTCCTCCTTTTCCACTGTAGCTCTCTCCTTTTATTTCATTTTCTCGTATTTGCTCAACATGTGTAATTGAATCTGTATAAAGGAAATTCAAATGTATTACAACTCTATGGTAACTGACATTTTATGTGTATATATCTTTGCTTATGTTTGTGCAAATTCTTGTTTGAAATGAGGTCACAAATCTAAGTTCCCACAGTTACAGGTACTTCTTACCAAAGCTAAAAAGTATAAATTCTGAAAGTCATGTGTTTTTTCTTCATAAAGGTCAGTTAGGGGTTCATTCATATGTGATGGCTTTAACATGGTGTTTAAGTATAATTTTTTGTACTAATCAAATTTTTGTATTTCAAAGGAAAAAAAAAATCAAGTTCCTAAAGTACAAACTTCCTTAAGGCATTAGCTGCAATTTAAAAATAACCCTCCAAAATGGTTTTTGTAGGAATTCCTAGTGTGATATTTATAAAATAGCTTTATTAGTTGACTCAACAAATGTTTATTGAGTGTAAGTAAACAGTGTTAAGGACACTGGGTATACTGCACTGAGGAAAACCATCCCTACAACCTCATGGAGTTTGTCATCTCCTGGTGACATAAAACAGAAAGAGAAGGGGGAGAGAGGGAAATTCAGAGAAATATCAGTAAAACAGAAGACATAGTTCTGCAATAAGGAAAAGGAGCTAAATTAATTCAGAGGGTGCTTGGAGAATGCTTAGTGAAGGAGGTAGATCTTAAGCTGACATTTAGATGAAAAGGCCTCAACTATGCAAAGAGCCTGAGCAGAGTGTTCTAGGTAGAGATCAGTAAATTTCAATACTTGAGGCATAACGAAACTTGGATATTTCCAGAACTGAGAAGAAACTGGAAGGGTTGAGTGAGGTACAGTACAGAGAAGCAGGAGGTGGCATGAGATTTGGTGAGAGAGAAAGACAGATCCCAGGTGATTCAGAGTCAAATATACCATGGGAAGTCTGGAGTTTGAAATAAATATGGTGGGAAGCCAATAACAATTTTAAGAGTAACAATCATCTGATTTGAATTTATAAAGGCTTCTTTCGTTTTTGGAGAATAAAGTATGTGTGAGCATGAACCCAGGTGTTTGCATATATTGTTATAAATGACCAGTTAGAAGGTTATTAAAATTTATCTTGTCAAAAGATAATAGTGGAGACATTATTGGTTAGGATGTCTGCACCCCACAATGGACAGAGTACCCGGGTTCCATATCTGGCTCTAGTTCCTGATTCCAGGTTCCTGCTAATGCAGGCCATGGGAAGTAACAGTGGTGGTTCAAATTTTTGGGTTCTTGCCACCCATGTGGGAAACCTTGGTTGAGTTCCTGGCTTCCAGCTTTGGCCTCAGCCCAACCTTATCCATTGTAGACATTTGGGGAGTTAATCAGCAGATAGTAACTCTGTCTGTCTCTTTGCCTCTCAAATAAATTTTTTAAACAATATAAAAAACTATGTCAAAAAAGGGATGATGGTTGTCTGGACCATAGATTAGCAGTGAAGATGAAACCAAGTGGACAGATTTGAAATATATTTTTGAGATATTATCTTCTAGAGTTACTGATTGATTTATATTTGGAGTGAGGCAAAATCAGGAATCAAATGTTCACTTTTTTTTACAACTAGGTATATCATGGTATCATTTAACAAGATCAGGTTTTGGAGAAGATCAGGTTTCAGAGAATGATCCATTCACTTTTAGACAACAGCATGGAACCTATTGCAAAATTGATTAATTCATCAAAAATTGATTAAATGTCACCATATGCCAGACGTGTGCTAAGTATTGAGGCTATCTGGTGTCCCTGCACTATAGAATTACAGAGATGCTGGATTTCAGAGAACCAGGAGTGACTATAGTTAGAAATGATCAAGTCCAACATCTTTTGTAGATGGAGGAAGGGTAGAATTTGAACCATTTAGTTTCTCCAGAAATATCTAGACTCCTTTAAAAAAATCACCATTATTTTAATAAAACTACTTAGCTTATTTAATGATAGCTGCAATATTATTTTACCTAGAGATATGAAAAATTTATTTTCATTTCCATGTTAATGAGTTGTTACAAGTAGTGTTATAAAAACACTTTCTGATGCATTCTGAAATCATGAAATTATAGGCATTATGGCTAGCAGTTCCCTGGGCATGCTGTCATTGGCTTCAACCAGACTTATAAACAAAATATGTAGAAGGAATCATAAACCATGTTCTAATTTCCAAGCATTTTTACGAAGACATTAATATGACACACAAAAGGAACTATTTATATTTTTTAACGTTATTGATAGTAGGTTGCTAATTACCTTGAAATACTTTAGAGGAGATTTAAAAAAATTTAATAGAAAGCATAAATTTGAGGGAAGATGAAAAAATAAGACCAAAGAGAATTAATTTGCTATTGTGGAATGCATTCATTTGTGTGTATATGCTGGAAAATTTGTTTTAAGGTTCTAGTTAAGTTTTAAGGTATATGGTAGGTAGAGATGATCTGGATGGTTATGAAACGGGAAATTGTGTAAATTTGAATACCTTAAATAATAGGAGACAAAAAGATTATTTAGGGTTGTCTGAATACCATGCTTATTATCTAAGTTATATTCTGGCATTTATCGTTCATTTATAGTAGGGTTTACTTGGCTCTTTATACTGGGTCAAGTACTGTGAAAGAAAGAGATGAAAGTTCCTGCCCTAGAGGCATAATAAACTTGAAGCAAAAGCATGATTCAGTCTGCGTCTGCACACACACGTGCTTGCACAAGAGAGAATGTTTCCTGCAATGAGAAGTTGCGGTCATGGGAACGCTCCATGGAGCCGTGACATTTGCATGTGTTTTGCAGAGATCTATTAATTAGACACATGTTTTGATATAAAAAGAGGAGTGGGGTAGATATGGAATGAGAGAAAATAGGTGACCTTCAAACTCAGAAAAGTGGTTTAAATAATGATGATTAAAGCAGGAAGAGTGATAGATTGGAAGTATGCCAGTGGCAATAGTAAAACTACTGGGAAGATGGTAGAAATGATCAAAATAGGTAATTGGAACCAAAGTTAGGCTTCATTCCTGCAACTGGAATGGAAAAGTAAATTCATAGAATGCACCCAATAATGGAAAGTTTGACTCCTACAAATTAAAGGAAAAAGCATAGATAACCAAAGACTGAGGAATTGAAACTTCATGGAATTTATAAGTAGGATTCTGTCTATAGAAACCGATTGAAAAACCATTGGTGAGAATAAAGACTAGAGAGAAGACAGCTTGTCCTCTAGAATCAATCGGAAGTAATACAATAGAAATTTGTGCATGAATGTACATAAACTGGAATATTCTGTTTTTTATTGTTATTCAACATCCTTATACCCTCATCAAAAACAAAAGGGTGAGAGTAGGTTTCTCACTTCCTGAATAAATCCTTAAAAATAAGTATTAGCAAGAATTCAGTGGAAGCATTTGCAACAAGAATGTCTCTTTGAATTCTTTACCCTGTGCCTGTGCTCTCCAAGGAAGCATCCCTCCTCTGCTCCTACTGGGGCAGTTTAGCATCTCAGCTGTTGTTTCATATTTTCCTGATGATGAACTTTTTTTTTTGCCATGTAGGGGGTCTGTGACCTTGTACTCCTTTACACCTCACTGCAAAACTTTCTTCTTGGCATTGACTGGGGTGCACCATGACATCCATGATGGATGTAGCGAAAAGAAACTCAAGTGACCAGACTTCTTGTATTGTTTTGTTTTTTCTCTAATTGCACTGATTCTTGACAGTAAAAGAAATTCTCAAAGAGATGCTTTTGAGGGAAGGGGCACACACTTTTTTAAAACTTTTCACATATGTGAACCAAATGTCTTCATCGAGGTTTTTCAAGTAGTCCCTTTCAACTTGGCCATGTGTTGGGACATGCCCAGACAATCCCAGACTCACACAGGCACAGTGGACTGAATGGCTTGTTATTTTGAGAACTGTGTTTTTGTTGGGCATTTAAGTTTGTGAAAAGTTGCCTTGTAGCACGTTACCTCTAGATCTTTCCCATTCTTCAGCTGTACTTAGGAAAGAAAGGTTATCATCACCCAGCTGCCAAGCTCACTGTAGAACAGAAAGCTCTTTCAAATTTCCTCGGGCATACTGCTATTGCTGTAGCTTCCAGAAGCTTAGCCAATGAGTTAGTTGATAAATATTTTTCACTTCTCCTCTTTCCCTCCACCCCCTGCTTTTCGTTGTTAAAGGATAGGGCGATTAAGAGGAAATGGAATATAACAGAGCATCTTATTATTTCCCTTTCTTTTTCTTTACTAAATAGGAAAGTCTATCAGTTTGATCATGGAGGACAACAATGACTCTGCTGAGAACCCCCAGCAAGGCCAAGGGCGGCAAAATGCCATGAAGTGTGGGTGGCTGAGAAAGCAAGGCGGCTTTGTGAAGACTTGGCATACCCGCTGGTTTGTGCTCAAGGGAGATCAACTCTATTATTTCAAAGATGAAGATGAAACCAAGCCGTTGGTAAGTAGGACAAAATAAATAGCACTGTGGGCCAAGGAGATCTACGGCGGGGTATTTGCTGGAACCTGATGGAGCATGACCCCAGCGCAATCTCTTTGGGCTCCTTAGGTGCGTCACACCTTCTCATTATTAGCTTTGATTCAGAGATGATGGACTTGCAAATTATACTTGACTGATGCTAATTTTAGTATTTCTTAAGCTGGAGCAGAATGTCTAATCCCTCAGATTAACTTACTCCATGAGAAATTTTTAGCAGACATCTTCTGGAAAATACCTATTGTGGCCAAACATCTTTCTTCTTCTCAGAAATAAGTTGAAAACACAAATTTGAAGAGAGGCTATAAACACTTTGAGTGATTTCTAAGACTTCCTTGGTATCAATTCTCTAGCTCCTCCTCTACCTAAGTCATTTGAAATATGAATGTGGTGCTAAAATGAACAACCCCCAGACATTTGGACACCATGCCTTGTGTCCAGCTCTGGGAATAGTTTCTAAGTTTCTTTGTGGTCCCCTAGCATTCTTTTGTATGCTCATTTACTTACCATGTTTCCCAAATCTCAGGACTGCCAAAATAGGGAAGAAAAGTCTCCATCTGTAGGTTTTAGCTACAATGCGCTTCCTTGGCTGTGACCGTTTTTCCTGGATGATGCGAGGCGATGTGAACTGGCTGTCACCTCTGTGTTTTTCCTCATCTCTAATCCCAGATGTATACAGGCGAGAAGAAGCAGATTACTTTATATAAACCTCTCCAACAGTTTGTTCTTGAGGCTATTGCATCTTGTGCTGAAGTTCAAGAACTTAGATAGGAATCTGGGTCAGGACTCTGCTTTAGTGTTTTAAGTTCCTGAAGCATTATAATTTCACAGGGTTCTCACTCCACTAATTGAATTACATAAAAATAGCGATGATAGTGCATACTACAAAAACCAGCCATCTTTTGAATTTGCTACTATTTTTTGTGTGTTTAACAGGGCCAGACGCTAGGCTTAGAATTTACATATATTTTCTTATGAGAGGCTTAAAGTCATTCTATGAAATAGTTATTATTAACCCTATTTATGCACAAAGAAAAGTAATACAGATTACCTGCAGTTAAACAGTCAATGGTGCCACTATTTGCCTCTAGGTAAGTCTGAGTTCAAGTTCATATAGCCTCAACCAAAGACCTCATGTATAAACTAACAAGCTTGTCCCATACTAATACCATTGACAATTATAGGGTATTTCTTGTATCTACTATTTTACTTGTCATAGCAATAGTGGAATTTTTATCACAATTAAAGAAAGCGTGGCTTAGAAATATGAAGTAACATGGCAAATACCATGTAGCATATAGAGGCAAACTTGTGGTATCTCTTTACTCTTCTCTTACCCTCTTGGGTCACTTTTTCTTGTTTTATGCTGCATAAACCTCAGAATAAGTCATTATCTTGAGCATAAAATCATTTCTGCCAAGCTCAAAAAAAGTGAGCTTGTTAATATGTAAACATGCGGAGCAAAGGAGATGTTACATGGAGGACTTTGCAGGAATATGATATATAAACTAGAAGTATGAATAAGGCTCCATGTTTGATCACAAGGTATGGAGTGGACTTGGTCACTAACCAGAATGAGTACAAAGTAAGTGATTAATTAGGTTATCCAGGACCTACACAAAGCATGGGGGGAACAAATGGAGGATTCAGGTGTTACGTGATTGGAGAATTGATGCTAGATCAAACAGATGTTGTGACTCTTCAGGGAGCCCACAGTATCTTCTTGAAATGAAGTCAAATTCAGCAGCTTGAGCCTGAATTTAGTGTTTCTCAAATTTGGGAACTTGAAAATGTCAGAGTATGCACCTGAACCTCAGTTTGAGAAGGTCTACCTTAAAATGTTCAAAGAGGGCTCATCATAGTGCCTGGGCTTTGCTCTTCTATATAATTTTTCACAAATAATGATCATTGATTTAAAAATTATACAGTTAAATAAGAAAATGCAAAAAGATATGATTAATTCAAATGAAAATCGATCTCAGCATGAATATTACTTTAATTCTTAATTCTAAGATAACTGTATTTTGATATTAGCATGTTACTGATATTTCAAGACTTACAGTAATAAGAATTAATAAAATAGAATTGTAGTAAGAAAATTTACTAACACTTTTAAAAGTCAAATATAGACCATCAACCACTACACCACACAAAATGCTTATTAGTTTTTTCTTTTTGCATATTATTTCTTAATCATTTATAATTAACTGAGCAGTCACAATTTGGGGTAAGTAATTGTGAATTGGCTCTTTAAAAATCATCTTGCATGGCAATTCAGACACAGGGATTTTGATATTGTGCTTTATAATTTTAATGTAATTATTTACACTAATGTTTAAACACACACACAAAAATTAGAGAAAACACTGGCAATTTCTGTATCAGAGAGTACCTAGTAATTTTAAAAGACCTGGTATTAGCCAATGAATGGACTAATTGCTTATTTTGAAATTTACTTTATAAATGGCTCCATATTGTGAGTGTGGTAAAATGGCAAGAAATGTGTGAGAGAGGGAAGTGAGGCCTCAGTCAAAAGGGATTTGTGTGCTGCACAGAGACTGGGTGCTCTAGGAGACAATGGGGTACAATCTCCAGCACACCTGTGACCCTCAGCTTGCACAACTCTTCTCTTAGAAAGAAATCGTGATGGCTGTTCCTTAATACTTGGATGTTGAAGCTTCAGTTAATGAATATAATTTACCAGCTCGATTTTTCTTCTGTCTGTACCTTCAATTTTTATATGTACGTGTAATTAGTACATGAAATACTTAATTACTTGTACTTAATGTTGATATTTTAGGTTTTTATGCAAATTGTACCTTGCCTTCTAAATATTCAACAGTGGATATAGAAAGTTTTATTGCCACTTTTCTTGCATTTTCTTTTTGAGCAAAAATGGAAGTGCTTCTAGGATCTCCTCTCTTGGGGGTTACTGCCTGATGTGTAAACCATGACGTTTCAGCTCTTAGCCAGGTTCCTCTGGTGATATATTTAGAAGCCCATCTCAGAATGTAGTTATTTCATATTTAAAATAATTCAAACCAGATATCTTTAATAACTAGTAATTTTTAATGAGAGAAAAATATACAACAGCTTTCAGTTCATCTAGGATAAAACTCAAGAAACTTGTCTACAAATGTTTGCAGTTACATACAATCCATTTTATTTTTAATAGCAGATTTAGAAACTAAAGAGGAATTTGTTTCTGGAACAAAATAGAAAAGTGATGTGTGCGGCCATTTTTTAAAAAATGATGTTTAATACATCCATTATTTCTGTCACTCAGACGCCACGATTGTAAGCATTTCATGGTTGTATTTTCCTAGTTTTTTAGGTAATATTTTTCTATTTTAATTTTTAATGTTTATAGTACATATTTACTTATGGAGAAAAAGCTCAAAATTGTATAAAATATCTATTAAAAAGATCTTCCCCTTCCACTGCATACTGTTAGGACTTTTGCACAGTTACTTTAAAAGGCTTTGAAACATTTAAACTGAGTTTGTGACTGTATCTGTTTTCCATCTATTATTAATAATCATGATAAATGACCCAGATGTTAATTATACAAACAGTAACATGGGAGCAAATCAGACAGAGATGAATTATAAATATTATATTTATTCTAAAGATGAGACAATGATGCATAGTTTGTTAAATGAACCCATGAATAAATTCCTGAATGCTGTTTTGGACTTTTCTGTTTTGTTTATCTTGAAGTATATTGTTACTTAAATAAAAGCCAAGGCTTATGTTTGGCTCTCCTACTCAATACCTCTGATCTACCCTCATGCTAGAAGTTGACACTAGGGAGCATCGATTTTTAGAAGCCAGTCTGAGACTCTAGATAAAATGGCTACAATCCAAACAGGCACCAACCCAATTAATCTAGTCTAGACTTTCTACAACAGATATTGATCCAATTGTGTGTGGAAGGGTTTTTTCTGGACATGATGAGGATGACACTATATTAGATCACAATGGATTTTCTTAATATAGAGAACAAAGTGGTTTTGAGTTATAACCTGAGGATTGACCTCTAAATGTACAAGAATTGATCACTGTTTTAAGAGTAGATTATAATTTTATATCTCTAATAAAGCTTATGAGTTCACGGATTTTAAAAATATTGTTGTTTTTCATTAAAATGATGCATGAGCCAGAGGAAGCCAAAACTCCAACTAAGTATTTACAGAAATACTAGAAACACTGAACATTGTGCTTTGTTCTCAAATCTAAAGCCGAGTACTTATGTAGTATCTGAGTATGTATGCACCATTTTTTGGTATGAAAAAGACATCTAAGTGGTGTTGTATGTCATAAATTTTTAGCTATTTCCTAGTAAAACTGATATCAAGAGATAGAAGGTATTATATTATTTTATTGTTAATTTAATATTTTTTATTATTTACCTCTATATTGCAATATAGGCATACATTGATTTGTTTCAGAATAGTAAAAGACAGAATTTGGAGTAATGCCATTTGGGTTGAATCTTGACTTACCTACTTAGTTTGTTTAGGAAACACTGAGCAAGTGAATTAACCATTTTAAGCTTTGATTTCCTAATCTTTACATTGAGATCCTAGCTGTACATATATAATACATTTATTATAAATAAATGAAATAATTTATGTAAGCAAATTTAGAAAGCAGTGGCACTTGGAAACTACAAAATAAATTTTAGCTATTTTTATAGTATTTTTAAAAATTGTTTCAATATAAAGAGAACAGTTCATGTATTTCATAGATAGAATTCTAAAAAGACAACCATGCTTCCCTTCCTTCCTCTCTCCCTCCATCCCCCATCCTTCCTTGCTTTCTTTTTATTCCTTTAATTTTTTTAAAGATTTATTTATTTGAAAGTCAGTTACAGAGAAAAAGAGAGAAAGAGAGAGAGAGAGAGAGAGAGAGAGAGACTGATATTTATCCACTGGTTCACTTCTCAGATGACTGCAATGGCAGAGGCTGGGCTAGGCTGAAGCAAGGAGCCAGGAGCTACTTCCTGATCTCACATGTGGGTGCAGAGGCCCAAATACTTGGGCCATCTTTTGCTGCTTTTTCCAGGCCATTAGCAGGGAGCTGGATTAGAAGAGAAGCAACGGGGGCATGAACCAGTGCCCCTAAAGGTTGCTGGCATTGCAGACAGCTTCTCCTACTATACCATAATGCTGGCCCATGTTGTTGAGTTTCCTGAGTTCTTTATAGAGCCTGGATATTAATCCTTTGTCAGATGCATACTTTGTAAACATTTTCTCTCATTCTTTAGTTCTATCTTTGTTGAGTGTTTCCTTTGCTGTGCAGAACCTTCTTCTCTTGATATAATCCCATTTGTCTATTTTAGCTTTTATTGTCTGTGCTTCTGGCGTCTTATCCAAGAAGTCTTTGTAGCAATGCTTTGAAGAGTTTCCTCAGTGTTTTCCTCTGGTAATTTGATGATAGCAGGTTGCAGATTTAGATCCTTGATTTATTGTGAGTTGATATTTGTATAAGATTTAAAGTATAGGTCTTATTTCATACTTCTATATGCATAGATCCAATTTTCCTGGCACCATTCATTGAAGAGACTGTCCTTAATGCAGGGATTGGTTTAGCTACTTTGTTAAAGATTAGTTGGTTGTAGACATGTGGATTTCCTAGGATTTCAATTCTATTCCATTGGTCTAAGTTTATTTTTATATTATATATATATATGTATATATATTACATACCTATATAACAAAAATTCAACTTTTTAAAAGATTTATTTTATTCATTTATTTGATTTTTTACATATTTATTTATTTATTTTGAATTAGAGATTTAAAGTGAGAGTTACAGAGAGAGGGAGAGACAGAGGAAGAGGGTCTTCCATCTGCTGGTTCACTTCCCTGATAGCCGCAATGCCAGGGTTGGGGCCAGGCTGAAGCCAAGAGTCAAGAGCTTCCTCTGAGTTTTCCATGTGGGTACTGGGGCCCCAACATTTGGAACATCATTCAATGCTTTTCCCAGGCTGTTAGCAGGGAGTTGGATTTGAAGTGGAGCAACAAGACATAAACCAGTACCCATATAGGAGGCTGGCATTGAAGATGGAAGCTTTACCTGCTACACTACGGTGCTGGCCCTTCATTTGATTATTTTTTGCATTGTATATTTATGTATATTGATAATGTGCTTGTACATATTGGGCTGGTTTCAGGAAATATAAAGGTTATCTTTATATCTATATTTATATCTACATCTTGATCTCCTCTCAAAATAAGACATTTAAAAGAAATCTATTTTTTCTCAGGTGAAAAATATGAAGTGATTCCAGCTAAGTGAAGAATTACTTTAAATGACTCTTTAGTAACACAGGTTACCAGTGATTTGTGTTTTTACTTTTTGCTTCCAAATACACCATGGGGTCATTTTTTCACCAGTCATCCAGGATAAAGATATATAGCAGAATATTACATAGAAGGTTTAGGTGAACCAGCTGTGTATTGTGGCACATACCACCTTCTTTATCTATCCAGTAAATTAGATATAACTGAGTCATGTGACTATACTTGACTGCAAAGCAGGTTGGACTTATAATCTAGGTTTTTCTTGGGGAGGTGGGGAGAACATGGATATTGAAAAAGAGTGAGCAGTCTCTGTCATCGGATATTAAAATAGCATCAACCATTCATGAAGAATCCATTGACTTCTAGGGGGTATAAAGAACAATTGGTCTTACTGAACAATGTGATAGATATTTTAATAGGGAAAATGGCAGAAAACATCACAGTCACAGGAGGTACACCAGCTACCACTTTTAGGCTCGTGGAGTTTTTCAGTGGGATAGATAATGAACCTGAATGACATATAGTGAAGAAAAGGCATGGGCCATGGCCCTTTGGTATGTTGTTGGGGAGTTTTAATGATCAAGTATCTCAAAAATGATCAAGAACCTAGAAAAGAAGACAAGCAATGATGAGAGATTGATTTGGAGAAGTAAGTACATGCAGGTATGTTAAGAGTCTAGGAAGTGGTGATAAATATTTTAGATTTTATCTTGTTCCATGTGCCTATTTTCCTTGATTTTTAGAGTTAGAGCAAACCAGTTAAATCAGGGCTCATTCTATATTTATCACTCTTGGTCAGGGAATCAATAATGTGTACCTACCCAACAAGGCAGCCTGAAACAATCCTGGAACTCTGCTATTTGTATAATAGACTATTTTATTTTATGGTATAATCTCTGAAAAACATACTCAAAAGCAGCGATGATACATATAAACACTTGGCCTTCAGTCATTCATTATTTTGTAAGCAGTCCTTATGGGAAGGCTCCCCAAGAAATTGTTGACTATAGGAGGCAGAGACAAGTAAATGTATTGTGGCGATAGAGGGCACCCACTGAGGAAAAGCCCCAGGGGATGTTCAAACAAAAGTAGAGATTGATGGGCAGAGGGATCGAAGCATGTGAGAAAAATTTCAACCTCATAATTTTCTCTGGAATAGACTTTGTCCACTAAGTACTTTTCCCTGGGAAGCTGTTGAGTGCTGTTGTTTTGTGTATAGCTCTTAGGATCAGATTGCCTGGATTCAGGTTAGACTTTACCACTAGCCATAGACCTTGTATAAGTAACTTCATTATTCTCATCTGTAAAATATAATTGATAATAAAACCTACCTTCCAGCATCATCATTATTGTGATGTGAAGTCATGTTTCCAGGATGTTTAAACGTGGTCACAAACACTTAATAAATATTAGCCATTGGTGCTATCATTATCATCACCATCATCACCATTTTACCATCTTTTACCATCAGGGTACAGTGGCTCAGCAGTGTAGAAGTTAGGATCTATAATGTGTACATTATTCAATGCATAATGCAGTAAATAACAGATGATCCACCCCTGTAGCATTTACAAGGAGGTTCTTTTTTCTGGTCACGCTAACTTCAGAGCAGAAGGTAATTTGTATACACTTGTGACCCAGGCTGTCAAACACTGAAGCCACTTAGAAAGATCATCCAACTAACAAGGCTTACTTTGTACTATGTCTTTCCTATTTGTTGAAATTACTGTTTAAAGCTCCTTTAACGGTAATCAGATGAGGATGGCCAAGGAGACTTGAGAGAATCTCTTTGTGAAAATAGACCACCCACGAGAGAGGCAGCATGGTCTTCTCATCTCTCCTGGAGGACTTCCTCCTCAACTCCAGTTTGGGGGAACTGGAAAGCTTCCTTAGGTTTTGCTTCTTAAATTCACTCATAATGACTGATGGCTCTTGAATTTGTGATGTAATTCAATATGTGGTGCCAGAGTCTATATTTATAATATCTTATTAGCAAAAACTGAGGTAAATTTCCATTATTACAACTGGTAAACAGAATTTATGGGAAAGAACCAATGGGTAGAAATGTAATTCATGTGTTTTTGGGGTCACAGAAATGTGTGTAATGAGATACTTATTCTGCCCTTAATATATGAAAAATTTCAGTCATTTGTCACTTATTCGTCTTTTTTAAGCTTTTTTTAATGAATGCATTTTTCACAGATACAACTTTAGAAATATGATGGTTCTTTCCCACATACCCACCCTGCCACCTCGACTCCCATCCCACCTTCTACTCCCTCTCCCACCCCCTTCTTCATTATGGTTCATTTTTATTTTAATTGTATATACAGAGGACCAACTCTATGTTAAGAACATATTTCAACAGTTTGCACCTATACACACAAACAACATATAGAGTACAGTTTGAGAACAAGTTTTGCAATTAATTCTCATAGTACATCTTGTTAAGGATGAAGGTCCTATATGGGGAGTAAGTGCACAGTGACTTCTGCTGTTCCTTTAACAATTAACGCTCTTATTTATGATGTCAGTGATCATCTGAGGCTCTTGCCATTGGCTGACAAGTCTTAGGCTTCTTTTCAATGGTTGATTTTCCTCTCTGCCCTTCTTTGACTTTATCCTACCTAAATCTAGCTGCTCTTTAAAAACATTTTGATTACTTTTAATGTACAAGGAAGCACCTCCAGATACAAAAATGATTATTTTCATTTTCCAAATTTTTACTTCTTTCCTCAGTACAGTGTTTGTAGAGTTCATCCATGCTGTGGCATGTGTTTGTAGTTCCTCTATTGTTATCACGAAATATTGTGTTAATATGCCACATTTGGTTTATGCACTTGTCAGTTTTAGGCATTTGGGCTATTTATACTTTTTGGTTATTCTGAACAATACTTCTCTGAACATCCATATACAAGTTTCTGTGTGGACATGTTTTCATTTCTTATAGTTGTATACTTTAGAGTGGGATTGCTGGCTCATAAAGTAATACTGTTTCTAACCTTTGGAGGATCTCTGTTAGTCATTTTTAATTTTTAAGTTTGAATCTAACTGAAAACTCAAGGCTCATACCCAGTTTAAATTTCTTCTGTGTCTCCCACACCCCACTATATAACTTGTCAGTCTTGGCACCTGTGCTTCAAATAGGGAAGAGGCACCTTGTGTACTTCTTCTGTCTTCCCAGCACTGGCCACTGGCAGTGAACATGCACATAAGTGTGTATGTGTGCATGAGACAAAGAGAATAAGCAAGAAAGAGCCATTGTGCTTTTTCCTTCTTAGTGGGAAGAGCACAACAAGGACAATTACATCCCTTCCTAAGAGCCATCACTGTCAGGAGACTGTACACGTGTCCATATTGGCTGCCCCTGCCTTTTTGGCTTTGTACTGTTGACCATCATCTTGACTACCTGGATGTCTAATGTTGGAGTGGAGGTTGTGTCTTGTCCCCTGTTTACTTTCTAACTCTTGGAATGGACATTGTATTCCAGCAGCCTTGCTGCTGGGATCTCATCACTAGGGGACCTACATTCCGTGGTTTCATTTGAACTCACTGGAAACCCACACGTGTTTACTTTGATGAATGTGGTCTTGAAGGCTTTTCCACAGTGTCACAGAATTGTCTGATTCTTTTGTCTATTGATTCAGGGTGGGTACAGTGCAGCACAAGCACATAACACATTGAGGAGTGAGGTCCCAATCTCCCCAGTTGTTAGTGAATGTCTTGCAGTTCTGCCCCCTTGACTGAAGTGGTCATGGATTATCCCCTGAACTCTTTGCCCTTGTCAGGAAGGGGAGCGCTGGCAGTGATGTCAGTGGCAGTGGTAGTGTTGGAGTTGAATCTATTCTGGTATCTCTTAGGACAGTGAGGCACTTCACACCTCTGTATCTCTGCTTTTAGATTCCAGAAACCATTCCAGGACAATAAGAGAACTCCAACATCATATTATAAAACCTGTGTCATACTTTTACATATAAAAAATTATAACTAATGAGTAATGTACTTCTTAATCTTATGAATAAGTAGGACAAAACAAACATTCTCTCATTAACTATTCAGAGATTGTCAAAATCCTTCATGTGTCTGACTTATCGTGGTTATTAACTTGAAACAATATTCAATCATTTATGAGCTAAGTACATTACCATATATGCAAATATGTTTTTGTTACTTCAAACCATAAAGATACCAAAATATATCACACTAAGCATTAAATATATCTTAATTTACTAACATATTATTCTTGGTTGTGTCCCAGTCATTAGAAAAGATTCAGGGGGCCGGCGCTGTATTGTAGCAGATAAAGCCCCCCGCCTGCGTTGCCGGCATCCCATATGAACGCCAGTTCAAGTCCCGGCTGCTGCACCTCCAGTCTAGCTCCCTGCTATGGCCTGGGAAAGCAGTAGAAAATGTCCCAAGTCCTTGGGCCCCTACATCTATGTGGGAGACCAGGAAGAAGCTCCTGGCTCCTGTCTTCAGATTAGCACAGCTCCAGCCATTGCGGCCATCTAAGGAGTGACCAGCAGATGGAAGACCAACCTCTCTCTCTGCCTCTGCCTCTCTATAACTCTGCCTTAAAAAAAATTAAAAAAGTAAAAGATTCAGAATCTGTTCCATTTGTTAGCAGAATCTTTAGTTCATCTTTATGATCCTGGATTCCTACTTTAACATCTTTTCCTAGATATGGGATCACACATGCTCGAATAATAGGTCTTACTAACTTTAAAAAATAATGCAGATAAATAGAGGAACACTCTTATAGGGTAATAAAAGGAATCTGTGGATAGGAGTTCAGTGAGATAGATGTTGGTTTACTGTGCTATGGTCCTGGCCTGGCCTACCTTGAAGTATGCACTGGTTATTAGAATAAACCAACATAGCCCTAATTTAACCATGCTATTTAACATTCATCACCTCCTCCAAGGAAGGCAAGAAACATCAGCTGCCAGATTCTAATATATTTTTCAGACATCTCTGAAGTCCCAAATTCCTGTATCCATTTTTAGATATTTTTTTCCTAGTTGCCTTTATTTTTTTAAGTGGCAAGATGTAATAATCATAATTTGCCTAGATTTTACAGGACACTTTCTTGATGTCATTTCTGTCTTTTGGTAATTTGAATGGTGATGCAATAGTCAAGGCCCTCCTGAGTTATGGACTTTATTTTTCTGTTAATTATTCTACCCACTTGCATTCATTAACTTTCATGGCTCTTCTGTTAAAAGATGAAACCAATGGCTTCCAAGCTGCTTTTCAACTCCAGGATTCTAGAAGTTTTGCTTAGCTCCACAAATGCTTCTGTTCTCTAAAAATTAGACCATGGTATTCTTCCCATATGCCAGTACTTTTAATTCTTTTCTTTCCTATAAAATTTGCATTGCAATATCCATAGGTACTTTAGAAATAGACCACTTTACCTAATAAATCCTTTGGGAAAATGAGCAGTATTTCAATTTTCAACCTACCCATAGATTTTGTGAATGTTCAAGTTCTCTGTGTTAGCCTGCATTTTGAATATTTGAGGAAACTTCTTTGATTAAGGCAGTTTTAGTCATCATCACAAATAATAACATGATTGCTTATCAAAACATTCAGTGTTTTAAAAACTTACTGTTCAAGATATTATCGTTTTACTGGCAATTGTGATAAAAGACAATGTTTGTTTATCATTCTTTCTTCTTGACTCCTTAAAACTACTTTAGAATATTTTCAGTTAAAAACAACAAGTATGCCCCATCTGAAGCCCTTTGCATCCAAAATGATGGGCACAAAACTCATGAGACAGAAAACTTGTATAGAAATTTAAAATCTCAGAATTTTATTACTTGAAATTCTATCAGTTGATTCTATCAATTCTGACAATTAATTTATTTTTTGAAGAATTTCCAGTATAAAGGATACCCTGAGGAAGCACCAACATTCTTTGTGTCACTCTCCAAAAAGTTTACAATGAGGTAGACTTAAATTTTGAGTATGAATCTTTAGCTCTTAGTATTATACATCTTGATATTATTGGGGGAAAATGTTCCAAATACTGATGATCTTGGGTAAGAGTCTGAAATTTTCAACATATTTCCATTAATATATTTCAGTTAGGTATTTTCATTATGTAATGTGATTTGATCTTAGAAATAATTTGTAGGAACAATATTTGTCATCTTTCCAAGTTTATATATCTGTGATCAGTCACTTTAGCAGAAATTTCATTTTTTTTCTGGCCTGTATTTTTCTTTTAATATTCTGGATTGGGAAACAGAAGTTGTGCAATGCTACCCCCTGAGGACTTCCATCATGTGGTATGCTTCACAGTTGATACTTTTCTCATCTTCCTATTTTGATGTTGTCTGAAAATATCATATTTTCTCTAGCAAAAGATACTAGCAATTTTTCCTCCATCTAAGAAACTAAAATAAGAGGCTTCTTTATTTTAGAGTATAACTGACTCAAATAATTTCTCTTTTAAATGATTTATCATAGCGCAGTTAAAAAGAATCCCAGAAAATAAAAATTGGAGACACATTTTTAAGAAGTAACACCACACTTTATTGTGCCTTTCCAGAAAGAGAAAGGGAATAAACATTTAATATGAACTAATGGGGCTGGCACTGTGGGGTAAAACGCCACCTGCAGTGCCATCATCCCATATGGGCACCCATATGGCACCCTGGCTGCTCCACTTCCGATCCAGCTCTCTGCTATGGCCCAGGGAAGATGGCCCAAGACCTTGGGCCCCTGCACCTGCATGGGAGACCCGGAAGAGGCTCCTGGCTCCTGGCTTTAGATTGGTGCAGCTCCGGCGGTTGCAGTCAACTGGGGAGTGAATCAGCAGATGGAAGACCTACCTACCTCTCTCTCTCTCTCTCTCTCTCTCTCTCTTTCTCTCTCTCTTTCTCTCCTAGGTCTGTGTAATTCTAACTTTCAAATAAATAAATGATCTTTTAAAAAAATTAACTATCATGTCCTACATTCTGTACTCTGCACTCTATTTACCTAATTTCATTAATTTTCATAATAACAATTTACACATATGCTTTTATGCTTTTAGTATAGATTGGGAGACTGAACTTTAGAAGTGTTTAAAAAAATCTATATTCTTATACTAGGGATTGGAAATACCAGGCAGAAGTATAAAAAAATATATATATAGGGATAGGAAGATAAAAATGTTCTGCAGAGGTAGGCAGGATAAAAACTAGTGTTAAGAGGGATTGTTACAGTTGATGCCTAGTTTAGTAACTGGAAATACAGTTCACATTTTAAGCATTGTTGAATAAGCCCCAAAGTCTTGAAATAAGGGATGATGATTCTGAGGCATCCTGAGGTTTTACGAATTAGGTTCATGACTCATCACTTTTGCTGACATGTGTTTGGAAAGGGGCTGCTGGCCTTCTGTAGAGCACAGTTGGTTGTTTGGGAAATTTTCCCAAAGGGTGTGTATCCAAGATGGGGTGCAGCTTGCTAAATCCCATGTACCTGCATCTTATATTCGTCTCCACAGCCATTAATAAAATGAGCCTCTAGAACTCTGTAGGCATTTGCAGGTGGTCCCTTATTTTAGTTGTTTCACATGACACCATTCTGGCCCATTAAAACCACTGACACAAACCTGAGTTTTCTTTCTGGTTGCTTTTACCAGTGCATGCAATAAGAGGATTCATGGACAAAAGTAGGTATAATACATTCTGTTTCTGACAGAAGACAAAGGCCACAGAGAGCAGTGGCTGATGTTTGCCATTAAATTACTATCGATAAGATTGAAATGGCTAACCAGGAAATGTGCCATGGATTATCTTTCCTGGGCATGTGACAGAGAACTGAGAAGAGTATGTTCAACCTACCCCTGCATGCACGTTTGTGAATTCCTGGGGAATTTACCATTGGTGGTTGAAGACTTAGAGAAGAACATGAAGAAATCCACTGCAATGACATTGATTTATTTTTTTATTTTTTAAAAAGATTTATTTATTTACTTGAAAGTCATAGTTACACACAGAGAGAAGGATAGGCAGAGAAAGAGAGAGAGAGAGAGAGAGAGAGAGAGAGAGAGGAGGGAGAGGTTTTCCATCTGCTCGTTCACTCCCCGGATGACTGCAACAGCTGGAGCTGTGCTAATCTGAAACCAGGAGCCAGGAGCTTCTTCTGGGTCTCCCACGTGGGTGCAGGAGCCCAAGCACTTGGGCCATCTTCTACTGCTATCCCAGGCCATAGCAGAGAGCTGGATCAGAAGTGGAGCAGCCAGGACTCAAACGGGTGCCCATATGGGTTGCTGGCACTACAGGGGGTGGCATTACCCACTATGCCACTGCACTGGCCCCAATAACATTCATTTATACTCCATTTCCATTTTAAAGTTATTAATTTACAAGATGAAAGACTATCAGACTTAAACACCTGATATGACAATGTTGAAGAGCAGATTTGGACATTTCTGGCAATGAATGATACTATTATTTTATAAATTGTATGGAATTCGATATATTCGATGAGAAGTGTTTGCCTTCGCTTCCATTTCCCTCCTCGTGTGCCTCAGGAAAGAAAGTTCTGCCTCCGTAGGCTGGGCTAGAGAACTGTTTTACTGGCTACTGGGCTGCTGCTGATTCATAGCAAGGATTAAATGTTCATTTGGAGCTTGGCCATACATTAGTCTTTCTTTCCTTTTTGATTCTCCAAGGACTGATATCCAGAATTAAAAGTGCCAATTATCTCTTTATCCTTTGTAACAAGTTTGTTTTTGGCCGAACATGTAAAAGACGTGATATCTCATTAGAGGATCAGTTTCTGACTTCATGAATCCCTCTGAGTCTCTGTATATCTGCATCTCCCTTGTTTTTATATTTTCTCCTATTCTGTCTCCTCCACAACCAACTGAAGGAGCACTTGTTCTTCTCTGGGATTGTCAAGTGGAATTCCCCTTGGCATTGGGACATTCTCTTGTTCTCTCTCACTTTTGCTCTGACAGTTGTTCTTGCTCATATTCTTTTAGCTTAGTTGCTGGCACAAGCATTATAGTCTATTGAAGTGGTAAGAACTCAGGCTTGTACTTGAGGTTTGGGTAGGGATAGAGGGAGTAGGATGCTGTGATTGAAGGTCACCTGTATTTACCTGTATTTACATATTTACCTGTATGAGGAGAAGGAGTCTTCCTTTGTTAGTAGTTTCTTACTAGAGATCCATGCAGAAATTTTGGGCCAAACCCTAAAACAATAATAAAATGTTTGAGGTATTGCCTGACTGCCTTTGTGCATGGTCTCAATGTAACGTGTGATTGATTGAATGAAAGTTTCAGATAGGCTGATGGTCTCTAACAAATTCCATCACAGTACCATCTTAGTAGCATGTCCATCCTTCTATCTCAAACAGAATGGATATCAAGTGTTCTATCTTTTGATAGAACAGGATATTTATAGTGAGGGAAGACTAGAGATTTATATAACAAGGTTCTCATGTTTAATAAATTTGAGAATTTCTTAGATTCTTGTAATAACTAAAAATAGCTCATGTTTTTGAGCAAGGTTTCAAATCTTAGTCTAATGCTATAAGCACTGGAAAAAGTGAGATTGGTGAGTCCTCTATCAGACATTTAGAGATATTAATAGTAACTTTTTCTAAAAATATATATGCATGGTTCTATAATTGACCAACTCAGGTTTTCAGCAGTAGTTTTATCTTTATAAATATACTTATCCCAAATAGAATTCATTATAGAAGAACAGAAGTTCATTAAATACAGAAAATGTTGTATTTCCTTAAACTGAAGGTCAAATGATGTCACCATACAGTGGTGTCTGAACAAAGTTTTCCCAGTTACTGGAACAGATATAAGTGATAGACAAATTGTGGCATCAGATGCTCCTGGACTGTAGCTCATTTATACTTTGAGTGTTAATTTTTAAAATTTTTAATCATTTAACAGATCATGTGAATGTTAATCATTTAAGTTTGGTTACTCTTTAATTTGTTCACTGCAGGCTTGTAGATTTGTTTGGTCTTACATTGATAGATTACTTTGTTACCATAAAGATATTTTAAGTTTACCTTAAAAGCCAATAGAATTCCCCCTCCTTTAAAGTATGCGCATCTGACAAATTTGGCAAATATTGACCTAATTAAACACATTTCCACCAGATGAAACAAATGCAATTGCATCAGTCTCTCGAACTTGGTAGAACAGGACTCTTGCTTCCTATCTCTCCACTCGCTCCCTTCCTTACTTCTTCCCTCCCTCCCTCCCTTCCATATGTATCCATGAATAGATTGATCCACTTTAATAAATGCCAAATACTGTGTTTGATATAAAGTAAGCCACTGCTCTTGTGAAATTCAATTATAATGAGGGAGGCAGCCATTTAAGAAGTAAAGTTCAATGAAGAAAAATGAGTAAGTACCAAGACAGACAATAATGATGTGTTGATAGTGATGATGGGGCCTATTTAGACAAAAAGGAGAAAGAGTCCCATTTAAATCAACCCCTGAAGGATGGAAAAGACAGTCATGGCAGGAGAAGAGCAAAGGTTATTCTGGACTGAGGGACCAGCACACAAAGGGAAAACAGGTCTGTGTGTAGGTAACTTTCTTAACAAGAAATGTCTTCATTAGACCCACCATTATCTTGGACATAATCTCTGCCCATCCCTTAGATAAATTGCTGTTCTCCATCACCCAGGCACTTATTGTTATGCACATGCATGACTGGGCTCCCCACAAATGCTTCCTGTTGATTTTTAATCCTTTGTTGATGATGCTTCCTGCTTACTTAATGCCTGTGATGCCCTTTAATATACTAGCTTTTGTTGACTTTTTGAGAAAATAAAATTGTTTCATGTCCTTCTCTGCCTGTCCATAATTCCCTTCTTTATTTTCTGTGTCTAGCCCAAGCGGTCAGAGTAGAAATTAGTATCTTTTGTGAGTTCCCATAAAACCCTGTAAATATCTGCTGGATAGCACTCATCAGTTAAGGTTGCTGCTATCTGACTATGACCTCTTGAGAACAGGGAACTTCTCATATAGCAGTTTGTACTGCACACAGTATGTACCCCATTCATGTCCCTTGACTGAGGAAGTAACCTAAGCTCATGTTCACTATGAGCATTCAATTCATTGAATTGCAATGATGTTAAGAAAGTCATTTCAGAGGAGTATGCATTGTTCGAGATGATTTTTAATGTTTGCTTCCATCATAGTTTAAATAGGGAGTTAAAATGGTCAAATATTTATTTGATTTCTGATATTCAAAAATGGTTAGCCGTATATTGTATTATCAATGCAAAGTTTTAACATGGGCAGGAAGAATGATAAAGATAGTGACTGCTGAAGACTTTGTCTCTGGAATACTTAACTACTCTTTCTGAACCGTTTCTAATTTAATGTAAGAAGAATTTGAAGTGGAGAAGCAGAAGTTGTCTCCTCTCTAAAGGTCATCAGGAGCTGTTTGTAGAGGTAAATCGCATACAAGGTGAAGCTTACAGGGGAAGACAGCTTCGGAAAAGAAATTGCACTGGACCTCTGAGACACTGGCAAATAATGAACAGAGATCCCATAAACTCCACCACATCCTTTTAGCGATGCCAAGTGGAGCTCCTATGGACATTTGCATGTAGATGAGTTATGTTGTATAACAAATGGAATTGTCATCCAGTAGGGGGTCAGTATCCCAGCAGTGGGTTTCAGTTCCGAATCTGTAACCCAAAACTTGGTCAGTTAAGGACTCAGTATCCTCATTTCCTCATCTTTAAAAATAAAAAGATTGCCTTAGTTGACAGCTAATGTTTCCTCTAGCTTGCAATTTTGATAACTCTTGAAATATTATTAATATTCATGCATTATTTTAACCTCCTAATGCAAACACCGGAGTATAGGAAATGTTGTTACAGGTAAACTTGGCCTGGGAAAGGAATTTTTACTTTTTACATTTAATGTTTGAACAAGTCTGTTTTTATCATAAAATTATGATAACAACATTACTGGATAATGAGTAAGGTCCTAGTAACATCTTGTACAGTTTTGGTCAGAGATATGCAAACCTTTCATTTCCTTTGCCTCTCAATAGCAAGCTGTTGTTAGATTCTCTCTTTTGAGACCAATAATTTCTCCAGGGATGTAGCTAGAGTGCTGTCTTTGGTTAGAGTGGAGGCACAGTGTACTTCCGGAAAGCCAATTCAATGGATTTTCATTGTTCATTTCACAAGAAATGGAATTTATCCCAATAACAAAAGAATAGGAAAATGTGTGAATGTTGAGATAAAATCTTGTATTTTGCATTTATGTGCCCTTTTTTGTGACAGTTTTATTTTTGAGACATCTACCATGAAAATACACATATACCTAGATAAATATAGAGAAAGCACATACTAGTTTTGTATGGTAAATTCGAGAGTTGAAATTTTGTATTTTCACTCTACAAATGTTTTTCTCCAAATTTAAGTCTAGAAGTTAGAACTGATATTTTTCAAAGCCATTGCTGCAAATTCACAGACTATGCCATATTTATGTTTCTTCAATTACAGTAATGTGCATTTTGCATGTTATTTTAGGTTATTCCCCCAGTTTCTGGAGTCAAGACAGTAAATTGTAGGCACAAAGATGGCTAATGTTAATGGAAATGAGATTTTAATTTGTTTGAAATAAGAAAACATTCCTCTTTCCTCCCTACCCCATTCTTCTCCTTTTCCTTTTCCTCTTTCTTTCATTAAAATAAGTACTTCTGGAGTCCTTGTATGTTATGCTTGTCTTCCAAAAGAGCATATTTTATAGCGGATCCAACTCTGCTGCTAGAAACTCTTTAAACCTTGTATGAACACTGTCAGTATAATTTTAAGGAAACTTAAAGATATAGTCATTGATAATTTAACATAAACATTGTGACTTTTTCAACAAATTTGCACCAATTCTTGGACATTTATATGGTAAAAATTAACGAATAGTAAAATAGCAGTAAAAACCATTAGTGTTAATTTTCGCTTTGCAAAATGAGAAAATGGACAAAAATAATTTACAATTTTCTTCCCATGCAGTACCACTAATACAGTAGAGTGGCATGTTTCTTTTCTATTAGTGTTTGGTAATCATACTCATAATGCTACAAGCTCTTATTTGCTTTCCAGTTTGATCAAAACAAATATTTCCACGCCATTCAGTTTGGAATTAGGGAGAGAGTCTTGGAAACAAGAATGGCCAAGTATAACACTGGGATGCAGAAGTTTAGTGTCAACATGCTTTTCTGTATTACTACTCTTTACTTATTTAGTCACAAGTCATTAATCCTAAGTCACATAAAGTTGCAAGTTATTTGTGCAGATATTAGAGCTTGACAAAAATTTATATTTTATAAAGTATCCTGGATTCAAGGTTATACCTTTAATACCCACATGCACACTGACATTTTCTTCATTTGAAGGGAAAGGGATGAAATTGCAGCTAGAGTTCTGAGAATGGGCATAAATCAAAACTTAATAATATCAAAGAATTCCTGTGAGCATTAAAGTGAGTTGCTGTGAACAAGGTAAGCATGTTACCTGGCAAATAAAAAATACAAGTAAATATTTTTACATAGTATTGCCTTGCTACAAGCAACCGTCACCAGCACCCACACCACAGCTATTACTAGTTTTACTACTCATCATGTCTATCGTGGCAGAAGCAAAAGTCGGTTTTGAAAACTTCTGACTTAACCATAATCTGCCCCATGCCCTTAGGTGGTTTTGTCAGATGTGGCTGCCATGGTTACTTCCCTCTCCAGACAGATTTGCTGACTCCATTCCTCTCTTCCTTCCCTAGCACCTGGAGAAGATCTGTAAAAGTCTTCTCAACCCAGCCTTCTAGGCAGTCACAGACAGCTGCTCAGTGTTAGCATAGGAAATGATACCCGTTTGCCATCCCAGCCTTTGATCTAAAAGTCATTGAGTGACCCCTGTAATCAGTCTATAAGGAAGGGAAATCTCACTTAGCTTTCATCTCTTCTGAATCCAAGAAAAAAACTACCACCGAAAGCAATAGTGGCTTTGTCTCTTTACTGTGTGTGGCCCAAGACATCTTCTGTGGCATCACAAAAGTCACCTGTATTCCTTTGTCAAATGACTCATCAGGAATCCTACATTACAAAACAAAATGAAAACATCATTTAAAATACAGCTAACTATATATGAGATGCAAAAAAATGACCAGGCAGAACCCCAAATCCATTCTTCTACTCATTTCCTTGAAGGAGAACAATGTATTCTAATTAGAAAAATGACTTTCATTAGAAGAACCTTAGCCCACAAACAATGCAACCCTGTGTGCTTTGCTTTTTGGAACAGTCTTGTTCTGCTTCATCTCTCTTCCCTTTACCACAATCTGCCAGCTCTGTTCACGCTTCAGACAACCCACCCTTTCTCTTCCCCCAGTTTTGCAGAAAGTGAAAATGTCTAAGATCCAATTACCTAGTCTTTGCTGAACTAATAACCCAAACTCAGCAAGATCACAATAGGCATTGGGAAACTCCTCCCATTCAGAGACTCAACAGAAGATCTCACTAGGAATGGGTATCTCTTGGCAGGCAAAGGGTACATTCCGTTTGTTTTGTACCTAGTTCATTTGGTACCTAGAAAGCGATAACACAAAGCACTCAACTGTAAACAAAGCAGATGATATTTATAGTTATCAGGCAGACTTGAGGCTAAGTGGCCAATTTTCTTTCAAGAACCAATGCAAACTTACCTAGGTTGGGGTTCGTGGTTTCATTTTCTTACTCAGTTTCAGTGTGTGGTATTTGCTCATCAATGTAAAACATCTCTGCTGAATTAGTAAAGCAGCTCGTACTTTTTCACTGTGGGTGATATCAAAACTTTGGAGAGCATAAATGGAAAGGTGCTATTAAATAACCAGAGTGAACAGGAAGACACAAATGTGGGCAATGGAAGGAGTTTATTAAAGAAGGGCAGGGGGCGTTGAAAACAAGCCTCACAAGATGAGACTTATGTAATCGTGAGCAAATATCTCAAAGACAGGCGTAGCAGGTGAATCATGTGAATTATATAAACTAATATTCATTTCCCAAGAGATCTGGTTAGCTGGTGTTAGATGTTGGTGATTGGTTCATACTAAGACAATTAGTAAAATATTGACCTGGTAGTGCCAATCTGAAAAATGTCATCAAAGACACCTTGGTCTAATGGGTTCCTAAGAGTGACTCTGTCCCCATCCCAGCTCCTTCCTGCATGCCAGAGCTGGGTCTCCCATCAGGATGCTGCCAACACTTTCCTCTTAATTAGAAGTCTTTGTGTCATTTTGCACAAGAACATTTAGCTGTTCCTATCTGCTTAGTATCCCCATTGGTGACCCTAGCAAGCTTTCTGGTGTGGATATGACTGGTAGAAATCAATCATGCCTGGAAATGTACCTTCATTTTCTTTGAAGAAAACCGCAGTGCTCTTCTGTGAGTTCAGTTTCATCTGCTGGACTTTCATATGCATTGTGATCCTTTGGGGAATGGAGTTAGAACTGTACCAGCACTGAAGGTCAGATATCAAGCGGAGAGTGGGCAACCAGATAGACCAGCAGTCCAGGTCCTTAGCAGAACACAGCTGCTGTTTAAAAACAACTGATGTGTGGGCATTTCCCAGTTTCTGCTTTGTGTCCCATAGAAAATGTCGTTGTCCCAGGGATGCTTGCATAAGTGCTGGATGAGGTAACAGAAGAGAAAAGAGAGGAAGCATTTTCAGTTGTTCAAGGAATTCTCTGCTGGTTTAGCTTTAGATACCTGTGGTTATGAGGAAGACAGCGAAAATCCTGCCTGCATTTTCTTCCTGTCACATTACTTGTCTCTCAAATTTAAGACCAGCTTTTCTAAAATAGAAAATGGCAAATCTGAGGGGCTGAGACCTTGAATATTCTTCTGAGATACAAGTGGAATGAAATTTTCTTACAAAACACTGTAACATGATAAGGAGACTTTGCCAAAGGTACTTAAAAGAAAAATAAAAAGAGAAGATGATCATATGGTTTAATAGCAAGATATTAATTCATTTTTACTACCATCAGAAGAATGGGATGCACTTTCAAGTTTGCCATTCTTGTTTTTCAACATTATTTACAATGTCCATCTTTTGTTTTATTTTTTGGCTAGCTATCATATTTTAAGTCCTGGTATCTCTTAAAATAAAATTACTTGAAAATATATATAAAACCATCTCTATGATCCTGAATCTTTATCTAGGAAATGTAGGAAAGTTGTATGCCTTAAATAAAATTTTTAAAAATATCTGTCAAAAAACAAAAATGAAAGCAAAAAACATGTCCATATTAAAAGAAGAATGACTAACAGAATGATGCAGTGTTCCCAGCCTGTCACTGAAAAATGCTCATTTCTTTCTTTTTTCTTTTTTTTTTTAAAGCAAGTATTTCATTACTCGTTATTCTTAGTATTGGAACATATCTTTTTAGTATTACTTTCATGAAGATGTTGGATATTCAAATCACGCACATGTAAGATTGCATTGGTATGAATTTGTAATCAGAAACAGAAAAGATAAATTTGTTAGTTTTCCTGTCTTCATTTAAAGAGGGTTAGATGACTTCTCCTTCTTTCCATCAAATGTCACCTCACACCTTCCACATGTGCCTGAGAGTTGCCTAGTGCGAAAACTCTACCGCTATACAGGAGAATACCAGGCCCTTGTTGGAGGAGAGGGAAGTGGTACCCAGAGCGGGAAAAGGGGTGGAGGGGTTGGGGTTGGTGAGAGGGGCAAGGAGAAAAGTACAAGGAAACACATTGCTTGTCCCCCATCTGTCTGTTTTGATACTTTCTCTTCAGTCATTTGGCTACCAGAAACATCTTATAAGCTGTTTCACATGGAGTCACGTTAAAAATAGAAAGTTTACACCCCTTTAGGGCAGTTGGCTATGTCTAATCTGTGCAGACACTGGCGCATGGGAGACATGAAGTGCTTGCTTAAGGAGAGTGTTATATCTGTACAGATGTAGTATTTTTATTACAGCTTTTATCTTATATATCTTGATCATTTCCATTTGGAATGGTGGCTTCAACTGGTGGAAAAGCAGAGAATCTTACAGAAAATAGAAAATTACCTTTTCAGAATATTCTGTCAATTTAACCTAAAATAAATTTAACCGATGCAATTAAACAAGAAAATTTCTCAGCTAAAATATCCATGAAGATATCTGAAGAGTTGCAAATCTGTGATTATGACAGACAATGGTACTATGAAAACATAAAAGACACTTGGGAGATTATCAAAACACATTTTATACTTCGTTTTAGTATGGAGAATGGTTTTAAGCTTTCCAAAGGGATGGATATGTTGAAGTTCAGTCTTTCACAAGAATCCTTATTCTTTATTCAACCATATGTGGAAGCAAAATATCTAGAAGCTTCATGACTTTTCAAAAGATGGATTTAATATCGTCATTTTTTAGTTTTAAAAATTCATTTTTTAAATATTTGTCAAACAAATTGTTAAGAATTACATATTACTTTAGTTTTAATGAACTGACTTTTTTAAAGATTTATTTTTATTTATTTGAAAGAGTCACAGATAGAAGAAGAGACACAGAGAAATAGAGAGAGATCGTCCATCTGCTGGTTCACTCCCCAAATGGTGGCACCTACCTGGACTAGGCCAGGAAGAAGCCAGGAGCCTGGAACCTCTTCAAGTCTTCTATGTGGGTGCACGGGCCCAAGGACTTGGACCAATTTCTGCTGCTTTCCCAGGCCCATTAGCAGGGAGCTAGGTTGGAAGTGGAGCAGCCAGGTTGCAAACCATTGCCCATAACGGATACCAGCACCACAGGCAGAGGCTAAACCTACTATTCCACAAAAACGGCACATAAACTCATTTTTAAAATGAAATAAAATTTCAGCCATGTTCTGTCTCAATACTAACTGCGCAGACATTCTTGATATATGAAAAGAGCCTGAAATCATTAGCCCCAAATTGGGGCTATTTTCACATTGAACAGTTATTTCCAAATATAATTATATATGACATTTAGACATATCAAATTCATGATGGGTAATTTTCATTTCTCCTAACATCCCTCTACCATTTCACTTATAAGGAAACTGAGACTCAGAAGGGTGAACTTTTCCTAAAGCATGTGGGTGTTTAGTTCGAGAAGTGTGTGTGTGTGTGTGTGTGTGAGCATTCTGGTTAAATTGTAAACTATTATACTGGTATATGATTCTTTGAGATTCCTGGCCCTTGAAAATAAGAGAAGACTTCAAAGATTTGTGGAAAAATGAAATTAAAAGGTGTTATTTTACAGCACTCTGGCCTCAGAATCAGCCCTTAAGGCATGCGGATCCAGCTGAAAAGCCCATGAGAGTATTTCAGGCATGGAAAGCCAAGACACTCTGGGAAAAAAAAAAAAACAAAAAAACAAAAAAACAAAAAAAACAAAACACCTAAATGAAAGATCTCCGTGAGTGAGATCCCAGTGGAAAGAATGGGTCATCAAAGGAGGTACCTTTCTCTGAAGGGAGGAGAGAACTTCCACTTTGACCATGGCCTTGTCTAAATATGATCAGAGTCGGTGAACTCATGGGGCTTCCATAGCCTTGGCAGCTCATGACAAGAACCTAGGGTGATTACTGATGTCATAAACAAGAGTGTCAATTTGTTAAGTTTACAACAGGAGTCACTGTGCACTTACTCCTCATGTAGGATCTCTGTCCTTAGTGTGCTGTACATTGAGATTTAATGCTATAACTAGTACTCAAACAGTATTTTTCACTTTATGTTTCTGTGTGGGAGCAAACTGTTGAAATCTTTACTTAATGTATGCTAAACTGATCTTCTGTATATAAAGAGAAGTGAAAATGAATCTTGATGTGAATGGAAGGGGAGAGGGAGTGGGAAAGGGGAGGGTTGCGGGTGGGAGGGACGTTATGGGGGGGAAGCCATTGTAATCCATAAGCTGTACTTTGGAAATTTATATTCATTAAATAAAAGTTAGAAAAAATAAAAAAGGTGTTATTTTAGTGCAATTGAAATTAATGCATAACATTTCCATAATATACATTTCCCATGAATCTTTGAAGAGTCCCAGTATTATATGGAAAGAATAAAATGAATGGGACCAGTTAGGGAGCTGAGTAGTAGTGTGGATCTCAGACAGTATTAATGATAGCCCATAAGAAGAATCCCCTTTGGTGGTATGATCCTAGATGGAACAGGAATTTGAATATAAAAGTTTGAAGAAATTTTCAGAATCACTTTTTATAGTATTTCCCAAGACAAATAGATGATTGCAAACTGAAAAATTATGTAAATCTAGTCATCCAATAGAAAGATAATACATGTTAAAAATGTAAGCCATATAAGTAGTTTTAAATTTTTCAGGGACCTGTTAAAAAGAACAAAATGAACAGGTGAAATTAATTTCATTAATGTATTTTACTAGGTCTAATATATACAAAGGATTATAATTTCAGTATTTGAACAATGTATAATTATTAAATTATTTTACATTTTCTTTTTGTACTGTCTTGAAAATCTGGGTGTATTTTATACTTACAGCACACCTGAACTTAATGGACCATATAGCAAGTGGGCAAAAGCCTCTGTGGCTAGTGGCTACCACACTAGACAATACAGGCATAAATGGGCTTCTATGCCTCCTGCAGTGAGAGTTAGGGAGAATGGGGGTTACAGAGAGGAGGTGATTGGCAATCTTACTGTGGAGAGATGTTTCCAAGAGGGAGCTGTCATAGAATATTAAAACGTATGCGGCCGGTGCCGCAGCTCACTAGGCTAATCCTCCGCCTTGCAGCGCCGGCACACCAGGTTCCAGTCCCGGTCGGGGTACCAGATTCTGTCCCGGTTGCCCCTCTTCCAGGCCAGCTCTCAGCTATGGCCCAGGGAGTGCAGTGGAGGATGGCCCAGGTCCTTGGGCCCTGCACCCACATGGGAGACCAGGAGAAGCACCTGGCTCCTGCCTTCGGATCAGCGCGGTGTGCCAGCCGTGGTGGCCATTGGAGGGTGAACCAACGGCAAAGGAAGACCTTTCTCTCTGTCTCTCCCTCTCACTGTCCACTCTGCCTGTCAAAAAAAAAAAAAAAAAAAAAAAAAAAAAAAAAAAAAAGTATGCAAAGCCAACACCTCGTTTTGCCAATGAGGATATTGGGGCCTGAAAGTGTTGATAGCCTGCCTGTGAGGATGGCAGTGTAGAAGTAGCTGATCTGGAAACAAAGCTCAGGTCATCTTTTACTTTCAGTCCTTTCCCTGCTGTCCTATGTGTCTTCTTGGGCAACAGAAACTGTAAAGATTGCCAGGGAAATAATGTCCTTGTACATCAAAGCTCCATAGAGCAGAAGCCCCACCCCAAAGAAAAAATCCACGATTATTAGAAGGAAACTTTTACTTTTTTAAAAAAAAAATTATTTATTTGAGAGGCAGAGTTACAGATAGAGATAGGGAGAGACAGAGAGAGAGGTCTTCCATCTGCTGGTTCACTCCACAAATGGCCACAATGGCCAGAGCTGAGCCCATCCACAACCAGGAGCCAGGAGCTTCTTCTGGGTCTCCTATGTGGGTGCAGGAGCCCAAGCACTTCAGCCATCCTTCACTGCTTTCCCCAGGCCATTAGCAGGGAGCTGGATCAGAAATGGAGCAGCCAGGACTTGAACCATTACCCAATGGGACGCCGGCACTGCAGGCAGAGGGTTAACCTACTATGTCACAGCGCCAGCCCCAAGGAAAATTTCTATTTGACTTGTTGACTCAGGTGACCCCCCTCCTAATGGATGTGTCATGCTATTAATCAGACACTGCTGCTGCTGATGAAATAGCATGGCACCTCATGATTTTCTTGAAAGAAAACATTTCCCTTGGAGAGATGCATGTGAATTGCTATTAAATGGATCCATTAAATTCTAATCTTAGGTTACATTTTTCACACTTCTGAAGTATAGAATTCTAATGCAAGTGAAAATGACTCTACTATTTATGCTGTATTTTATAATATGCTCTTTTTAAGCCCTATAACCGTAGAAATTATAGATGTTTTGTCTATTGTGGCCTTTACAGGTAACACTATTTTTTTAATTATATGAATTATTTTATTTGTTCATTCATGTAATCTGTTTTAACCCTTAATTGTATATCCAATAAACTGTGAGAAGCTGGAACTAAAATTCAGGATAAAATAGCATAATGTCAGTCTCATGGAGCTAACATTTTACTTGGAACACAATAAATACATATAAAGAAATATATAGTTGGGGCTGGCGCCATGGCAGAATGGATAAAAGTACTTCATTTCTGATCTAGCTCCCAGCTAATGTGCTTGAGAAAGCAGTGGAGTACTTGGGCCCCTGCACCCACGTGGGAGCACTGGAAGGAACTTCTGCCTCCTGGCTTCAGATTGGCTCAGCTCCAGCTGTTAACGGCCATTTGGGGAGTGAATTGGTAAATTTAAGATTTTCTCTCTCTCTCTCTCTCTCTCTCTCTCTCTCTCTTTCTCTCTCTCTCTGCCTCTGAATAATTCTGACTTACAAATGAATAAATAAATCTTAACAAAAGAGAAATATATCATTTTAAACCATGGTGCTAGTGTTGTGCCACGGTGGGTTAGGCTATCTCTTGTGCCGACAGCATCCATATCAGAGTACTGGTTTGAGTTCTGGCTGCTCTGCTTCTGATCCAACTCCCTGTTACTGTGTCTAGGAAAAACAGAGGAGGATGGGCAAAATACGTGGGCCCATGCCACCCAATGGGAGACCCTGATGAATTTCCTAGCTCCTTGTTTTGGCCTGGCACAGTCTGAACCACTGTGGCCATTTAAGAAGTGAACCAGTGAATGGAAGTCTTTCGCTCTGTCCTCTCTCTATGTCACTCTGCTTTTCAAATAAATATGTCATTCTTTAAAGGAAGCAAACCGTGTGAAATGTCATAAAGAAAAACAGAGGTTATGCTGAAATGGATAATTAAGAGTTGGAGTGAGGGATTTCTCCCAGGTAGAGAGGTCCAGTGTGGGAGGTGAGATCGGCAGGTACGAGCGTCCTGGTGTGGAGAAGAGCTTAGTGTTGCACTGACACCTCGGGGAGTAAGTGTGGTTGAAGCACATTCATTGCAGTGAGGAAAGCAGAGAATAATTTGCACCAGGTCATTCAGGCCCTGGTTAAGGATGGATTTTTTTTTTTTCTTTTTGGCCCAGCATGTAATGGGAATATGTAGTGAAGAGTTTTAAGAGAAAGCGTGATACGATCTAATTGATGTTTAATTCACTGTGGCAGCTGTGTAGAGAAAGGGTTTCAGGGAGCATGAAAGAAACATGGATTCTATTTAGGACGGTTATTGTGTGCTCCAGGTGAGGAGAAAAAAAATGCAGCCTTAATCTCTTAAAGCAAAAGATTTAGAAGACAGAGCACATTCGAATTTCGCTGTAGAGTGAGCTTTGTATTCTTGTGCCATAGAGAAATCACTTATCTGCCTTTGGAAGGCTGAAAGCCCACAGGGATTTTAGATCAAACACATAAGGTGTTTTCATAGTTGAAGCATTTCTGTGCTAAGCTACTCAACTTCAACTTGTGCTGTGTCTACTTCATGATGTGTTATCCATAATATGCTTTTCAAGGCACATGTACTGTACTCTATATATTCAAGTCTATTACCAACTCCCATGAAAACTTTTTTGAGAAAACATTCCTGAGGCAAAGTATTCAAATTGATGCATGCCTGGGAACATCTTTCTAATTTGGCATTCTGGTCATTTTTGCTAAAAGAATATAACAGACAGATGCTCAAATCAGACTTTCTTCCCCAGCAAGAACATTACTATGTGATGGCTAAAATTTAAATGTGCTCTGAAGGTGGCTTTTACAGTATGACAAAATAATATGCTTATTTGATCCTAACCCTACAATAATATTTTCATGTTGAACTTTTTTTTTTGCTGTTTATTAATTCTTATCATTACTCTAAAAATCTTTTGAGTCTTTCATTTGCATCATTCGTCAGTGTATGTTTTGTGTTTCTTGTATTGTTTTTCTCAACTGAAATGCAACTACTATGGAAATGAAATTATATCTGTTCGGTTCAAGGTGGTGTTTCCTAGGGACTTCCAGGTTTTTGGTGCATGATAAATATTTGTTAATGAACACTTGGAAATAAACTCTTGTATTTCCAATATATCAAAAGCTATTTAGTAGAAAAGCATTTGTTTGCTGTTGTACATGGCAACCTCTTCTATTTAACCTCCCCTTTGATTCCCTTTGTATTAGAGGTTTTCAGCGTTACCATTGTTGGGATTAGAGGCTTAGACATTCTTTGTTGTGGTATGACCTGTGCCTTGTGGGGTGTTTGGAAGCATTCCTTGTCTCTCACTCACTGGCTACAATGGCAAATCCCCACTTGTGAGAACCAAAACTTCTTCCAGACTTTACCAAATTCCCCCAGTTGAGAATCAGTATACTAAGAGTTGTTTCCATAGTGTGCAGCTGTGAAAGTATATAGGTTCCGAACTGTTGAATACTGAATTTGGACATTTTCTATGTAGAAGGTTTCTTTTAAATATTTTTATTAATTTTTTTTTGACAGGCTGAGTGGACAGTGAGAGAGAGACAGAGAGAAAGGTCTTCCTTTGCCATTGGTTCACCCTCCAATGGCCACTGCGGCCAGCGCACTGTGGTCGGCACACCGCACTGATCAGAAGCCAGGAGCCAGGTGCTTATCCTGGTCTCCCATGCGGGTGCAGGGCCCAAGGACCTGGGCCATCCTTCACTGCACTCCCGGGCCACAGCAGAGAGCTGGACTGGAAGAGGGGCAACCAGGACAGAATCCGGCGCCACGACTGGGACTAGAACCCAGGGTGCCAGCGCTGCAGGCGGAGGATTAGCCTATTGAGCCGCGGCGCCAGCCAAATATTTTTATTAATTAAAAAGTTTTATAGTGTATCTTATCAAGAAGGGAAACAGAAGCACTATTCCTTACATGCATTTGCTATGGCATCCCATAGCTTCCAAAGCTGTTAAGCTGTAGAAATCAACCACGAACTCACACTTTCACTAAGACTGTCCTTTGGCATTTTCTCAAGATGAGAACACAAAAGGTTCTGAGGAGGCAAAATTGGTTCTACTCATCCGACAGAAAGCTATTACTTGCATGAGAAGGAAAGAAAGAGAGCGGTGTTTGGTTAACAACACACAAAAGCTTAGGATTGTTCTAAGCCTTTGGAGTGATAGCTAGAGTCCTTTGTGTGATGGAGCTTTTAGTGGGATGTTTACATTGTGATTTCCAGAATTTCTTCTTTTTTTTTTTTTTCTTATTGATCAAAGTAAGCCATGGTGCAGATCAAACACTGCGTGGAACATGAAAAGGGAAGTAGCATTCAAAGGAAAAACACATCACACCTCACGTAATTTCCCAGGGAAGATGTGATAATCAAAGTAAATGACCACACAGCTAGTTTGTAATGAAGCTCAGCTTTTCTGAAGAAAACACAAAAGTTTAAGGGAACATTTGGGTGATGTAGAGAGAAAGCGAATTAAAAGCTCACAGAGAGATTCATTATTTTGTTTTGCTAGGACTTGTATGCTAATTGGATAAATCAATAAAGCATAACCCTATTTCAGCAGGAAGCATTAGATATGTTACTGGTGCTCACCAGAGCCATTTTCACATGAAAATGAAGTGAATTTGCTATCCTGGCACCTCACCATCTTTGTTACTCAAGCAGTTCACACATTGGTCTATATCTGATTTACCTTACTAATCATATTCCAAATTAAGATATTTAGAATTAAGGTAAATAGAACATGGAGGCACTAGGTTCAAAATAATGTAATGTGTTGTACTAAATTTTCCGTGGTTTAAGCATAACGAAACTGGAGAATCAAATAATAGCTAGTAACATGTCTCTTCTTCCCTTGGTAAGTTCTGAATGTTTCTCTTTTGGTGCTTTATTCTTACATTCCCCAGGCCTTGATAAGAAGGACTTTCATCTTAGATCTCATACTATTAGATTTTAGCTAAAAATCTTGCATGTGCATTTCAAATAACACTGAGAAAATTATCTTTGATTAATTATTATCACTTCACTACATCTCCATATGCTCTATTTCAATGTCTAATATGTTAAAATAGCTATTACTTTATTTCACTTTTTGAGGTAATAGCAACGCTGAGCAAACATGCTGCTTTCTTAAATCTCTCAGCCCATTTATTTTGTTCCACCTCTTGGCACTGTGAAGAAACCAACTGCTTAATCACTGTAAGCAAACTAATATTCCATTTTCAGGAAAAAAATTAATTTAAACTTAATTAACCCATTTTTGTCCTCTATTGTTTTGGGGGATTAGAAAGTCACATAATAAATTGGCTTTGGCAATGGTCATTTATTTTAAGTGCTGAATACTTTAGAGCACACAGATGGCTGACCAACGTGGAAATTCATCTGTGGAGGGACATTCTTCCTTTGGGCACCTAACACCTGCTGACAGGTGCAGCTTAGGTGTGACCCATTTATCATCCTTGACACCTCCCCCTATATAACAGCATATTAACTTTATCATTAATGATATTTTAGTTATGAAAATATTACAATGTTTTTCAAAGCATACTTAGGTAATTTGAATACTGAACACCTTCATTTTCAGCACATAGATATTGTGTGTGTGTGTTTGTCTATTTGAGTAAAAAACAGAAAACAAGGCCTTTAAGATCCTTAGATTGCTATTAGCCTACTCACAACTCAAGTGATGGTGAAACTGACACCAAAACAGTCATCGGTAGTATGTTAGAAAACTTGGTGTAAGTTAAAGGAGCAGAAGATTTTTTGTTCACTCTTCCATCTCGTGTTTAAATTTTAATTAGCTCATGTGTTACTAGCACTATGCTAGGTGCTAGTGATACATGTATGAGATCATCGTAATGGCTCATTCATGTGCCTGCAGTAGTATTAGGGCTTCTAATTTGGCGTTGGAATAGATTGGAATAAATGTACGTTACATTGCAGCTGTGCAGGAAAGAGAGAGTCCTGAGGCCATGAGCACCCATTATTGGGGACGCTCAGCTAACCTGCAAGGATGCATTCTCTAAGGAAGTGCTGCTTGAGCTCAGGTGTCAATAAATAGGATATAAACATGAGAAGGCAGGCTGGAGGGAGTGCGGGGGTCTGTTCAAGCCGAGGAACACTATGTGAGAGAACCCTACCAGGGAAATGACTAAAAGCAGGCTGATATGGCAGGGGCAATAAAAGGGGCAAAACAATGTGAGATGAACTTTGAGAACTATGTACAGATGGTCCACACTAAAAAAAAAATGGTGTTAATTATGATAACAATGTGAAGCTCTCATGGCAAAATGAAGAGTCTGCATATTTGAAGTTTATTCTAGCTGCAGAAGCAGAAAGGCCTAAAGGTTGTCCAAGAGAAGACTCAAAGATTTCAAAGGCCCAGAAATGTGCAAGTGAAGTTAAACCAAAGAGGTGACAGTTGAGAGGAAAAATCAAAACCACACACACACAAAAGAAAAAAAAACAAAAGAGAGTGAGGTCTGTAGGTAGTGTGGTGGGATGACATATTTTCCTACACTCTCAAGAACTCCTCTTATGAGAGGATGAGTTTTTCTGTTTGCAAAATTGGATAATCTGTGAGGTTACCAGAGGATGGTGGACTGTATTCTGAGTCAATTAAAGGCTCATATAATTTTCTCTTCAAAGTCTAAGCTATCATCAATATGACAGCACATCTTCGTGTCTGAGTTGCCACCTGATAATACACTCAGCAAAAAAGTCTGCTCATTCATCTTTTCCACTGTTCCTAGAACTCCTGGGGCCCATGCTGTGGCACAGCAGGTTAAAGCCCCAGCCTGCAGCATGGGCATCCCATATGGGTGCTGGTTCAAGTTCCAGTGGCTCACTTCTGAACCAGCTCTCTATGATTGCCTGGGAAGGCAGTGGAGGATGACCCAAGACCTTGGGGCCCTGCACTCACATGGTAGACCTGGAAAAAACTGCTGGCTCCTGGCTTCAGATGGGCTCAGCTCTGGCCGTTGCAGCCATCTGGGGAGTGAACCAGTGGAAGGAAGACCTCTCTCTCTGTCTCTTTCTCTCTCCCTCTTTCTGTAACTCTCTCTTTCAAATAAATAGAATAAGTCTTTAAAAAAAAAGAACTGCTAAAATGCAATATGCATCTTTTGCAAATCTTTGCAGATCAGTAAGTATCAGGCTCGCTGGGCAGCATGCAGTTTGTAGAACACGATGCTGCCCTAGACTACAAAAGTTGATGATGTCAAAGCTGGAAGGGAGCTTCAGACTTCCTGTTTTCCAGTAACAGATTCAGATGACTCATGAAGCCTGAATGAGATGCTTTGAACTGGGGTGACCACAACCATGGACTGCTCTGCGTGTTGAAGTGAAAAGCGCTCTCTTGGCCTGTTGTCTAGCCCGCCAGTCATAGAAAACTGCTGCTGTCCAATACTGGAAGAAAACTATGCCTGTATCTTTAGGAAACAGAGCTGGATAAGATGAATCATTGAAGAATTACTGATGTTCAATAAACATATGAAAAACATTAAATAAACTTGAAATGACATGATTAGAATTTACTTTCATAAACACTAATGGGGAACTTGGAAAGATAAATTCTGTGTGTATATCATAGCACTAAAGAGCCATTAAAATGTTCTTGTACATGAATAATACAAGGGAGAATGTGTTCATTATATTTTAATTAAAAGATATATGTATAAACCATTTCTCTTTAAAACTGTAATTGTCTTTGGATACATAGTGATGAGTATTAACACATGCCCACAAATAACTAAAGCAGAAAACAGTCACTCCTGAGTGTTCACATAGCTTGTTTGTATGTATTTCAGTATATGTGTTTTTTATTCTTCTTCATGTGTAGATTTTTCATGTTTTTTTTGTAATGAGCATTTATTATTTTTGTTGTAAAATAAGATTATAGAAAAAGAGATAATTTTTGCCTATCCAACTGTGAAACATATATTTTCAGCATAATATGCTGACATGGCTTCAGGGAAGGGTACTGTTAAAGAGAGCTTAGTATCATAAAATCTTTCCAGTTGACAAGTCCACAGTGTACCCCAGAACTTTAAAATGTCTATACTCTATCACCTAGCAATTTCACAGAAGTGAATTTATGCTAAGGGAACATCAGAGAAGCTTACAAATATTTACTTACATAATATTTGCATGGATTTGCTGATAAGATAATTCAGAACAGCAAAATGTCTACAAATATGGAAATTGTTAACATATTCACAGAAGAGCTATTGTATGGTCCTTAATACTCTTGTTGTAAGACTACTTAATAAAATTGAAATACTTGTAAGTCATTTTTGAAAAGCTGGTGGTAGTAGTACTAAAATCTCAACTATTTTAAATGCACTATAAAGATGCATAGATTTGTTTTTTCTGGTCAATGAGATTACCTATAGGAGAGAAGTTTACTCCTTTGTGTTTTTTTTCTGAACATTTCTAAAATACTGTGAAGAGCATGCACAAAGTTCAGCAACAACAAAAACATAGATGTTACCCAAAGAAGTTGGAGGGAGACTGAGGTTGGAGGTGTTTGCTCTATCAGAATTTTTGAGGACAGTAGTAGATTTCTTTGAGAATTATGCATTACTTCCAGTAATTGTCCTCTTCTGCTTCTCCTTCCAACCTCCTCAGAAACCGTCTTTCCTTCCATGGATTTTTTCCCCCAAAGGTTTTCTGGCATATGGAAAATCATAACATTGGTTATTCAGTTTCAGATGCAACAAAGTGTACTGAGTACCTACTGTGTGCCAGGTAAGCTATAACATAGCTTCACAATGGTACATCATACTGCAGGTGCATTTAGGATTTCTGTAGAAAGAAGATAAGATAAAGATTTCTAAGTTAAAATTTGGATCTAGAACTTACCACCAATTAGCTATATAACCAGAACAAGTCACATTCTTATGAGCCTTTAAATTCAGCCCTTTTTTCATTATTCATTCTTTCAACAAATGCTGCCAAGTATGAACTATCCTTATAGGCACTATTCCAAACCCTAGGGATAGGCCAGGGAACAAAACAGTCCCTCGCCGCACTCCAGCCAAGTGAGACTGACATTATATAAACACATAAATGCACAATATGCCAGAGAGAGTGAAGTGCTCTGGTGAAAAACTTCAACTGGCAGGAGGGTGAGAAAAGCCGGAGGGCGGGATGAAAGAGAACTGCCATTCCACAGACTGATAAAGTGCCAGAGAAAGACTGATAAAGTGACACTTGAGAAAAGACTCGAAGAATATGAGAGACAATTATATTAGATACATTTCTTCCCTTGCTGGGTTGTTAGGAGAACTTGATGAAAAGCTTTTGCCAGTGAGTAGGGGTATGTGTAATTCTGTAAAGGTCTGTTTGCCTTTGGCAAGAAAGAGTTGAGTTTGCTTCCACCTAACTGGAGGCATCTCCCTTTGGAGATGGGGTAGACATTACAGATACATAGAGTGAGGATAACAGCCTCACAAAGGACCAGGACAATCAGACAACTTCCATCTGCCTAAGTAGACCTCTTAAGATACAGATTACAACATTGCCTTTACAGATGTGTGCATTCTGTATCAGAAGGCCCTTAAATCCCTTTTGTTTTAGCCATGATGATTCAAAAAAAAAAAAAAAAAAAAAAAAAAAAAACAACAACTAAGAATTGTCAAAGACAGGGCAGAGGAGAGGGAGAGGAGAAGGAATGGAACACAATCTGAAGTTCATGGGTATCAGGTCACTAGCTGCCACTAATTAGTGTCACACAGCATTCTGCACCCTTTCCCTACTGTTAAATTTGCTTCATTTTCACCTCTCTCACATACTCTTCTATGAATCTGTGTGTGTTCACATGTGAGAATTTTAGATCATCAGGAAGGAAAAGAAAATTCCGAGAACTGTCAAACAATTTTTTGTGACTTCCTCATTTAGCCAGCTGTTGGAGCTGTGGCTACATGGTGCCAAGGTTCAAGGGATTTAGTCCCTCGGTCCTGTGCTTTCCCTTAAATGTTGCTGGGCTCCAGTGAGAAGGAAGACTATAGTGCCTGATGCCTGGTGCTGGCCGCAGCTCAGCCTGAACCTCTGGGGCTCAGTGTTTATACAGGTGTATTCCTCACTGCCATAATAAAAAGGAAGCTGCAAAATATCCCAGAAGTAGGGAGAAGCTAAGGATGGAATAAAAATTTAGAAATTCTTTAAAGATTTCTTCTGTGTAATTGTTTTTAACATTGAGTCTATTTCATTGCTTTTAGTGAGTGAGCAAAAAGTGTCTTATCTATTACATGTTCAAAAATATAAGTTGAATTTAAGAAGGAAGGAAAGAATATAGGAAGGAAAAGAAGTAGGGAGGGAGGGAGGGAGCAGAGGACAAAGGGAAAGGGGTTGTTCTCATTTGTAACACTCCAGGACATAAATAAGCCACATTAAAATGATATTTTAACTGTTAATTATCTAAGGCTTCCCTATTTTTGCCAATAAAGGCAGCAACTTGAGTGTTATAATTAGGGCAACTAGCCAACCATCCATGTGCTAACAACTACTTCCTCTGTACCCCACACTGATGTCACACATGACTTTATTGTATTTATTATTTACATAGATGCTTGTAAAGGGAGCAATCATCTCAATACTCCTATGTTTAATATAGGATCTGGTTGATAGACAGTACTCAAGAAATGTTTTTAGTAAGAACCCATTGATATCATTGATCTGGATGATCTTGAGTAGAGAGTTGTAAGCAGATGGAATCTGGAGCCACATGGCGTAGTTTGGAGCCCTGGCTCTCCACTTACTACCTGTGTGACCTTCTACTTGTTACATAACCTTCCCCTAGCTCAGATTTCCCACCTCTGAACCCAGACTAATATAACCTACAGGAAAGGATTATTATGATGATCAGATAACTAAATAAATTGCATATTTTATATATACATATAAAATATAGTAAGTGCCAGGGTGATGTTTGATATTGTTTAACTGGCATTAAATAAGCCCACACTCTGAAATGAGAACCCTACACAATTGCTATTTTGTTAAATGTAGACTAAATAATGTAAATTGTATATACTGCATCTTTTCTTCTTGGAGAAATTTATGAATGCCATTAGCCGAGGGAACAAAGGAGTTATTTCTCTGTTCTACTCTCAGTAACATTCCTCTGATTTCCTTGTCCTAGTCTGGTTGACCCCTCTCTGTGTCCCCCGTCACAGTTCTGCAGCAGGGGTATTACCTTGTTTCAGGACTTGTTTACCTTGTTTTAGGACTGAGATTTTGTCACTGTTTCTACAGATGCTCCCAGTTCACTGTTATTTGATCAGTTTCTAGGGCAACTTTATTTTCCTTTAACATGTGCTATAAAATATATGCCCTTACTTTTTTTTTTCTTTTTTAAAAAAATTGAGCCTGGAAACACCTTCACTTCTTTTCTAATGTGAGTGTGTGTGTGTGTGTGTGTGTGTGTGTTCTTTGCTGCTTCCATTGTGGGAGTGGGGAAGAGAAGCCGAATTTCCCCTTTCTGGAGAATGAGTAAGTCTTGATTAGGTTGTGAACTGGGAGACACTTTATTGCTTCACACTATGGCATTTTCAGTCTGAAGGCCATCAGGCAGCACCTTAGAATAGCTTACCTTATTTTTAACAGTTATGCAACTGATGTTTCTAGACTACATAATGATCAGGACATTAGATGACTTAATGAATATTGTTTGTGTGGACACCTCGAGGGCATGGCTCAAGTCTGAATCAACTGATTGCTCAGGTCTGGTGTAATGTCTGGACTGGGGTGCTGAATTGGATGGAAGGGAGTAGGGTAGCAAGCCATGCTTAGAGCTTGTATTTCTTACAAAGCACTCATGGGTATTGAGCCAAATTAATGCATTGAAATGGATTGGCTCCTTATCACCAACACAAACAGACCAGGTGTAGAAGCTGTGAGATGGTGAAGCCCAGTTGACAGGATGTCAGAAATCATCCCTCCAAAAGGTTTCCAGTGGCGTGCAGGTTTCTCACTTGTGATTCTTGCCACTGTGGTGAAGAAGTGTTTGCAGTCTAAGAGATATTATGCTTGATAATACCTTGCAAGGTTTCCATTCACATTCACTGAGACTCACTGTCTCTTTCACTGACTTTCCAGGGTAGCCCATTTACAGTATCTTAAATTCCATGGCTTTTGTGTTTTCTCTTGGCGAGCTAGGCTATATAATGGTTAAAACATGAATTTTCACCTTGCTTTGCCCAGGTTTTGGATGTGGTTTTGTTTTCTTATCTTTTCTTTCTTTCTTTTTTTTTTTTTTTGAATATCTATTTATGTATTTAATTGAAAGAGTTACAGAGAAAGAGATGAGACACACACACGCACAGAAAGAGAGAGAGAGAGAGAGAGAGAGAGAGAGAGAGAGATTGATCTTCCATACACTGGTTTATCCCCAAATGGCCATAATGGTGAGGTTGGGCCAGGCTGAAGCCAGGAGCCAGGAGCTTCCTCTGGGTCTCCCACAAGGGTGCCGGGGCACTAGGACTTGGACCTTTAGCAGGGAGCTGAATCGGAAGTGGAGTGGCCCAGATGCAACAGTTGCTCATATGGGATGCCAGCACTGCAGACAGCAGCTTAACCCACTGCATCACAGCACCAGCCTCCTTGTGTATGGTTTTCTATGAGTATGAGAGAAATAGAGAAAGACTGCTTTTAGACATCAAATACATTCATTTAAAAATAATGGTAATAGAACAGAGAATGCTCATTGGAAATAGAAGAAAATTGGAAACAGAAGAAATAAATCCATTTTTGGAAAAGGATACAATTTCACAATGAACAATAAAAATAACTGTCATTGAGACTTTATCTTGAAAGAATAGAGTTATGCCAATAAATGTATTTTACATAATACAAAACAACATAACTATGTTCTACTGTATATGTTAAACTGGGAAGAAAATTTGAAAAGGGGCTAATTTTATAGTTCACTATGTAAGTTGCATATTTGGTTCTGTAAAGGCCTTCATTTTTCAATGTAGGCTTATAAATGCAAAGACTTGGGCAATAAATTTTCAAATAATGTGTGGAAAAAAACTGACGTGCATAGAACCCATCTGCCATAAAGTTGGGTCAGTGACAATCACTGTTTAATAATAAAGCAGGAATAGCCACTGGATCTCCAGACCATTATCAACCTAAGGATGACGATGGCTCTACAAAGTGTCTGCATTTTTAGGACTTTAGAAATTATATTTAACTCTTTTTTTTTAAAAAAAGATTTTATTTATTTATTTGAGAGGTAGAGTTACAGACAGTGAGAGAGACAGACAGAGAGAAAGGTCTTCCTTCCGTTGGTTCACTCCCCAGTTGGCTGCAACGGCTGGAGCTGCACCCATCCGAAGCCAGGAGCCAGAAGCTTCTTCCAGGTCTCCCATGTGCCTGCAGGGGCCCAAGGACTTGCACCATCTTCTACTGCTTTCTCAGGCCATAGCAGAGAGCTGGATTGAAAGAGGTGCAGCCGGGACTAGAAGCAGCACCCATATGGGAAGCCAGAGCCACAGGCGGAGGATTAACCTACAGCTTCATGGCACCGGCCCCCAACTCTTTCTTTAAAAAAAAAATCAGACCACGAAAAGTTGGGATTTATTACTTAGCCTTACAAAACACAGCCGCTCTTTACCTGGGGTGTTCATTGGTGGTCCCGACTGCTGCCATCTCCTCCTCTGTCTCACCTGTTACTATGCACTCTCCTAAGGAAAACAACCGAGGCCCTTGGGCCTCCCTCAGAAAGCACAGAGTACCAATGGAAATTAAGATGATCCTTTGAGTCTGTGGCCAATGTGTGATGAAAATATGCACTGCCTGCTTGTTGAAACTTGATGAGATAAGCAGGAAGCAGGCCAGTACGATTCACTTGTTTTCAAATTCTCCCCTGGCTTTATCTGGCAGATAGGTTGTTTCTTTCTCCTTACTCCTTTCTGAAGTGTAATTATAATCCCTTACTTGACCTATACTTTTTTCCAAGTTTTGTTATACTCCTACTGGGTATGTTGTAATCAATTGCATGTACTGACAAGGAAATAACTGGTGCCAATCATTAGGGTTATATTTCTTCTTGGGTGGCTTCTCAGGCAAATACATGGATAAACTGGATTCTCTTTCACTGCATTATACACTTAGGCACACATGTTTAAGACCAATGTATGTCTAGGTAGTTTAAGTGGCAAATTTATAATTTTACAGTTAAATATTATCCTCCCATCATCTGTGAATTAATCTGATGTTATATGGTAAATGAATGATTTACATTTTTTTTCTTTATTTGAGAGAGAGAGAGAATGCATTCCCTTTTGTTGGTTTACTTCCTGGTTACACACAATGGCCAAGGCTGGGCTGTGGCCAGATGGCAGCCAACTATAATAACCAGGAGCTCTATGCAGGTCTGCCAGGTGAGCAGCAGGAGTCCAGCTGAGCTATTGCTGCTGCCTCTTAGCATCTGTATTGTCAGGAAGCTGGAGTAAGGAATCAAACCCAGGTACCCTGATTTGGGATGCAGATATCCTACCTGCCAAGGCTAAAATGTGTGATCCAAAGGAATGAGTGCTTTCTATTTCTTTCAGTTTAATATTATTTTTAGTTTTAACTGAAATATTTTTAAAAAAAACTATGAGAAGTAAAGCAATAAAAGACACCTACAGACCCTCATCTATATTTAACAGAATAAGCCTTTTGCTATGTTTTCAGAAGGCATTTCAGGAAAGGTATAAAATATTTTAGATACATCTAAACTCTATGTTTCCCCCTCCTTTTCATGTTAGAATTTCCTACTCTCCTGAAGTTTGGGTGTTTAATGTCCCTGTATATATTTGCACATTTTTACATATATACATACATAAGTAACAAATGTTATGTTGATGTTTTAAAAGTTTAATAACTATCATCACAGTTTCTACCTTATTTTGCAGTTTACTTTTCTCACTCAATATTATACTTCTGAATCTGCTGTAAATTAATACATTTAGGATGTAGTTTATTAATATTAAGTGCTATATAGTACTCCATTGCATGAAACTGGTCCTGCTATAAGAGAAGATCTTAAATTTATTAAATGCCCCCTAAATGTATGACATTATGATAGATATTAATGTATGGATGCATATACTGTTTGATTTCTTTTGTTGCCCAATTTTATCTTAATTTGAAGCTATTTACTGGCTGACAATGCTTGAAATGAGAAGCATTTTTTTTTCTGTGCAATAGAGCCCAATATTCCTGAGCTCCCTATATGTCCCCTCAGTTCTATTTGCTGTCAATTTTTTACTGTGCTTATCTATTTCTTGTATAACTTCAGCAAATACACCTGATCACCCTACTAATATTTCAGTTGCAAACCTGCTTAGTTAAGTTCACAAGTTCACTAGATAGAATTTTTCTCCCTATCCAATATTTTCTATTACATAAAATGCATCCCCATTTTTGAAATCCCCTATAACAGTTTCAGTGTCACTTATCAACTCATCCCAAAGCCAGTGAGGCATACATTAGGTTTTTGGCTCATTAATATCTCAATTCTTGGTACCAATTTCATTATCATTTACCTGTTGCCACCATGCTGCTGAATATCTTCTAACAGTGATCTGTCCTTCTTGCTTTAACATTGGATTTTTATAGCTGGAGATTGGCTGTCCTAGGTTGGACTTGGCTAGGTTTGAGCAGAAGTACAGATTGAGTACATTTCTACCTTTTCTGTTCCTTGGCTCATAGGCTACTTGGAGGTTGGTATTTATGGAAAACAGAAATACAATCACATATTTGAGTCATGTCTGTTACCATTCTTTTCTATATAATTGAAGCTCAAGAGACAGGAGTGGAGTACTCTTAAGTCTCTGGCAAAGAATACACGTGGAGAGCATAAGAAGTTAAGGAAAATAAACCAATCCCCACAATAGATAGGAATATCTTGCTTTTATTGATTGCCTCCTATGTGCCACCACTGAGAAAGGTGCTTTGCAAGCATGACCTGTCACACAATTCTGACGTACACACCATGGGATGTATTGTTATCTCCATTGTACAAACAAGAAAGCTTCAGATTCAGAAAAGCTAACTCATTATCTTAATGAATAGCAAAGCCAGGAATGAAATCTAGATCTAGAAATCCAGACATGTACTGTTTCTTCTAAAAATCATATGCTTTCAGTTACAACTTCCAAAAGCTGAAATATTAAAATGAGACATGCATAGACATGGAATTTAAAAAGAAAACATAATAGTACTGATCAGTTTTTCTTATATGTGCCCTTCAGAAACCATTTGCCTCACTGATTTTCTTGTAAGGAACAGATAAGCATCATTATTCATTTGAGGCAAAGGAAAATGAAGACAGAAAAGATAAGTGGATTGAGCTTACAGTTAAAATAAGAAGTCTGGATTTTCATTTTCTTCTTGTTTAGTTTTTTAAGTATTCAAACTCTTGTTTAGAAAACATCAGGGCAACAGATATTATCGGTATATATTGATGAAATGGCAGTAAATCCGTAGATAAAGAACTCTGTCATCTCTGTCCTTTGTCCAGGAAAAAAGCAGGGATTAACCTTATGCCTCCCAAATCTCTTATTTTCCACTAAAAAAGTAATGAGCGCTAGGAAGATGGCATCTCAACTGTACAACTTACCTGCCATGTGATTTGGGCATCTGTGTACCCTCTCTGGACTTAGTTTCCCTATCTGTACAATGGAGAAAGAATACCTACCTCCTAAAATTGTTCTGAGAATTGAGCTGTAATAAATGTTGTAAATTTCCGGTGGTTAGCAGGGAAAGAAGTCAGGGATGACTCCTGAATAATACTTATATATCTTCCATCTAAAACCAACATGAGTTCCTGTGTTCTGGCTTTACATTTGTTGGTTCTTCAAATTTTATATTATTTGTTCATAGAAATTGAAGTCTTACTGGAAAAAGCCAGTATTTTAAGGTATTGACCCTATTTCCTATTGTTGATGAGGTTATATCTGAATGACTCTGTTGAACTGGGTCTAGTGATTTTTTAGCCCTCTGAATTACATGGTTAGTTTGAATGATTATTTGATTTCTATGTAGGTTGAATATCTTCACTTATTCACCAATAAGTTAGCTACTTTTCATGAAAGTCACAGTGTTACGCAGTGCTAGGAAATACAGAGGTTAATAACATGATTCCTTCCTCAAAGGGATTGCAATCTGATATGTAAAAATGAATGTTAGCACTATGATAAAACTGAGTAACCTCAAAGAGTGCAATCACTTCCCACGTTTTGATCGCAAAATTTCATGAAGGGGAAACAGTAAAATTTTGATAGGAAAAGCAATAAGTATTCATTCTAGGAGGAGAAAATATATGTTATAAACAGGACGGCACAAGACGTGCTTATTGAGCTGGAACATAGAGTGCTTATAGACAATTAATAAAAGTTCTATGATTTGATTGACTAAGTATATCGTGGTAGCAGCACATAGTTGAACCTGTACTGATGGAGGACATCATTTAAAATAGCATAGTGTATAGAGGTCTTTGAGATTGATTTCATGTGCTATGTAAATGGGTAGTAAGAGTTTTGTATAATCAAATAGAAGACTAAATAGATACCTGAATGATTTTTTTTTCCTTGAAAAAAAGAGGTTTCAAATTCAGGTGTCCTGAGGTGTCCTGGAGTTTATTATTTGCCCCTATAAAAACCACTGAGTGTAAAAATGTTGTAACCAATATTAAAATTTTATGAATTTAGAGAAAATGGTTGAGCTACTAGAAATAAGAACAGTTGTGAAATTTAAAACACTGCTTACTGTTTATTGTGAAAAAAATAATATATATTCATATGTACATGCCACCAATGAAATATTTTTTTCTGAGGAGGCCTAAAAGTACACAGGAAGAACATAGAATACTTATAAATTATAGAAAAGATGTAGGATAACTTCTTATATTGTCTCAATAAACAGAAAATAGGAGGCAACAAATGAGAAAAATCAGTGCATGCTACCTATGATACCCTGAATTAGAGAAGAAACAAGAAAATATTAAAATCTATGTTGGGAGGATGAGGGTGAGATGGGATAAGATGGGGAAAGATTAGGAAAAAGTCTTTCTATCTATAGTGCATTAGTTTATTTTGCATAGGAAAGCAGACTTTTATTATGGGAGATGTGCAGCATATTAGCATATTCAGTTCTATCTTGAAAACAGTCTGGAGGGGAAAACAACCCTATATAAGAAAGTCCGCGAATGACCATGTGACATGCTAACAAGGAGGATTTCCCAGCTCAGTGAGGTTCCAGACCTGAACCCTCAGCCTCCAGGCTCCTTAGACCAAGACTTGATGATGACCAGCTCACTGTTGATCCATCCTAGGATATAGCAGCACAGTGACTTCAAACTAGTCTTCATTTTTTTCAGAGCCATCCACTCTGGACCACCCAGGAGGCCTGTGGACTGACTCTTAGCTTAGGCTCCAACCACAGAGGGAGTTACATACATTTGGTACCTGGCTCTCCACCATGTAATGTTCCAGGGTGAATTTTCAAATGCCTCAAAAACACTTAAATATCACTTGAACTCTTTCTCATTCATTATATATTAAGAAGTTAGTCATTTTGCATAATCCTGTCATTCCTAAAAATTGCTCATAGATCCTGTGATTAAACTAGGCTATCAATGTCACATGGGCATTTTTTTTATTTTTTATTTTTTTAAACGATTTATTTATTTTACTTGAAACTCAAAGTTACACAGAGAGAGAAGGAGAGTCAGAGAGGGAGGCAGAGAGGGAGGGAGGGAGGAAGGGAGGGGGGTACAGAGAGGTCTTCCATCTGCTGGTTCACTCCCCAATTGGCCGCAATGGTCGGAGCTGTGATGATCTGAAGCCAGGAACCAGGAGCTTCTTCCAGGTCTCCTACGCGGGTGCAAGGGCCCAAGGGCTTGGGCCATCTTCTGCTGCTTTCCCAGGCCATAGCAGAGAGCTGGATAGGAAATGGAGCATCCAGGACTCAAACCAGCGCCCATGTGGGATGCCGGCACTGCAGGCGGCAGCTTTACCCACTATGCCACAGCACTGGCCCCGGGCATTTTTATTACAAATTGCCCTCCTTCTCTATGACACCATTGTTTGTCTTAAAATGCGGTTTCACTTGATTTCATGTACCTAGAAACATTTTTAAGAAAAAAAAAAACTATAAAAAACGTATATGTCACCATGGTTGTATTTAGAGTAAAGATGTTGCCTGTCACATTATGGTTTTTCTCAAAATAACTGACAGAGAAATTTCTCTTGAATTTCATTACTTATAAAATGGGGTGTTTTTCCTTTACACCATGAGTATATTTGCTTTATAAATATTTTCAGTCTCTTAAATATTTATTATCATTAACCCTTGATTAGGGTTAAGCACACAGGATTTTAGGGCTATGCTCCTTTTACACTAACTTCCTTCCATATCCATTTTGTTTTCCCTCTTTATTTTCTTTTCATTTCCGCTTCATTACTTGTATTTTATTTCTGTTACTTTGCTATATTCTTTATCTGTAAATCTTCTTAGTTTAAACCTTTCTTAAAGCAAAGAAAGATAAAATTAACTGTATGAAAGATTATTGGAGAAAATAATAGTCATGAAGTTTTCTTTGGAATCCAGCTGTGACAAATGTAACTTAATATTCAGCTTACCTGATCAGAGATAAATAAGCCTCCCTGTGGAACAATTCTACAAGAGTTGCTGCTGCTGTGGTCCAGGATGCTAGTTTATGCATGACAAAGTCTTTTTCTCAGTTCTCAGTTTACTTGAGACACATATTGCATCCCATATATATATATATATATATCCTTAAAATTGCTGGATATCATTTTTGATAGTGAAAATGTCAGTTGAGAACATATAAACCCATGCTGTAGAATCATCTGTATTACAATACAAAGTTATTCCTTAAGCAAATGTAAACTCACAGAGAGCATGCCAGTGTTTACACACTCACTCATATCAATTACTAATCCTCCTGCAAGGAATTAGTGAAAATCTGACATAATTTGTGGAAACTATTCTATCAGCCAATAGATGCTTGTAGTTCATGTAAACATGGAAGATGCAAAAATATGCGGTCATTGAAGGTATTGTTTATGGTACTCATCCTGGAAAATTATTATTGTCTTTGTTTCAAGATCTAGCTTGTGTGTGTAACTGTGTTTCCCTGATGCTGAAATGCTGCGTGCTTGCATTGTATGACTGAAAGCTGATCAGGCTCATGGAGAACTGAGATTTAGTAACCATGAATCGGTACCTTTGTAAGGGGAGGAATCTTCAAGGCTTTCCTGCGTCATTGGTTTCTCCATATCATTTTCCAGCCTGAAAACCAAATGCATGAAACTATATTAATCCAGCAGCTGAGAGGTATATGTAAAATAAAAGATTTGAAATTATTTTTGCAATAGCTTTCCTGAAATTTCCAGGTAGTTAATATTGTGATTGGAATGGCTGACAGGCGGTTAAGTAAAGCCTAGTTTATGTCTTGCAGAGAACATTTTTATTCTAGCTTTACTGACATATTTTTTATAACCTCTGACCTTTGAGGAAAGATGGTAATTTTAAGAGTTTATACTGACTTTTTATTATGACTATTTTATTTATAGTATCTTAGATGTTTGAAGTCTCATGATATAATTCACTCTAAGGCTCCTGTTGGTCATGACTCTGTATCAATTTTCAGAAATGGAAATTAGACATTACAAAGGATATTAAATATTTATATTTATTGTATTTACATTTTTATTCCCAATTTTGCAAAGGTTTTCTTCTTTTCCTATTTATATTTTTGCTCCCTTTTAAGAATGATTTTTTACTGTAACTGTAAGATTATTTAAGGAATAAAGCTTTTCTATTTATTTACATACAAAATAATAACAAAGCATAACAGTGAGCAGTAGGAAAACATAATAATTTTATATACCTTTGATAAATATGTTTATAGCTACATGTAAAAACAATTGCCTTTTTTTTTTTTTTTGACAGGCAGATTGGACAGTGAGAGAGAGAGACAGAGAGAAAGGTCTTCCTTTACCATTGGTTCACCTCCCCCCCCCCCCCCCCCCCAGTGGCTGCTGCGGCTGGCTCACCACGCTGATCTGAAGCCAGGAGCCAGGTGCTTCTCCTGGTCTCCCATGTGGGTGCAGGGCCCAAGGACCTGGGCCATCCTCCACTGCACTCCAATTTTAAAGATATATATATATATATATATATTTGACAATATAAACATATACAAGCAGTCTTCAAAAAGTTCACAGAAAGCATATGTAATAAAAAACTTTGCATGGATTTCAAGAAATTTTGCACAAAATAAACCTACCTTTTATTTACAAAAACTTTTTGAAGTTTCCTCATATACAGATTTGTGTGTGTGTATACAAATATATTTAAAATTTTATTAAGATTTATTCATTTGAAAGAGTGACAGAGAAAGAGGTAGGTAGGGATGGGGGTTGTGGAGAGAGGGGGAGAGAGAGTGAGAAAGAGAGGAAGAGAACGATTTCATCTGCTGGTTCAGTCCCCAAAGGGCTGCAATAGCAAAGTCTGGTCCAGTCTAAAGACAGGAGCCAGGAACTCTGTCCAGGTCTCCACATGGATTGCTGGTACCTAACTATTAGGGTCATCATCTGCTGTCTCTCCAAGCAGAGAACAGAGCACTGGCACTCCGATATGGAATGCAGGCATCACAGTGGTGGCTCAACTCACTATGCTGCAATCCTGGCCCCTCACAGATATTTTTAGAGGAAATAAAAACAAAAAATTGATTATGTGGTATAATACATATTTACAGAAAAAAAAGCAAAACGTTTTCATATTTGTGTGTACATTGAATAACTGGAGGATACATTAGCAAATAGTAACAGTTGCCCTGGGAGGGTAGCTAATGGCTGAGGAATAGAAGTAGGAATAATGCTGTAGTGGACATGAGACTTCATATAACTCTTAAGAAAATCATTTACTTTGGATATATTTCCAGAAGTGGGATTACTGTGTCATATGGTAGTGCTATTTTTAATATTTAAAGAAGCCTTAATACTGTTTTCACTATTTTCATTCTCACCAACAGTGTACAAGTGTTCTTTCCCTTTTCTCAACATGCTTGCCTACGTTTACAATCTTCTGGGTTTTTTATTGCAATCATTCTAATAGATGCAATACTATTTCACTATAATTTTGATTTATATTTCTCTGATGATGACTGATATTGAAAAAAAATTTTATACCCCCTGATCATATATATATATATATATATTTAATTTATAAATGTCTTGGATAAATTCAGGTCCTTTGCTCATTTTTTTTAAGGGAAAGGGTTTATTAGGGAAAATCCAGCAGACCAGAGGGAAGGGGCGAAGAGGGAAAAGGGGAGAGAAAGAGAGTGTAAGAGAGAGAGAGACAGAGAGGAGAAGAGCCAGCAAGGAGAGAAGAGAGAGACGAGAGGAGAGAGGAGCTGAGAGAGAGGAGAGATGGAGAGAAGGGGAGAGAGAAAGTGGGCGAGAGAGGAGAAGAGGAGGCTAGAGAGCCACGTGTTCAGGAACAGGTCCTTATAAAACTTTGCAGGAGGGCGGGCAGGGAAGTAGGAGCAGTGAATCCCATTAGGGTGGGGGTGGAGCTTGACACCAGTGGTTGGGCCATGTGGCCACCTGGCTTCCAGCAATGGTGGTGGGGGCTAGAGCCTAGGATGGTGTCAGGGTGTAGATTGTGCCATAGATAAAACTGTGCCATTTTCCTAACATTCCCCCCTTTTGTTTCTAAAAAGCGGGAGTTATATAGGACTACATTAGTCCCAAAAGTCCAGGAGGGGTAGAGAGACGATGATCTATCTTTAGAGCTACTTCCTGCTGACATGGGGTGATGAGGTACTCTTTGCTGGCATTGGGTGATGTCTCAAGCTGCTGTCTCGTGGGTAGGGAGACAAGTATATCCCTGTAGCAGAATTTGGTTGACTGCCCGGTTGCTGAAGGCCTTGGTTTGTTCCATTATCACTTGCTGTAAACACTTAAATAGACACTGTAGTATACAAGTCAGTTGGTTAATTGTTTTCTCACTATTGAGTTGAGTGTCTTATGTATTATCCTCTTGTCAGATGTATAGTTTGCAAATACTTTCTCTGTAAATTGTTTTTTCACTATCTTGATTTTTCTTTCTCTGAGGAAGCTTTTTAACTGATATGACCTAATTTGTCTGTTTATTTGTTTTTGTTGCTATGCTTCTAGGGTTATATAGAAATTTTTGCTTATACCAAAGTCATGTAGCTACTCCCCAGATTTTTCTTCTAGTAGTTTTTTTTTTTGATAGTTTCAGTTCTTATGTTTAAGTCTTTTGTTTTTCAATATTTCAGTAATTTTCTTGAGAGAGAAGGAAAGAGAAAAAAGAGTGAAAGAGAAAACACTCCCTTATACTGGCACTCTCCCCTGATGTCTGCAACTGAGCAGCCAAAGCCAGGAGCTGGGACTCTGACATGTGTGTCAGGGACACAAGTACTTGCGCTATAACTGCTGCCTCTGAGAGTCTACACTAACAGGAAGTTGGAAATGGGAGCCAGAGCTATGGATTGAACTGAGGCACGCCAATGTAGGCCATGGCATCTTAACTGATTTCTTAAAGGCTAGCCCACTTGCACACCTCCCAATTTTTTTGTTTCTCTGGGAAAGTACTTGTCTTTCTTCTTCTCTGTTGGAAAGCCTTGCTAGATATAGTATTCTAGGTATTTTTTTCATTCTTTCAGCACTATATAACTCTCTCTCTCTCTCTCTCTACATATATATATATATATATATGTATATGATTCATTTATAAATTTGAAAGGCAGCATTATGGAGAGAGAGAGAGAGACAGAGAATGAGAGAGATTTTCCACCCATTGACTCATTCCCTAAATAGCTGCCATGGCCAGGGCTGGGCCAGACTGAAGCCAGGAGCTAGGAGCTTCATCTGTGTCTCCATTGTGGATGGCACAGACCCAAACACGTGGGCCAGCTTCAACTGCTTTCACAGGTGCATTAGCGGGAAGTTGGATTGGAATTAGAGCAGCCAGTACTGATCCTTTCTGCTGAGAAATCAGCTGAACATGTTATTATTGGGCTTCTCTTGAATGTGATGAGTCACTTTTTTCTTGCTGCTTTCAATATTCTCTCTCTGTTTTTGATTGTTGAAATTGTTTCATATGCTTCCTGGTAAGAACCTCTCTGTATTTGATCTTGGACTTCTTTGGATTTTGTGGATCTGAATGTTCACTTTTCTTTCCAGATTTAAGAGACTGTTTTTTTTTCTTTAATAAGTCTTTCCCCCCTTTTCTTACTTAGCTCTTCTTGGATATCCACAATGCATGTATTGGTTTCTTTGATGGGCTCCCATAAGTCCCATCAGCTTTCTTTTTATGTATTCATTCCTTTTTTAACTTTTATTAAATAAATATAAATTTCCAAAGTACAGCTTTTGGATTACATTGGCTTTTCCCCTCCATAACTTCCCTCCCACCCACAACCATCCCATCTCCCGCTCCCTCTCCCATTCCATTCACATCAAGATTCATTTTCAATTATCTTTATATACAGAAGATTGATTTAGTATATATTAAGTAAAGATTTCAACATCAAGATTCATTTTCAATTATCTTTATATACAGAAGATTGATTTAGTATATATTAAGTAAAGATTTCAACAGTTTGCACCCACACAGAAACACAAAGTGAAAAATATTGTTTGAGTACTAGTTATAGCATTAATTCACATTGTACAGCACATTAAGTCTCTGGTCCTCTGACTGGATAATTTTAAAACACCTGTCTTTGAGATTTCTGATTAATTGAGCATGCTGCTGAATCTCTCTGTGGAGATTTTCAGTTCCATTATTGTGCTTTTCAGCTTTGTAATTTCTGCCTGACTCTTCTAATGATTCCTGTTTTCATTTTAGTTATATATTGTTTTCCTGAACGTAACTCAGTTGACTATTTATGTTCACTTGTAGCTCACTTTACTTATTTAAGACTATTATTTTGAATTCTTCTTTAGGAAATTCATCAATCTCTAATTTTTTAGTGTTGGTTACTTGCTTTATTTTGTTCTTTAATGGTGGTATATGTATATTTCCCTGATTATTCATGATCTTTAGGGCCTTTTGTGGGTGTCTTCACTTTTGATGAAGTAGGCATCTCCCCTATTCTCTAGAGATTAGATTTGGCAAAGTCTTGATGAGCCAATCTCTCCAGACGTTCTGGGTGGGCCAGCTGTCAGTGTCCATGGCAGACTTGCTGCTGGAGTACTTGTGTTGGCTGTCAGGACACCTCAGTCCGTGGAGGGCTGCCTGGAGGCTGTGTTAACAGAGACCAGTCTGAAACCTGGATCCATGGGAGCAAACTACCTGATTATCTCTTTATTCTTATATTAACTAATATTGCATATTATCAAACTTTTTCATTTTTGTTAGTCCTGTGACAAATTATTTTAGGATGCTCTATTTTCATTTTTCTTTTAGAAATAAAGTTAAACACTTTTCATGTCTTATATTAGATTTCCTTTTTAAAGAATATTTTATTAATTTCTAAGAACTTTTAATATATGAAACAATTAGCCTTTGTTTATAATATTTATTTGCTAGTATTTTCCTAAGTTTGTTGTTTTTATTTGACAATGCTTATAGTACATACCACATGTGCCTCTATGTACATGTGAAGATACACACACACACTCATACACATTAATACATACACGTATAAATATAAAAGAGAAAGGTATTGGTGAAAGGTCTGTCTTTTCTCAAATTGTTTCTGGATTTTCCATCATATGATTGAAGGTCTTCCACATTCTTAAATTATTAAAACAAATTTTTATTAATTTCTCTTAGTACTTTCATGTTTTTTTCCTCCAACTTTAACCTCTGTGATTGAACAGGCATTTATTTTAGTGTATGGAACTGAGGAATAGATCCTAGTTACATTTGCATGCTGATATTTCTGAGTAAAATTTAGAATTAGCTTGGCTGCTTGGAAAAATACCTCATCACTCCTTTAATTGAAGATTAATATTTTTATAATTTAAATATTCCAATCAAGGTATGATATGACCCAGTCTCTTTTGTTATCTACAAATAATATTTTAAACTTTTCATAAATAAATTTTCTTCATTTTATTTTAAATTTGCTGTAGGTATTTGCCAGCCTTATTGCAATTATGAGAGGAAGATTTTTTTTTTTTTTTTTTTTTTACAGGCAGAGTGGACAGTGAGAGAGAGAAAGAGAGAAAGGTCTTCCTTTTGCCATTGATTCACCCTCCAATGGCTGCCGCAGCCGGCGCACTGCGCTGATCCAAAGGCAGGAGCCAGGTGCTTATCCTGGTCTCCCATGGGATGCAGGGCCCAAGCACCTAGGCCATCCTCCACTGCACTCCTGGGCCACAGCAGAGAGCTGGCCTGGAAGAGGGGCAAGCGGGACAGAATCCGCTGTCCCAACCGGAACTAGAACCTGGTGTGCCGGCGCTGCAAGGTGGAGGATTAGCCTATTGAGCCATGGCGCCGGCCTGATTTTTTTTTTATTTGACAAGGTAGAGTTATAGAGAGAGAAAGAGAGAGAGAGAGAGAGAGAGAGAGAGAGAGAGAGAGAGAGAAAGGTCTTCCTTTCATTGGTTCACTCCCCAAATGGCCGCTACAGCTGGCGCTGTGCTGATCTGAAGCCAGGAGCCAGGTGCTTCTCCTGGTCTCCCATGAGGGTGCAGGAGCCCAAGCACTTCGGCCATCCTCCACTGCCCTCCCAGGCCACAGCAGAGAGCTGGACTGGAAGAAGAGCAGCTGAGACTAGAGCCCAGTGCCCATATGCCGGCACCGCAGGCAGAGGATTAACCAAGTGAGCCATAGCGCTGGCCCCAAGATTTTTTTTTTTCAAACTGTTACTGATGATTAGATGGATAAATAGATACTATTGATTCATATCATTAACTTTGTTTGCATATGCCTTAACATATGGTCTTTGCATATGTTAGTATAACTTTGTACCATATGCTTTAACATATTATCTTTGCATTTTTCACAGATTTCTGGTTGACTCCCTGGCTATTACAACCAACCAGTCATATCTTCTCACAATTTTATATTTTATGTGATCAGTACTAGAAAACTGCAAAACCAGACACCAAATATCAGTGGTTTTAAGAAATAAGGTTGATTTTATTCAGTACAGTGCAGTATGATGCATTGCTTCTCTACTTGAGGAATAATTCAGGATATAGGTTTCTTCTGTATTCTATTTCCATCATCTTAGGAAAGAAAGTTGTCAGACACTTTTTATGTACAGGGCAGATTCTGAATATTTTAAGCTTTACTAATAATTCCATCTTTATGCAACCATTAAACTGTTGTTATAACTTAAAGGCAGTCATAGAAAATATGTAAATAAATAAGCATGACTGTGTGTAATAAAACCCAACTTACAAAGGCAGTAGGCCAAATATGGCCCCTAAGCTTAGTTTGCCAACTCCCAAGTCTCAGTTTGGGACCTTAGGGATCTCTGCTGAGTTCTCAGTATGCAGCATGAAAGGAAGAGTAGAAGGAGGTAGAATTATCTGGAGATATTATTAGATAGAGTTTATTTTAAAGATATATTTATTTATTTGAAAATCAGAGTTGCAGAGAGAGAAGGAGAGGCAGAGAGACAGAGAGAGGTCTTCCATCTGCTGGTTCACTCCCCAGTTGACTGTAATGGCCGGAGCTGTGCCAATCTGAAGCCAGGAGCCAGGAGCTTCCTCTGGGTTTCCCATGCAGGTTCAGGGGCCCAAGGACTTGGGCCATCTTCCACTGCTTTCTCAGGCCATGGCAGAGAGCTGGATCAGAAGTGGAGCAGCCGGGTCTCGAACTGGCGCCCATATGGGATGCTGGCTACTGCAGGTGGCAGCTTTACCCTCTATGCCACAGCACTGGCCCCTAGAGAGACGTTTAATTTGTGTATTTCACTTTTTCTCACATCCCACTTGTAGAATTCAGCTATTTTTCAGAATTGGGCCTATTAAGAAATTTGGATTATGTATGCTTGCACGAAAAGTAAAAGGAAATATAATAAATGCCAAAATAGTGTTACTATAGTTCTGCTTGAAAACGAATAGTTTACTTATTTTGTATTAGATATCATCACTACAAAGTGTGAAACAGTTATGGTGGTAATGAGCATCGTTTGAATTCTAATGTTGATGACCTGCTAGAAGTAGTCATTAACTTTGCTAATTAAAGATATGAAAGATGTATGGTATGGGACATGTACTCTATAGAATACTATACAGCAGTCAAAAACAACGAAATCCGGTCATTTGCAACAAGATGGAGGAATTTGGAAAACATCATGCTGAGTGAATTAAGCCAGTCCCAAAGGGACAAATATCATATGTTCTCCCTGATCGGCGACAACTAACTGAGCACCAAAGGGGAAAATTGTTGAAGTGAAATGGACACTATGAGAAACAGTGACTTGATCAGCTCTTGTCCTGACTGTTGATGTACAATGTAATACTTTATCCATTTTAGTATTTTTTTTTTGTTCTAGTACCATTGGTTGACTCTGTAATTAACACACAATTATTCTTAGGTGTTTAAATTTTAACTGAAAAGTGATCCCTGTTAGGAATTTGGAAAACATTATGCTGAGTGAAATAAGCCAATCCCAAAGGGACAAATACCACTTGTTCTCTTTGATAGGTGACAACTAACTGAGCACCAAAAAGGAAACCTGTTAAAGTGAAATGAATACTAGGAGAAACAGTGACTTGATCAGCCCTCACCCTGACTGTTGATGAGCAACTTAATATGTTATCCCTCTTAGTATTTTTTTTTTGTTTGTTCTACTTAATACTTTTGGTTGAATACTGTAATCAATACACAATTCTTCTTAAGTGCTGAAACTTAACTGAAAAGTGATCACTGTTAAATATAAGAGTGGGAATAAGAGGGAAGAGATGTGCAATTTGGGACATGCTCAAACTGACTTACCTCAAACGGTAGAGCTAGAAATATACCAGGGGATTCGAATTCAATCCCATCAAGGTGGCATGTACCAATGCCATCTCACTAGTCCCAGTGATCAATTTCTGTTCACAATTGATCGTAATGATAGGACTAAGAACCAAAGGGATCACATAAACAAGAATAGTGTCTGCAAATACTAGCTGATAGAATAAAAAAGGGAGAGAATGATCCAACATGGGAAGTGAGATACACAGCAGACCCATAGAATGGCAGATGTCCTAAACAGCACTCTGGCCTCAGAATCAGCCCTTAAGGCATGCGGATCCGGCAGAAAAGCCCATGAGAGTATTTCAGGCATGGAAAGCCAAGACACTCTGGGGGAAAAAAAATCTAAATGAAAGATCTCCGCGAGTGAGATCCCAGTGGAAAGTACGGGTCATCAAAGAAGGAGATAACTTTCTCTGAAGGGAGGAGAGAACTTCCACTTTGACCATGGCCTTGTCTAAATATGATCAGAGTCAGTGAACTCAGGGGGCTTCCATAGCCTTGGCAGCTCATGTCAAGAGCCTAGGGTGATTACTGAGGCCATAAACAAGAGTGTCAATTTGTTAAGTCAACAATAGGAGTCACTGTGCACTTACTCCTCATGTAGGATCTCTGTCCTTAGTGTGCTGTACAATGTGATTTAATGCTATAACTAGTACTCAAACAGTATTTTTCACTTTGTGTTTCTGTGTGGGAGCAAACTGTTGAAATCTTTACTTAATGTATGCTAAACTGATCTTCTGTATATAAAGAGAATCGAAAATAAAAAAAAAGAAATAATTTTCTTTGTATTTCACAACAAATTTTGTATTGTTCACATGAGCTCTTTTGGTAAGGACCTTGAGCTAAGAATGGCTTACAGCTTTTTAAATAGTTAAACAAGGGGGCCTGAACTGTGGTGCAGTGGGTTAATGCCTTGGCTGCAGCACGGGCATCCCATATGTGCGTTGGTTCATGTCCCAGCTGCTCTCTTCAGAGCCAGCTCCCTGCTAATGCATGTGGGAAAGCAGTGGAGGATGACCCAAGTGCTTGGGCCCCTGCACTCACGTGGGAGACAGAGAAGCTCCTGGCTTAAGGCTTCAGATCAGCTCAGTTCTGGCCATTGCGACCATTTTGGGAGTGAACCAGCAGATGGAAGACTTCTCTCTCTTTCTCTACCTCTCTTTTTGTAACTCTGTCTCTCATGTAAATAAAGTAAATCTTTTTAAAAATAAATAAAATTGCTTCTTGGCCTTTTGGCTAAGATCAAGTGTAAAAATAAATAAAAAATTAGTTAAACAGATTTAAAAATGTGTGCAGAGACTCTATGAGGCCCGTAAACTGAATATAATTTGCTATCTAATTCTTTTTTTAAGATTTGTTTATTTTGATGCCAGAGTTAACAGAGGGTGAGAGACACAGAGAGAGAGACAGTGACCTTCCATTCACTCGTTCACTCCAGTAGGCCACAAAGACCAGGGTAGAGCCAGGCTGAAGCCAGGAGCCAGTCGTTTCATCTGGGTCCCCACATGGGTGACAGGGGCCCCACACGTGGGCCATCTGCTGCTGTTTGCTATCTACTTCCTTAGAGAAAAATTTGCCCAGCTCCTGCTAAGTGCTGCTTCAATTATAATCTAGAGACAGCAGAGTCAGTAACACCTGGAACTTCAACAGTGTGAACCTTTTGGGCCACATAATGCTGTGTGTATTGTAGTGTATTTAGCAACAACTCTGACCTAAACCTATCAGATGCCTGTTAGTGCTCTTCCACCCAACTGCTTCGATAAAAATGTCTCTAGACACTGTCAGATGTTCCCTGGTGGACAAAATCTCCACCTGTTGAGAATGACTCCTTTAGAACCTTCTTTAATGGTCTCCTCTCAGACCTACTGAATCAGAATCCTTTGGGTAGAGAGCACCCAGTCTGTGTTTAAAAAGCTTTCCAGGGGGCCGGCGCCATGGCTCACTTGATTAATCCTCTGCCTGTGGCACCGGCATCCCATATGGGCTCTGGGTTCTAATCCCGGCTGCTCCTCTTCCAATCCAGCTCTCTGCTGTGGCCCGGGAAGGCAGTGGAGGATGGCTGAAGTGCTTGGGCCCCTGCACCCGCGTGGGAGACCAGGAGCAAGCACCTGGCTCCTGCTTCGGATTGGTGCAGCGTGGGCTGTGGCGGCCATTTGGGGAGTGAACCGACGGAAGGAAGACCTTTCTCTCTGTCTCTCCCCCTCTCTGCCAAATAAAAAAAAATTTAAAAAAACTCTCCAGATGATTCTTACTTACACTGTAGTTTGCAAACCACTGCTTCAGAGTAGAATAAAGAGCAATGGAATGATCTGCTTCTTGAAGGCTTGGTGGAGTGCTGTGTATAACTACAAGGCGCTGTTTTAGGTGGCATTCGGACAAAATTATTTATATTTCTTATGTAGTGATTTAGATTTTCTGCCTTTTCTGATGACATTTAATGAATCATGTTATCCAGGATATTCATCACTTAATCCAGGTTTTAAAAAGTATTTTCTTAGAGTCAGTAAATAATGTCCTGTGAATCTTTTTATCTAATAGCTTATTATTTTATTACTATTTCCAACAGTGATTTGTAATCATTTGTATCCATTTTCCCAATCTATTTATTCTGGCTTATATTTTTATTCCTTCCTCAATTTGACCTTCCATGGGCTTTTGAGTTATTCATTTTCAAAGTTCTTTATGTGTAATTGTTTATGTGACATTGTTAGCCTATAATGAGTATTTAAAATAGGACTATCCTAAACTCTGTTCATATGTCCCATTAGTTTTATTAGACAATTATTTTTAATAATTAAATTTTTCCACATATCCTAAGGTTTCAGTTTTAGTGTAGTTTTTGACTAATAGATTTCTGAAGACAAAATTAATTTATTTTCAGTTTCCAGTTTCTTGACTCTATTTTACTATTTTCTGGTTAATTTCTAATTTTATTAAATAGTTAGAAAATACAGTTTCTACCTTCTTGAAATAGATTAAATATTTAGAATGCATTAGATTAGTTTTTTTAACTTTAATTTAATAAATATAAATTTCAAAAGTACAACTTCTGGATTATAGTGGCTTTTTCCCCCATAACCTCCCTTCCACCCACAACCATCCCATCTCCCACTCCCTCTCTCATCCCATTCTTCCTCAAGATTCATTTTCAATTATATTTATATACATAAGATCAACTTAGTATATACTAAGTAAAGATTTCAACAGACTGCACACACACAGACACACAAAGTTTAGAGTACTGTTTGAGTAGTAGTTTCACGGTTAATTTGCATAGTACAACACATTAAGGACAGAGATCCTACATGGGGAGTAGGTGCACAGTTGATTTAACAATTGTTGATTTAACAATTGACATTCTTATTTATGACGTCAGTAATCACCCGAGGCTCTTGTCGTGATCTGCCAAGGCTATGGAAGCCTCTTGAGTTCACAAACTCTGATCTTATTTAGATAAGGCTATAGTCAAAGTGGAAGTTCTCTCCTCCCTTCAGAGAAAGGTACCTCCTTCTTTGATGGCCCATTCTTTCCACTGGGATCTCACTCACAGAGGTCTTTCATTTAGGTCTTTTTTTTTTTTTTTTTTTTTTTTTTTTTTTGCCACAGTGTCATGGATTTTCATGCCTGCAAAACTCTCGTGAGCTTTTTAGCCAGATCTGAATGCCTTAAGGGCTGATTCTGAGGCCAGAGTGCTGTTTAGGACAACTGCCATTCTATGAGTTTACTGTGTATCCTGCTTCCCATGTTGGATCGTTCTCTCCTTTTTAATTCTATCAGTTATTATTAGCAGACACTAGTCCTGTTTATGTGATCTCTTTGACTGTTAATCCTATCATTATGATCAATTATGAACTTAAACTGATCACTTTGACTAGTAAGATGGCATTGGTACATGCCACCTTGATGGGACTGAATTGGAATCCCCTGGCACATTTCTATCTCTACCATTAGGGGTAAGTCCGAGTGAGCGTGTGCCAAACTGTACATCTCCTCCCTCTCTTATTCCCACTCTTATATTTAACAGGGATCACTTTTCAGTTAAAGTTAAACAACCAAGAATAATTGTGTTCATTAAAAGAGTTCAACCAATGATATTAAGTAGAAAAAAATACTAAAAGAAATAACATAGCAGATTAGTTTTTATGAGTTATTTTTCCAGTCTGTATCTTGGATTTGTGTACTTCATGTGCCATTCACAGTATGTTGTTCTGTGAATGCTCTGTTGACATGGTGATTTACCGTATGTTGCTCTGGTCGATGTGATTGTCATGTTCTTCTCTATCATGCTTTAAGGTTGCATGTGCCATTTCTTTTGATTATTTGCTCTTTGGATATGTGCTTCCTCCATTTCATGTGTGTTACTTTGGTAAGGTGGATAATTTTACTCAAAGAAGTGTCTTTAAAATAAAAAATTATATAAATTCCTTACTTCTATATTTTAGATATATAAAGCTCCTGTAAGGATCAATGATTATGTTAACATATTTCTCTTCCTACTCTTCTTTTTTCACACCCAATTTAGTTGATGATGTTGGGTTTCTTAATTCATATTTTTGATGAACTGTCTTCTCATTCATTGGCTTTAGGTTTTCAACAGGGTGTTAGAGGAAAAGTAGCTTTGCACTTTCAAATTCTTATAAGCTTTTCCTTTTACACTCTATCCCATTTTGCTAGACTCCTCTATTGTCAGGATGTATGACATTTATAAAAAGTTCTATGACTCTAATTCTCAAGTTTTAATTAAATAGATTCAGTGTTCAGTTTGAGTGATTTTGCTGTAGTTTTATTATTCTTTCCTATTTGGCAAAAAAAAAAAATTACTCACATAATTTCTTCAAGAGGAGCACATAGCAGTATTCCTTGGTTTTGTTCATTCAAAAATGTTAATTTATTGAACAAAAGTTTGGGCTAGTGCAAAATGTTTGGGTCTCATGGCTTTGAGGCCCACCCATTTCTTCTGCTCTCTTCTAATGGTGAATATTGTAATAGAGAAAGCTGACATGTTATGGACTTATATTTATCCCCTTAAAATAATTTACTCCTTCTGCTTGGCTTCCCATAAGAATTTTTTCTTTGCAAACAATTATAACTAGTTATATCTCAACATGCAATGGTGCCATTTGTGCTCATCAATCTAATTCTTTTATTTCTGATAAATTTCCATGAATTTATATTTTAATAATTTTGAGTCTTTTTCTGAGTTCCATATATATCCCCTTATAGTACATTTATGTCTGATTTTACTTTTATTTCATTTTTTCCCTTTTACTGCTTTCCTGAACTTTAGCAGCTCATGATTCATCTACTTTGTTTTCTTACCATCTTTTCTCTGAATCTCACTTAGCCCTCTAGTCATGGAAAAATCTGGTCTATTTTATTATTCAAAATAATTAGAAAATATATGCTGATAGGCAACAAGAAGTTTCTGCCATCCATAAATTCTAACTTTCCATAGGGAATTTCTTCCTGTCCTATGCTATGTGTCATGGAACTTGGAAACTGACAACATGTGTTGCCTGAAAAACTACCGCCTCTTTTTGGTAAAAGAATAGAGATGCTTGAGGCAGGAGGTATGTTCCACATTTTTATTATTGCGCTTCACAGCAGCAAGCACTTAACCCCCTTTCACTGGATTTTACGTAACAGAATCTAAGGTAAATTAGGCACGTTGTTACCGGAAGTATAAGAGGAAAACAACCCTGTGGCCTTTCTGCATTTTGATCCTTCTCCATCACATCCATACAGTGGAGATTTCGGATTCAACTTTCTGTTAACAGGTAGGCAGTCTAGCTGCCAAGTCTGTGTTAATTAATAGCAACTTAATGTCTAATAGCAGTGGCCAATAAAATGCTTGCTGCTTCAAGCTCCATTTAGCCTTGCAATTGCAATTACCTTGTGCTGTGTGTTTCTTCATGGCATGAGGGTGTCATTTGCAGGTTTATAAATGTTTTAGAAGATCAGGAGTTAAAATTAGGTTTTGTTTTCCCTAGTGAAATAACAGATGTTCTAGAATGCTAATTACCCTAGGAACAGTATCATTTACTTAGAATATATTAGGGTCATTACACTTTTTTTTTTTTTCATTTTAGTTTTCTTCCAATGGGTAACATTTTTTCCTCTTATGTGTACGAGGGAAAAATAATAATGAGCATCCTGTTGTCCAGTGCCTACTGTTTTCAGCTCCTAGCAATACTTAGCATTAAAATACTTGGTGTATTTGTACATACAGTGTTGCCAGGCTGCCCATATGGAAATCTTGGCTCCTCTTCTATTAACATTCATCTGAATGGCTGGCTGTTTTCCTTTGCTTTTCTGTCTGCCATTTCTTAGGTTTTCCCTTGGTACTCTTTTCCTCTTGGTGCATACCTTTTTGATTACCTATCAATATAATTATCAGCTACACATAGAAAAAGTGTGTGCTTTCTGTAATAGTTAATTCTTGCTTGAGTTGTGTGAGAATAGGTAGAATGTGTCCTAGTACAAATAATTTTTGACAAATTAACATGTAGTCTCCTCTATTCTCATCAAGTATTTATTCAGTGCCTTCATTAGTACAAAACCATGTTATAATGTGTTTAACTTGGCTAATTTTTTATAACCCTAGCATCTGCAATGTTCTAAATTTTTTATGAAGATTGCTTCCTTAACTGACCTCTTAATTCATTTTGCCATTATGCAAAATACACAATTTCTTGCCAACAAGTTTTTCTACCAGAGTTATATTTACAGTCATTGGGTAGTTTTTATTTTATCTTGTGCCTCTTCTCACCCACCATGATCCAAGAAATTAGAAAATACTTTTAGATTAAAACTTTAGTTTTTATTCTCTTTAAGTAATAATTGCCAGTTAATGCTTCAAAGATACTTTTTGGACTATATTTAATTCTTCTCTGTTTCCTAAAATATGGTAAAGGCCAACCTTCTCTTAAGTTAAGCCTCAGGTTTTAAATAAATATGAAAGCAGGTGCCTCTGGTTATAGACCTCTGTGAATCAATATAATTTTCTTTCCCAAATAAATGTTTCTTTGATTTTTTCATTGATCCTTAATTGCTTTCCCAGCCACATTCTGTAGGAAAACCCCCTCTTCTGAAGTGCTGATTGCTGTTTTTATAATTTCTTTTGTTTAAATAGCATGATACTGCAATTGAATGTAATTATGTACCTGATGTCTTGCATGTAGAACATTAGCAGTCTAACCCAACTGAAGGGTGAAAAAGGCCTCACACGTGGTTCAGCCCCCTTTCCATCAATGATATTTCATCAGTATTATCAATTCTACCTCAAAATTTTATGAGTTCTATGTACTAAATACTCCATAGGATTAATCAGTTAAAAAGTTTGTTCTGGGGGCCAGCGCTATGGCATAGCAGGTAAGCCGCCACCTGCAGTGCCAACATCCCATATGGGTGCCAGTTCAAGTCCTGGTTGCTCCTCTTCCAATCCAGCCCTCTGCTATGGCCTGGGAAAGCAGTGGAAGGTGGCCCAAATCCTTGGGCCCCTGCACCCATGTGGGAGACCTGGAAGAAGCTCCTGGCTTTGGATTGACACTGCTCCAGCCATTGCAGCCATCTGGAGAAAAAACCAGTGGATGAAAGACCTCACTGTCTCTCCCTCTCCCTCTCTCACTCTCTCTTCTCCCTCTGCCTCTCTGTAACTCTGCCTTTCAAATAAATAAATAAATCTTTAAAAAAGTTATTTCTGCCTCTAATTGTCTTTAATATTTCTTAATTACTCTATTTTTAATTGTAGCCTAGAGGTGAATTAAGACCATGATAATATCAAACATAGAATTTCTCTGGTCAGTTTTCACTCAATTTTCAGTCATTTAAGCATTTTTTGAAATTTCATTTAAGTTATACAAGTTTCATGTATTTTATATATACAGATTTAGGAACATAGTGATACTTCTCCCCCTACCATACCCTCACACCCACGCTCCAACCCTTCTTCCTCCTCCATCTCCCACTCCCACCCTTAATTTTTATAAAGATGATCTATTTTCAGGTTACTTCATGATCATAAAGTTAACCCTACTTTAAGTATAAGAGTTCAACAAATCGCATGAAAAAAAAAAAAAAAACCACTGTTCCTCAATGGAAGAGACTAAGGGTTATAAACAAACTTTGAAGCTTAAAATGTCAATTTCACTCCAATACATTACATTTTAGGTACTCTGTTAATTACCATAAATCAGGAAAAAAATATAGTATCTGTCTTTGGGACTGACTTATTTCACTAAGTTTAATGGTTTCCAGTTGCATCCATCTTGTTGAAAAGACAGGATTTCATTATTTTTTCACACTGAGTAGTACTCCATAGATTATATGTACCATAATTTCTTTATCCAGTCAACAGTTGATGGACATCTGGGTTGATTCAATATCTTAGCTATTATTAATTATACTGCAATGAACATGGGGGTACAGATAACCTTTTAATATTCCTGATTTCATTTGGTTTGGGTAAATTTTCAGGAGTGGGATGGCTGGATCATATGGTAAGTCTGTATTCAGATTTCTGAGGTATCTCCATATTGTCTTCCACAGGGGCTAGACAGTTTACATCCCACCAACAATGGATTAGGGTACCTTTTCCCCCACATCCTTACCAGCATCTGTTGTTAGTTGATTTCTGTATGAGAGCCATTCTAATAGGGGTGAGGAGAAACCTAATTGTGGTTTTGATTTGCATTTCCCTGATGCCATTGATTCTGAATGTTTTTTTCACATGCTTGTTTGACATTTGAATTCTCAGCATGATGTAATACCATTCGTCAATTTTGGCTTTGATTTTCTGTGCTTCCAGGATCTTTTCCAAGAAATCTTTGCCAATGCCAATGTCTTGCAGAGATTCCCCAATGTTCTATAGTAATTTGATGATATCAGGTCTTAGATTTAGGTCTCTGATCCATTTTTAATTGATTTTTGTGTAAGGTATAAGATAAGGGTCTAGTTTTTTACTTCTACACTTCGTGATCCAGTTTTCCCAGCACCGTTTGTGAAGAGACTGTCCTTGCTCCAAGGATTGATTTTAGCTCCTTTATCAAAGATAAGTTGGTTATAGATGCGTGGATTGATTTCTGGAGGTTTTTATTCTGTTCCATTGCTCTACGTGTCTGTTTTAGTGCCAGTACCAGGCCATTTTCATTATAATTGCCCTGAATTATGTCTTGAAATCACGTATTGTGTTGCCTCAAGCTTTGTTTTTGTTGTATAAGATTGAAATTAAGCACTTTTTAATATGTCCAACTACTGAATCACTTTTCAGATGTCTGCTGTATGCACAATGATTAGTCTGACTTTCAGATAGAACCTGTCAATTTCTTCCTCTCTTGTATTACGCTTTGCTTCATCTCCTGTGTTTCATTCTTTCAGATGCACACACAAGACACAATTATTCATTCTTGTGTAAGCAAAAGTATTACTTACAATATCCAACAGTGTTAGATTTGATCTGTGTTCCTAAAGTACTCCTACCATTGATGAAACTGCAACTGTTTTTTTTTTTTTAAGTTTTGTTCTGTGTCTTTACTGTCTCTGCCCTCAGACTCATGCTTGAATACATGGGCACTCAAGAAAGACCTTTCCACTGACAAGACCATGGAGATGCTCAGAATAATTGCTATACTTTAACTCTTGTCTGTTTTCTTTAGAAAGGATATTTTCTTGTACTATGATGAAGTCTTTGTCATTTCTCATTCTTTCTTTATCCTTAAAATAAATATAACCTACCCTGTATTCATTCTGAAAGCCTAGCCAGACAAGCCTGCATGCTGAGACATACATACCATCATGTTGGGGGGGGGGGGGATCCCAGCTACACTTAGTTTTAAAATAATACCTCCTATCATCATTGGTTATCAGCTGTTTATTTCTGTTACCTAGACAGATATATGCTTTTTCTTTTTTAAAAAAAGATTTTATTTATATATTTGAGAGGTAGACAGTGAGAGGGAGAGACAGAGAGAAAGGTCTTCCTTCCATTGGTTCACTTCCCAGTTGGCTGCAATGGCCGAGCTTTGCCGTTCCAAAGCCAGGAGCAGGTGCTTTTTCCTGGTCTCCCACGTGGGTGCAGGGGCCACACTGCTTTCCTAGGCCACGGCAGAGAGCTGGATTGGAAGAGGAGTAGCTGGGACTAGAACTGGCACCCATATGGGATGCCAGCACTGCAGGCAGAGGATAAACCTACCTCGCCACAGCGCCGGCCCCAATGTATGCTTTATCTTTTATGAGGTGGTTCTATAGCAAGTACTTAAATTATTATTTAACTAATGTCCTTTTATATTTTTCACTGTAAATATATGTAATTTTCCTTTATCAATTTAAAAAACAGGTAATTCTTAAATGAGAAAATAAGGGAGAACAGAAAAATGGTCATAATTATGCTGTAAACCATAATATTAGTTTCATAAACTACATTGTACTTTTATATGTTTTCTGTGTGCCATAGAATGATGGTATATTTTATAGTATTTGATACCAGGAAATAATCCATGTCATTAAAATATATTGTTAATATTATATGAAGTGAAATCACTTATTCTACAAGAGAACACCATAGAATTAACATCAACTTTAGAGGAAGGTAATTCTAGATATGATTCCTGGTTATGGTGCTTATGAGCCATGAGAACTGGAGAAGTATACACAATATCCTGGTTTTATTCTCTTCATCTTTAAGACAGATATTATATTTATTATACAGATTATTAAGAGAGTTAAATTAGATATTTATGATATATTATGCCTGGGAGATATATAATATAATATAATATAATATATTTATATATATATATAAATTTTGCTATTCCATACCTTTTGTTGTCTCAATGACCACCACTCATTTTTTAAAAGGAATTCATTAATACATTTGATTCTCAGGGTCACAACAAGTACATGGTGTTTGCTATAACATAATTCTCATGCTAATGTAATATAAAGAGAACAGATTCCATGCAGTTCAAACACAGTTCTAAAAATATAATACTTCCTTTTCTCCCGTCCTCCTTCCCTCTCTCCCTTCCTCTTTATTTTTTTTGTCTCTTCCTCCCTGCCTTCCTTCCTTTTTTAAAATTTGAGATAACATTTTTAAAGGTTAACTTTTATTTATTTGAAAGAGTTAAATATAGAGGGAGAGAGAGAGAGAGAGAGAGATCAATCTTCCACCAGTGTCTCAACGTGTTTCCTATGTTTTCTTCCAACAACTTCATAGTCTCAGGCTTTAAATTTAGGTCTTTCATTCCTACTGAGTTTATTTTTGTATATGATTAGAAGTATGGCTCTAATTTCATTTTTATAGTTATATACATATAGTTTTGCCAATATCATTTATTGAGGAGACTATCCTTACTCCAGTGTATGGTCTTGGAACTTTTGACAAAAATCAGTTGGAGATATGTACATGAATTGATTTCTGAAGTCTCTATTCTCTATTGCATTGATCATGTTTTGTTTTTTCTGGCATTACCATGATGTTTTAATTTTGATAGCTCTTAGCATGCTTTAAAGTCAGGTTTTGTGTAGCATCCAGCTTGATTTTTCTTGTTCAGGATCATTTTGGTTATTCTGAGTCTTTTGTGATTCTGTATGAATTTTAGGATTTTTTCTAATTCTGCAAAGAATGTCATTGATATTTTGATAGGGATTGCATTGAATCTGTAGATTGCTTTAGGTAGTATAGAAAATTCAATGATATTAATTCTTCCACTCCTCTAACGTTCTTAGTCTTTTTGAAATATTTCAGTATATAAAAATACTGCAATGTTAATACCCAAGAGAAAAGCCATTATTATGTGTGTGCTGGTCAGTATATCAGTGTGGGACAGATTTTTTTAAAAACCTAAAATTTCATACCCTTAAAAAATTAAATAAAGGACTGGTGAAAGTAGAAATTCTTGTCTTTTTTAAATATGAGGACAAATGCTTTCAGCTTGTCTCCATTCAATATGCGATTGACTGTTGGTTTGTCATATGTAATTTTGAGGTATATTCCTTCTATACATAATTTGTCGGAGTTTTTTTTTTTATCATGAAGAGTTGTTGAATCTTATTAAATGCTTTCTCTGCATTATTGAGATGACCATGTAGTTTTTGTTATTCATTCTATTGATATGATTTATTATGTTTATTAATTTGTGAATGTTGAAGCAGCCTTGCATCTCTGGGATAAATCCAGGTTGATGGTGATGTCTGATCTTTTTGATATGGCATTGGAGTCAAGTTTGCTAGTATTGAGAATTATTGGGGGGCCAGCGCCATGGCTCACTTAGTTAATCCTCTGCCTGCTGCGCCAACTTCCCATATGGACACGGGGTTCTAGGCCCGGTTGCTTCTCTTCCAGTCCAGCTCTCTGCTGTGGCCCGAGAGGGCAGTGGAGGATGGCCTAGGTACTTGGGCCCTGCACCCACATGGGAGACCAGGAGGAAGCACCTGGCTCCTGGCTTCGGATTGGCACAGTGCCAGCCGTAGCAGCCATTTGGGGAGTGAACCGACGGAAGGAAGACCTTTCTCTCTGTCTCTACCTCTCACTGTCTGTAACTCTACCAGTCAAATAAAAAAAAAAAGGGGGGGCTGGTGCTGTGGCTCACTTGGTTAATCCTCCACCTGTGGCACTGGCATCCCATATGGGCACTGGGTTCTAATCCCGGTTGCTCCTCTTCCAGTCCAGCTCTCTGCTGTGGCCCAGGAGGGCAGTGGAGGATGGTCCGAGTACTAGGGCCCCTGCCCCCGCATGGGAGACCAGGAGGAAGCTCCTGGCTCCTGGCTCCGGATTGGCACAGCGCCGGCCATAGCGGCCATTTGGGGAGTGAACCAACGGAAGGAAGACCTTTCTCTCTGTCTCTCTCTCTTACTGTCTAACTCTACCTGTCAAATAAAAAAGAGAGAGAATTATTGAATTTATGTTCATTAAGGATATGTCTGATGTTTTCTTTTCATGTTTTGTCTTTGGTTTTGGTAGCATGTTGATGCTAGCAACATAAAGAGTTTGGCAGAGTTCCATTCTGTTCAATATTTTGCTATAGTATGAAAATTATTAGAGTTAGTTGCTCTTTAAATATATTGTATAATTCAGTAGGAAAGCCATAAGGTTCCAGACATTTCCTTAAAGGAAATCTTTAGTTACCACTTAAATCTCATTGTTTGTTATGGGTCTGTTTAGATCATCTGTGTCTTCTTGATTTAATCTTGTTGACATATATCAAGAAATTTCCCCACTTCTTCTAAGTTTTCCAATTCATTAGCATGTGATTCTTCATAGTAGTTTCTTATGACCCTTTCTATTTCAAGGCTATTGGTTGTAAAGTCTCTTTTTCACTTCTAGTGTTATTTTATTTGAGTTTTTTTGTCCTTTTTTCTTGGTTAGTGTGGCTAACAGTTTGCCTATTTTGTTTACCAGGAAATAAGAAACAGATTTTGTTTTGTCAATCATCATATTTTTATTAGTTGCAATTTCACTTATTTCTGCTCTGATCCTTACCTCCTGCTAACTTGGGATTTGGTTTGCTCTTTCTTTTTCTAAGTCTTGAGCTGCATCATTAGATCATTTATTTGAGATGTTTCTCTTTTGTTGAGGTAAACACTTAATGCTATAAACTTCCCTCAATACTGCTTTTCTTGTATTCCACAGGTGTTGATATATTGTGTTTTTCATTTCATTCATTTTAAGAAAGAATTTTATTTCTTTTTAAATTTCTTCAGTGACCCATTGGTCATTCAATAGCATGTTGTTTAATTTCCTTGTGTTTGTGAATGTTCGAATTCTTCTTCTGGTTGGCAATTTCTACTTTTATTCCCTTGTGGTCTGATTTCAGTCTTTTTAAATTTACTAAGACTTGATTTATGGCCTAATAGTCAATCCTAGAAAATGTTCCATTTGCTGATGAGAAGAATGTATTCTGTAGCTGTTGAGTGAAATGTCCCGTAAATGTCTATAGGTCCATTTGCTCAATTGTATGTATGGTTCAATTCCTATGTATCTCTTGTTGATCTGTCTGGATGATCTATCCATTGATGAGAGTGGGGTCTTGAAGTCACCCACTGTTGTTGTGTTGAAGTCTGTCTTACGTTTTAGGTCTAATAGTATTTGCTGGATGTATTTCGATGGTCTTGTGTTTGAAGCATATGTATTTATCACTCTTAGGTCTTCTGGCTGCATTGATTCTTCACTTTCAATCTATTTATATCGTGTGTGTGTGTGTGTGTGTGTGTGTGTGTGTGAAATGAGTTTATGTAGACAATACATAGAGGAGTCTTTCTTTTTTCATTCTTTCAACTAATCTAAATCTGTAGGCTGGAGAATCTAATCTATTCATGTTCAAAGTTAGATAGCAACTAACACCTGTTATTTTGTTGATTGGTTACTTATTATACCTGCTCTGTTAGTATATCAGGTGATGTGATCTATTTTCATGATGTTTACTTCTAATGTCAGACTCTCTTTAGGATTTCTAATAAGGCTGGTCTGGTGTTGGTGAATTCTCTCAGTTTTTGCTTATCTGGGAAATACCTTATTTCTCCTTTACTTTAAATGATAAAGCCGCTAGATAAAATCATGGTTGGAAGCATTTTAATTTTATGACCTTGAATATATTATCCCACTCTCTTCTGGTCTGTAGGGTTTCTGCTGAGAAGTCTGCTGTTAGGCTAATTGGTTTTCCTTTCTATGAAACATGATGCTTTTCTTGTACTATCTTTAGGATCTCTCCTTGTCCTTAAAGTTTAACAATGTAACTACAGTATGCCTTGGAGAAGATCTTTTTTGGTTGAGTCTGCTTGGGGTGGAGTCCTTTCAACTTCCTGAATCTGTATGTCCATGTTTCTTTCAAGACCTGGGAAATTTAAAATATTATTTCATTTAGCAGGTTTTTAAGGCCTTTTTTTCTTTGCTTGGCCTTCAGGAATTCCTCCAGTATGTATTTGTTCATTTAATTGTAACCCATATTTCATGTACACTCTTTTCATTCTTTTAAATTCCTTCTCTCTTTTTTTTCAAATTGGGTTATTCAAAAGTTTTGTCTTCCACATTAGAAATTCTTTCCTCCAACTGGTCTATTCTTCTGTTGAATCTCTGTCATATTTTTATTTCACTGATTGAAATTTTCATCTCCAAAATTTCTATTTGGTTCTATTAGTGTTTCTGTCTCCTAAGTGAATTTTTCATTTGTTTTGCCCATTGATTTCCCATTTCTTTGAGTACTCTATCTGTATTCTCTTGTATCACATTGAATTATCTTACAATCATCATTTTGAATCCTATTTCTGGTATTTCACAGATTTCCTTCACATCAGGATCTAGTTTTGGGGAGCTACTATGTTCTCTTGATGGTATCATGTTACCTTGCTTCTTCATGTTTCCTGTATCCCTGTGTTGATGTCTATGTGTATGGCGAAATAGCTCCTTCTTTTTGGAGTAGGTTTTAATGGTAAAGAGCTTATAGTTTGGATGGAGTGCAGGCTATTACTTGACTTGTTTCTTTGGCTTTGGTTCTAGGTGAGCCTTAAGTATAACCTCCTAGAGATTTCCTTTGCTTTAATGTCAGCTGTTTCTATAAGTGACACAGTAGTCTAGTTTACTGCAGTTTGTAGGAGTAGAGTGTGACTTTGAGGTGAATGTGAGTTTCTGAGGGTATGTATCTTCAGTCCCCAGAGAGTTCAATGTCAGTTACACCAGGGCTTGTGACAGCCAGGTGAGTTATTCTTGGTACTGTGGGATGTAAAGAGGACTGTTGCCTTGTCCTACTGGCAAGACTGAGTGATGCTAAGGCTTGTGGTACCAATAGTAGTAGCTCTGGGACCCTGTGATGTGGACCAGCTCTTCCTCAGGGCCTGCTGAGAGAGTGAAACTGGGAAACTGGTACTGGGGCCTCTGCTACCAACAGCCTCAGTCCCAGGACAGGGGGATGTGAACTCACTCTGGTCTTACAGGATGACTGCAAAGTATGCAGGAGATTTTGCACTAGTAGGTATGGTTCTGGAGAGGTGGAATGCAGGCAGGTCCCACCAGGTAGATTCCAGTGTGTTTGAGTAAATTAGTACTAATCGTTACAGTCCTGGTGTTTCAGGGTGCAGTCAGGTCATTACCCATACTTCCAGAGTGGGAGCCAGCTCCACGGCTGTGGCATTAGGGGAGTGAACCAGCAGATGGAAGATATTCTCCCTCTCTCTCTCTCCCTCTCCCTCTCCCCTTCCCTCTCCCTCCCTCCATCCCTCCCTCTCTCTCTCTCTCAATCCCTCCCTCCCTCTCCTCTCTCTCCTTTCCTCTCTCCCTCCATCCCTGTCTCTCCCCCTCCTTCCCCCTCCCTCCTCCCTTCCTCACCACCTTCTCTCTGTGTATCTCTGCCTTTCAAATAAATAAGCAAATCTTTTTAAAGATTTTCACCTTGTACTTGTGTTTAAATGAGAATGTTTGGGATCTATTGCATTAAATTATAAGATTCAATTCACCTGTTTTTTTTTTTTTTTTGTAGTTTGGGTTGATGCAGCTACTAGATAATTTTAGATTTAATGTTGAGCTCACAGCCATATTTCTATTATATGGAGCTAATCTAGAGATCGTTCTATGGAGCTAATTTGAGTTCGATCTTTAAGGATGAAATACTTATTGACATAGAGACTATTGCTAGAATAGCACTATTTACATTCCCATTCCTTGGCTTTATTCAAATTCTACACTCACTTCTGAGCATCACTTCTGAGCCTCATCTCCTGAGCAGAAGTGTGTACAACACACTCCATCTTTCATGCCACGTTCTCTGCCCTGTCTGTATATGAATTCTTCATCACCAGAGAGACCAGGAGTGTAACATTGCTTTGAAATAACTGCCTCTTCTCCACCCCCATCCCTCCTGTCATATGATCATGACTATGACTTAGCCCTGATTTTAAAAGATTGCTGTAGTGATTTAACTAGAGAAAGTATTTTGCACTAATCCTCTGGCACTATATTTTAGATCCAAAGATCTTTAATGATACTTATTAGACTTACACTTTGATATGATACAACTTCTGAGTAGGAATCTGTCTGCCTGCCTTCATGGTTTTAGTTCAGCTGTTTCAATAAATATGGAGAACAGCCTGTTGTAATTTAATATGTGGAGAAGAGCCTGTTGCAATTTAATATGCTTTATTAACACCTTTGGCATAGCTTGAAAAACTGATGGGATGCATTTTCAACTGATTACTCCTCTGTTATAGAAAGAGAAATTCTGCAAGTGATAGGAGTTAATTTTGCTTAAAAAAATTGTTTTTGATAGAGAGAAATATCAGTCATCCCTACTGATTCATTTCCCCAGATTTCCACACTTACTGGGGCTAAGTTTAAGGCCAGAGATGAGAAATAATTCCGATTTCCCACATGGGTTCCAGTCCCCCAATTACTTGAGCTATCACCACTGCCACCCAGGTCTGCGTTAGCAGGAAGCTGGAGTGAGGAGTTGAGGTTGATGCTGAACCTATGTGGGATGTAGGGGTCTTACCTAACGTCTTCACTACTTGGCCGAACGCCCTTCCCAGGAGCAACTTGTTTTAAACCTGGAAAAAATAAAAGAACAAGGCTATCAAATGAAAGTACAGGACAGAGGCCGGCGCCGCGGCTCACTAGGCTAATACTCCGCCTAGCGGCGCCGGCACACCGGGTTCTAGTCCCGGTCGGGGCGCCAGATTCTGTCCCGGTTGCCCCTCTTCCAGGCCAGCTCTCTGCTGTGGCCTGGGAGTGCAGTGAAGGATGGCCCAAGTGCTTGGGCCCTGCACCCCATGGGAGACCAGGAGAAGTACCTGGCTCCTGCCATCGGATCAGCGCGGTGCGCTGGCCGCAGCGCGCCGGCCGCGGCGGCCATTGGAGGGTGAACCAAGGGCAAAGGAAGACCTTTCTCTCTGTCTCTCTCTCTCTCACTGTCCACTCTGCCTGTCAAAAAAAAAAAAAAAAAAAAAAAAGAGAGAGAAAGTACAGGACAGAAGATTCTTGCTCTTTTATCCTCCTCACTTGTACTAACTTCAGCTTTGAGTTCATGACTGTGTATGCATACATATGGTACTTGGTCTGGATGGAACAGTGAAACAGTGAGTCTCCAGAAGCTTATTTAAAAATATTTTATGTATTTGTTTTATTTGAAAAGCAGAGAGGCACAGGGAGAGAGACACCTTCCATCTGCTAGTTTACTCCCCAAGTGCCTGCAACAGCCAAAGCTAGGAGCCAAGAACTCAATCCCAGTCTCCTATGTGGGTGGCAAGGACCCAAGTACTTGAACCATCACCTGCTGCTTCCCAGGGTGTGCATTAGTAGGAAGCTGGAAACTGAGAGGGAACCAAAACTTGAATCCAGGCACTCTGATATGGGATTTGGGCATTCCAAGTTGCGTCTTAACCACTGTGCCAAGTACCAGCATCTGAAGCTTATCTTTCACACTAAATTAATTAATTAATCGACTTAATTAATGTTTAATTGCTAGAGGATACTATTATGGATGGATATAAGTGATCTACCAATTTATATTTCCTATTAGAAAACCTCTTTTTCAAGTAAAATGTTGAGATAAAGACGTAATTCCCTTAAGGAGAGATAGTGATCAAAACACTACTTTTTTTTTTTTTTGACAGGCAGAGTGGATAGTGAGAGAGAGAGACAGAGAGAAAGGTCTTCCTTTGCCGTTGGTTCACCCTCTAATGGCCGCCACAGCTGGCACACTGCAGCCGGCGCACTGTGCTGATCCGATGGCAGGAGCCAGGTACTTCTCCTGGTCTCCCATGGGGTGCAGGGCCCAAGCACTTGGGCCATCCTCCACTGCCTTCCCTGGCCACAGCAGAGAGCTGGCCTGGAAGAGGGGAAAGAATCCGGTGCCCCAAAAAACACTATTAATTAAAGTTAAGAACCTAATGCTGTTGGTTCCTTTCCTTACACATTGATTTTAGTCGTAGCTGTGTCTGTGTTGCTAACATTCAGAATCCTACTGGCATCACTTTCTCAGGCTTTCTTTTATTCCAACTGGACATAGAGTGGATTACTGTTTCATTAGTTGCTGTAACATATATCTAATGAAATAATTATTTTATTATTCAATATGACAGATTTCTATTCTTGTTGATGGTTTCTCAAATTGTCCTAAGGTTAACCAGAAGAGGGGAATGTTTTTCATGACATTGAGAACCAAATATGATCCCCATTTTCACAGTCTTGGTCATAACCTGTCTCCCATCCAGCAGCTTTGCAACACGTTGACTACTAATAATTCAGTATTATTTTCCATGTGAATAAATCTTACAATCTCAATGCATTTTTTGAGATGATGATCACATAGCAAGTGTGATCCTGAGTATTATATTTTTAAAATTTTCCCAGGGGCTGTGGAAACAAAGATACCTGACCTCAATCAGGCAAAACCAAGAATAGGAGTTGGATCTTTATATATGCTGTCCAGTGTTCATTAAACCTATACAGATGATGACCTCTCAGACTTTGCTTCAAGACGCTTGCATTCAGAAAATAGTTGCTGGTGTGTCCTTTGAGTCATTGAAAAACTGATGACTTTATTAAGACTTTCTGTTAAGGGAGAGAGAGATTGAGAACCTGAGAGTGAGAGCAAGAGAGATTGAGATCTTCGATATATGAATTAACTCCCCAAATGCCTGTAATGGAACTCAGTCTGGGTCTTCCACATGGGTGGCAGGTACCCAAGTGTTCAAGCTATCACCTGCTGTTTCCCCAGAGTGTGCATTAGCAGGAAGCTGGTATTGGAAGTGGAGCTGGGACATGACTCCAGGCGCTGTGATATAGTAACGTTCAGAGGTACTGGGAGCTAGAGCTTTGGTATGAAATTTAAATGTGCACAATTCAGCCCATAACATAGTCCATACCTGATTCTTGATCTAAAACTAAAGACATCTTTTTCATTTTTGTTGCAATCATGGACTACATTGCAATTAGATTTAAGAAAAAAAAAGAATATCTCTGCAAACTAAGCTGATTAAAACCAAATACTCATACTACTACTACTACTTCACTTTTAAGAAAGATGTTATTGTCATCAAGTGAAGTGACAGTCCAGGTAGTCTTTGAGAATAAATAGTACTTGTGTGCACCTTGACACGTTTCTGTTAGGCCCAGCTTAAATCCTGCTACTTCTTTAATTGGCCACCCAGTCCTCAGTAATCCTTCCTTCATCCAAACAGCTGAAACAGTTTTGATCTTAATAAGACTTTTGGTTCTCCAACTGCATGGTTAAGTGCCACCAAAGATAAAACTATGTCCTGCATATAAATTTTTTAAAATATTTATTTATTTGAGAGGTAAAGTTACAAACAGAGAGAAGGAGAGACAGAGAGAAAGGTCTTCCATCGATTGGTTCACTCCCCAAATGGCTGCAATGGCTGGAGCTGGGTCAGGCTGAAGCCAGGACCCAAGAGCTTCTTCTGGGTCTCCCAAGCAGGTACCAGAGGACGATCTTCCACTGCTTTCCCAGGCCATCAGCAGAGAGCTGGATCAGAAGAGGAGCAGCTGGGACATGAACTGGCACCCATTTTGGATGCTGGCACTGCAGGCAGAGGTTTAGCCTACTAATCCACAGCATTGGCCCTCATATAAATGTTTTTTACATCTATTGAACAACAACAACAAAATACTGTGTTAGTAACTGTGTATTAGATCTGAAGACTATCAAGAAAACTAAAGTATGACCTTTTCCTCTAAAAGCTGAAAACCTAGTAAGGAGATATATTGATGAAATCAATACTGAGAATAATTAGAATATGCTACTTAATCTTAGTCTTTTTTTTTCTTTAAATATTTTATTTATTTATTTGAGAGGTAGAGTTAGAGACAGTGAGAGGGAGAGACAGAGAGAAAAGTATTCCTTCCGCTGGTTCACCCCCAAATGGCCACAATGGCGAGAGCTGCACCGATCCGAAACCAGGAGCCAGGTACTTCTTTCAGGTCTCCCACATGGGGGCAGGAGCCCAAGCACTTGGGCCATCTTCTGCTTTCCCAGGCCACAGAAGAGAGCTGGATTGGAAGAGGAGCAGCTAGGACTAGAACCGGCGCTCATATGGGATGCCGGCGCCGCAGGCAGAGGATTAACCTACTATGCCACGGAGTTGGCCCCTCTTTATTTTTGTTTTGTTTTGTTTTGTTTGCTACTCAATCTTAGAAAACAGCTTTTCTTGTCCTGCCTATTACCATTCCACTACTGGTCAAGGTGACCAGCACCTCCAGTACACTAAGTCCAATGGTTAATTGGTGTTCAAATTACACAATCTCTTGGCTCTCCTCTACCTCACAGTTCACTTCTCATTCTCCTCTGCTGATTTTCTTTTGATCCTCAACTTGGTGACCTCCTAGTTATGTGATACAAGGGCCTTGCAAATCAATCTTTGATACTTTTATTCTCTGTGTCTCTGTTCACTGTGATCCAAATTCTGTTTTAGTTCCATACATATGCTGATGATTCCCCCATCTGAAGGGTGTTTAAGAAGTTCATGGAAAAATTATGCATTAATTTTAATATTGTTGCATCAAAACTAGCTGTAATTCCATTTCCATGAACTTTTTGAACTACTCTTGTGTAGAGTTCCAGTCCATCTCTTTTGCTGTACTTTCAGGTTTTATTCAAATGCTAATAGTCAAGCAGAACATGCCTCCAATTGAACTCTTGGTCTTGTCCCCACACATGCTTCATCCACAGTCTTCCCCAGCTTGGATAATGACAGTCCCATCTTTCTGATTTGATTTGGATCAAAAACTATGGAGTCGTGTTGATTATTCTCTTTCTCTCATATCTCACTTAATATTCATTCCGTAAAAATGTTGTAGGTTCCCTTTTCAAAATATATCCCAAGATTTAATATGCTGTGCAGTCCACTCTATTGCTTCTATCTAAGTCATTGTCATTTCTTACCTAGATTATTATAAAAGGACCCTCACTCATTTCCCTGCATCTGTTCTTAATTCTATTTTTAACATCATAGCCAGAGGGAGTCCTTTGAAACTTAAATCAGATCATATTACTGCTTTACTCTAAACCCTGAAATATTCGTGGTTCTTAGAACGGAAGCGAGAGTCCTTGCAGTGACCTTCAAGGTCCTTTACCATCTGGCCTTCAGGTATCTGTCTGATGATGTCTCTTAACTTCTCTTGCCTTTGATCACTCTCCCTGCCTTGCATCAAAGCCCAATCATGATCACACCTTGTGGCTTTACAGTAGCTCTTCTCTCTTTTCTCGAATACCTTTCTTCCAGTTAGCGTCATGGTTAACCCGTTTTCCTTAATTCAGGCTTTGTTCAAATATCTGCTTTGTTGGCTATCACTACTTAAAACTGTCAGCTGACCTCTCCCCCCTCACTTCAAACAGCCACTAACATGAAATTTTTTTAAAAAATATCTGTTTTTAAATTCATTTTTCTGTTCTTGTCCACAGCATTTATCACCTTCTAAGATATACAATTTACTTTCATTGTTCTCATTCTTTACAGTGTATTTCTTCCACAGGAGTGCACATTTAGGAGAGCAGAGATATTAGTTTTAGTCTTTAGAAGAGTGTCTGGTTGACAGTAGTTTTTCTTATATATTTGTTGAAGAAATGCACAAGTGAATGAATTAATCAGTGTGAACTCACATTGTAATATTTAGTGATATATTCCAAGTATCCCTGACAGCTGTGGGTTTGAATCTCCCAAGAGGGTTCAGCAAAGATTAGCTTGATTCCTGGTTTAATTATCTGTAATTATGCAATTATTAAGTATCGTAGATTAAACATTAGTGTTAGTGAAAGATGATGTCTTTGGTCTCTCTCTTGGTGGATACTGCATTCATCTTTGGCCCATAAGGACAACGTCTATTTATGAAGTGCATGCAATTGTATAGCATGATTTAGGGCAAGTGCTCTGGAGTCATTATTCCTGGGTCCAAAAGAGATCAATATCTTTTTTTTTTTTTTTTTTTTTTTGACAGGCAGAGTGGACAGTGAGAGAGAGAGACAAAGAGAAAAGTCTTCCTTTGCCGTTGGTTCACCCTCCAATGGCCGCCGCGGCTGGTGTGCTGCGGCCAGCGCACCACGCTGATGCGATTGCAGGAGCTAGGTACTTATCCTGGTCTCCCATGTGGTGCAGGGCCCAAATACTTGGGCCATCCTCCACTGCACTCCCTGGCCACAGCAGAGAGCTGGCCTGGAAGAGGGGCAACTGGGACAGAATCCGGCCCCCTGACCGGGACTAGAACCCAGTGTGCTGGCGCCACAAGGCAGAGGATTAGCCTAGTGAGCCGCGGCACTGGCCAGAGCTCAATATCTTAAACGGAAGGCAACTGACTTGAACTTCAGGTGCCCTCATCTATGAGATAGCAAAGCTAAGAGGACTTATCTGACATGGTATTGTGAAAATTAAATGAGTAGTGAACCTAGAACAGGGCTTGCCATGTAGGAGTTGCCTAATATTGTGCAGATATTGTGTGGGTATTAACTCAGGAAGGAACCCTTATTTGATGTAAAGAACATCATGTGAAGTTTAAGACTGAGATCTAAGACTGGCTTCATCACAAACTAGTTATATGGGTTAAGCAAGCCATTTAAAGACTGCTTATATTGGAAAACAAAAGGGTGGTAGAAATTTCATAGAAGGCATTTTCTTGCTTTAAAATCCCATAATTCTAAAATAATTTATTGAAGACATGTTTCCTTAAAGGACCATTTATCAAATATCTAACTCATTCCTTATAGAAATGGGTTTTTATTTAATTTATTCTGTAGATAAACTACATGTTATTTAACTGATAGAATTCATGCTTCTGGCAAGGACAAGGTTGAGCTTCAAGAAATACTAATTAATGGAGATGACGCATATGTATAGCATCTCATAGATTAAAAAATGAGTTTTGAATAACATCTAAACAATCTTGATCTTTTGCAATGAATCTTTCTTTGAAGGAATATTGCAAGCCTGTGTATAGTGTTTATTTTAGTCACATGACAACTATATATTTTGCAAGATCTGACAAAATCTTATTAAATTTTCATATTTCAGTTTGATAAGTAGGAACTCATATGCCTTCAGACTGTAGATAATGGCAAGAGCAATGAACAACTCATTTCCTAAATGTTTTATAATGATCAATTCTCAAAATGATTTTCATGAAAGTACTCTATTACTTTTTTTAAAAAATTGACCATTAGAAGTAAGGGAATAGGCTAGATAGTAAAATTGCATTTAAACAGATTTCTCTTGGATAAGTTATTAAGATCGGTGGACATCTGTATGCTTTTGTTTTTGTTTTCTTTCCATTTGTAGCTTAAGGTAAACATTATAGATAGTTTAATAACAAAGAATAATTGCATCATTCAAAACACATTCTCTAAAAAAAATTCCATTTAAAAGTGTTATTTTCATCTTCTGGCCATTTGCACATTTAATTCAAACACTATTTCAAAGACAAAATTTTCAAGATAAATGGGATAGATTCATAGTAGTTTGGGCAATGGAAATGGATTTTAAATTTGTTTTCTTTTCCTTAAGGTTTGATTTTTAAAAAAATATCAATGAGATGCAATACTTGTATTACTGCTCTATAGCTAAGAATTAGAGCATCTACAAGATTATTTAAAGGAACAGTAAAGGAAAGTTTTTGGTTAGAAAGAAACTACTAGAAGTAAAAAAAAAAAATGAGGACTTATTTTATTACTTGGAACTTCTCTCTAAACATAAATGTAGTCTTGGTGTCAGATATACTTGACTCTTGAAAAGTAGATGCATATGCTACTTGGCATTGGGAAATAGACATCAAATTCATGTGCTCCATCTTGTACTAAATGCTTTTACTTTGAAATCTCATTTTAACCCTGCAAAGCAAGCACATGTTGGGAAAGAAAATTTGATTTCCAGTAAAATTTCTCATAAAAATATTTTTTAATAGTGCAAATTTACAGGCCCATAGGAATAAACTAATAATCTAGGGGAGGGAGTTTTGAAGAATCTTTGTAAAATAGATTTTGAATGGCTTTGAAGTTAGCCTAACTCTATTGGGATTTCAAAATATATTATGAATGTCCATATAGAAGAATATCTTAATGTTTGATGGTTGATGTAATATATTTTATACCATAGATGTTAGTTCAATCTCATTACATAAATATTTTCAAATGCTTCTGTGTAGTTTATGAAGTCATTCAAGTGTAGAAAAATAATATAAATACCTACATATTGCTCAGTTTTCCATTCTTTTATAATAATATTAATTGTAAGAAGTCTATAGCATTATCTCTTATACTTGTTCAATTTATGCCCACAATCTATGTTTCTCTTTTAATCAAAATATATTTTTTCAGGGACCAATATTGTGGTGGAGTGGTTTAAGGTACCACTTGTGATGCTGTTGTACCCTATCAGAGTACTGTGTAGAGTCCTGGCTGCTCCTACAATCCAGCTCCCTGCTAGTGCACCTGGGAATGCAGCACTAGATTTCCCAGGTACTTGGGCCACTGAACCCATATAGGAGACCCATGTGGCTTCTCCTGGCCCAGCCACAAGCATTGTAATCATTTGGGGTGTGTACCAGTGGATAAAAGATCTGTTTCTGTCTCTCTGTCTCTCATTCTCGCTCTCCCTCAGTCTCTCATTCTCCCTCTCTTCTTCCCTCCCTTTCTGTCACTCTACCTTTCAAATAAATAAAATAAATCTTTAAAATATAATTTCTCAAACATGCAGCATTTTAGGATTAAATAACTATGTTTTCATTGGCCTTCATTGGATAAATGATATACAAATGCCACTATTTTAGTCATTTATGATGTTAAAATATCATGGTTTTTTTGCTATTTTCTGACTCATTTGTCCTCCATGCACACTGCATTAATTTCAACATAAATGTATGGAAACCACATACAGTGATCTGACCGTAGCATAGTTTAATTATTAAAAGAAGTTGTTTGCTGTATTCTTGAGAAGACTTTTTCTTAATATGTGATACCATTTTATGAAGCATATTTACTTTGCCTAATGTTCTTCTTAATAATTGAGATGCATTGTGAAATAAAACACAATCCAATTATAGCAGAATACCAAGTTGGGCAAAATTACCTAACATTCCTCTGCATTTCCTTCTGGTATTCATCACCTTCGTTTGTCAGATAACACCCTCATGTCATGAAATATTCAGCTCACTTCACATCACATGCAATAGTAGTAATTTTACTGATTTGGGAGTCAGATAACCTGGTTTTGAGTCCTTATTGTATCCCTTACAGATGAGTGATATTGAATAAGATATTGAGCAAGTCATTTCAAAGCTTGTCACCCGTTATTTTCACATATAAAATTAATAGAAAATAATACATATCAAAAAAGATAAAATGCAGTATGGATGTATACATGAGCTTTAAATATAAAGACAATACATAAGTAGATAATAAGGATGCTGCCAACCATGGTAATGATATTGGTACAGTGGAAACATACTAAGAACTCAAATGTCAGATGTCATCTTTTCAGTGAACCTTATCAGATCATCCTTTTAAAAATTGTACCCATCTTCATTCAGTTAGACTGCCCAGTTTTTGCTTCATTTTTATCCATGGAACTTATCACCATCTGTTACACTGTACATTTTACTTATTTAATTCATGTCTGTTTTCCCCACTTAGTGTTAAGATTTATGAGTAGAGAGACTTTTTATCTCTTTTACTTGGTTCATTGCTGTATAATCAATCCTTAGAAAAGGAACTGCCATTATATGAGTATTTTCGATTGAAGAAGCACATGAATGTCTTTTTTTTATTTTTTTTTTATTTTTTAGACAGGCAGAGTGGACAGTGAGAGAGAGAGACAGAGAGAAAGGTCTTCCTTTGCCGTTGGTTCACCCTCCAATGGCCGCCGCGGCCGGCGCGCTGCGGCTGGCGCGCTGCGGCTGGCGCACCGCGCTGATCCGATGGCAGGAGCCAGGAGCCAGGTGCTTTTCCTGGTCTCCCATGGGGTGCAGGGCCCAAGCACCTGGGCCATCCTCCACTGCACTCCCTGGCCACAGCAGAGGGCTGGCCTGGAAGAGGGGCAACCGGGACGGAATCCGGTGCCCCGACCGGGACTAGAACCCGGTGTGCCGGCGCCGCTAGGCGGAGGATTAGCCTGGTGAGCCGCGGCGCCGGCCCCACATGAATGTCTTTAATAAGTTAGTTAATGCAGTCAGCTAACTATGTTTCTCACTCACTTGTCCACATATATTTTAGGCAAGAATGTATGCATTCACAGTCTAGAAAAAAAGATTGGCTCATTTACTGTAAATGCAGAAACTCCTGATCTATGTCATTGCAGGGGTTGGAGTAGACATTTTCATCATCTGTGTCTCATGGAAGTCTTGCCAAAAATGCCTGAGATGATGTAGCTTGTTCAGTTTTCTGAATAAAGTGCATTTATTCTTAGATATTCTAGTTATCAAGGTTACTTTAATATAATTTGCACTGAGTTGGAAGTAAAAGATATATGCATTACTTAACACCAGTTTAGGAAAGAAAATGAAAATGAAAAGATTCAAACAAATAGAAAGAATTGTGTTGCCTATTCTTTGGAAACACACCTGCCTGGAATATTAAATACGTATTCTACCTTGGGCTTTTGTACATAGATACACTAGCTTTATCCCACCCAGCACACTGATGACAGAACAGACAACTCTAAAGGAATCAAGCTCAAATATTTAGTAATGCTACCATTTAGTACCATAAATCATAAAACCAAATATGCACACTCCTGAAAACTGTTATTTCTTCCAAGTTTCTGATAGCAGGATTTTTCACTCAGGAGGTAGCTTGTAATTTATGTAGAAGAAAATAAAAAAATTATGTTTGAGCTAGTGAAATTCCTGCTGGTCTACTAGCTTTTAATTATTCCCCCCAAAATAGCTTTCTTTTTCTTTCTGGAGATACAGTCACCCCTGCCTCCTGGAATTAAATTGCTGTGTACTTACAGAACTGCCCAATGGCTGCCATTCAGTATCTCTGTCTAAAGCACAGTAATCCTAGTTAAACATCCTAAAATAAAGTGCATTAATAGTTTTTTTTTAAATACCATAGAAATGGTAACAACATCACAGGTGTGCATTCAGAACTCCAGGTTAAATTGTATTTTCAAATACACAAATACATATCATAGGTCTTCAAAAAGTCCATGAAAAATACATATTAGGCAGACACTGTGCATGGATTTTGAAATTTTGTGCATCAAAGTAAACTTATCTTTTAATTCCATTTTTTCACAAACTTGTAAAACATATTTATTTAAGAAGCAGGGAGACAGAGTTAAAGACAGAGAGTTCCCATCCACTACCTCAAGTGCCCACAATGGCCCTTGACAGGAGCAAGGAACACGACCCACGTCTCCTACATTGGTGGCAGGAACCCAGTTACTTGAGCCATCATGACTGCCTCCAAGGTAGTACATTTGCAGAAAGCTGAGTCAGAGGCTGAAACTGGGACTCAAATCCAGGTATGGGTTGTGGGCATGGTAACTACTAGGCTAAGTGCTGGCTTCTCCACAAACATTATGAAGTACTCATATATTTTATTTCTGAAAGCTAAATGCCAAAACAGGCTCAAAATGAACTAGGTAATTGTCTGGCTCAAGTCATAGAAATCTTTCTGTGTGATGCACTTTGGTTGCACAGTATTTACTGAATATTTCATCCATGGCTGGCACTCGATGTACTATGAGAACAATCCAGTGTCATAGTCACAGAATGGATTTAGTTAAGCAGTCATCTGACACATCTTAATCAGCATTTTAAACAGGTACTTTTTTAAATGCATTGTCATATTTAATATTTATAACTTCCCTGTGAGGATTTGGGCACCCATCTTAACACTAAGGAAGCAGTGTTAGATAAAATGTTTAGGTGAAATTGTCATAGCCATCAACGACACATCCAACGTTTCAGATTGAGGCTTGCTTACATTTTTCACTCCACCACAATACCCTCCCTCAATGATCTGATATTTTTCCTAGCTTTTAATATAAGTAACCATCTACCATTGATTAGACAAATTGGTTTAATTCAGCTTTAGGAAACCATGGACTCCTTTAACAGTTTGTCAGCATGTCTGATCCATAGAAAATGGCTCTCCAGACTTATTCTTAAAATGTGATCTCTTCTCATTGTAAAACTAGATGAGTCCAATGAAACTGGAATGAATTTCATGATAGAATCTGTTCATTTTTCTTCATTCAAAATTAATTGGAGAAGCAATAAAGTTATGTGTGAACTGTATTCCAGCACTGTGTGACATTCTGCATATAGTCAATAGCCTCAATATTGTTACTTAACAATTTTTGTGTCTCTTTGATATACATTAGGCTTTATAATGCATTCAAATGTTAGGTATGATTTTCCTGCTTTGAGAGGTAAAAACATGGATGTTTAAAGATGTCAAGGCAGTCCTCAAGCTAGTGTGTATTAAGGAGAAAAAAGGACAAAACTGCAGACTTTCCTACTCCAAATCCTAAATTTTTTGCACTACGGCAACTCCAATATTTATTATTTAAACATTATAAAAAGTACATTTTACTTTTCAGATATACAGTGTCAATATAAGAGATAAATGATCTTTCCAGAAGTGCTATCTAGCAGTGATTTGGTTTAAAAGAATTCATGTTTTCCTTTCAAAACTTGTGCCATAAGACATGTTATTATCAAGGAAACAAAAGTTATGATAGATTTTACAAGTGACCCATTTAGTAAAGTAATAAACAATATTTACAGGCTATTTAGTGTCACTGAAAGAAGCCAGGTCTCAAGCAAAGCCTTAGAAAAACCAGCCCAACACATTTTATACAAATCATCAGAAACCAAGATTATTTCCTCAAGGAATTGATCATCAATTATTTCATTCTTTCAATGTTGAATATTTATTTAACATTCTTACAGAACCATGCTTCTTGGATTTGAGACTAGGTTTACCACAAATAGAACGAACTTGGCCACAAATCTCTCCAACCTTCCAGTTTTTTTTAATCTGTAAAATAAGGAAAATGACAGTGCCCATCTTACTGTGTTCATGTGGGTAATTATATCAAAAATGAGTTAAAATATACTTAAGGACAATGTCTAGTTCCTATGATGTGCCCTATACAAGCACTTGCTTTCATTATGTCATTATGTACATTTATCATTACTGTGCATGATGCATTATAGAAATATTACAAGGAAGATGCAGGAGTCTCTGAACTCGAAATATTTGTAAACTGACTAGGAAGGTGAGCCCTGTGACACAGACTACTGAGTGAAGCCAGTAGGATTCATACTGAGGAGATGGATTCTGAGGGCAGTAAGGGAACCTGTGAAAATGAAAACAAAAATACATATTCCTAGTTCATGTTCCTTAGTCACATGCAAACTGGGCATTGACTATTAGCCTTGAGGCTATGAATCCCCTTCAATAATCCAAGCAGTCCTGGAATAACCTAGTTCTTTGCATTGACTTTAGATGGGGTGGCCAGTGACAACCTGAACAGTAAGCAGGAGCCAGCCTTGCAACAGTCTGTGAGGCAAAATGTCCCATTGGAAAGTACTGTGTTGTGAAAAGGGCCCAGCGTGGAAAATTAGCTTAGTTAAGTTGAACAAGAGGAACAATGGCAGAAAAGGAGAAAAGAGAGAGGGAAAGGCCTGAGAATACAGCGATCAGTTTGTACTAGGCACATTTCAAACACTCAGTCACAAGTGCCTAGTGGTAACCAAATTGGGCAGCACAAATTAAGGACCATTTCCATCACGGCACAATGTTCTGTTGGACACAGCTACTCTAAAGACATCTTTTCCCTGTCCTCTCATTCCCTGTTTTATTGTTACTAATCATGATAGTAGACGTGGATCTAACATGTTTGGTCCTGGAGTATGAATCAGAAAATACACAAGGCCTCTAAGCATTAGAGGTTCCCCCCTTATCATCCCCGGCTTTGCTTTCTATGGTTTCATTTATCCTTGTTAACGGAGTCATCCTTTTCTCAGAACAAGTTTGCTGCATTTGTCACCCACCTGTTAGTCACTCAGCAACCATTTTGGTTCTCAGATTGGCTGTTGCAATAACACAGTGCTTGTGTTTAAGCATTCTACTTAATCATGACCCCACAGAGTAACAGCAGTGATGCTGGCATTACAAGTGCAGTGCAAAGGGGCTTCAGAAAGATCATGGAAACTTCTTATTATCTTTTAACTCTATGTTTCTGTGAACCCTTTGAAAGCATCCTCATATGTTGTTACACTTGTTCGATCTTATTATGAGTAATTATTGCTAATCTCTTACTGTGCCTAATTACCTATGCATGTGTGTAAGAACAGGAAAAAGCATGGTATAGATGGGGTACAGTACTATCTGGTGTCAGGCATCCACTTCACTGAGGATCTTGGAAAGTATCCCCCATGGAGAACTCCATCTGCTAGGGTTACCATAACAGGATACCAGGTAGGATGACATGAACAGCAAACATTATTCCTTATAGTCCTGGAGTCTGGAAGTCCAAGATCTAGTTGTGGAAAGGCTGGCTTCTCCCAAGGCCTCTCTCTTCGGCTTGCCCATGGCTGTCTTCTCACTGCGCATTCACACGACCTTCTTGTCTTTGAGGACATCCCTCGCATCTCTCTCTCTCTCTCTCCTAAGAAGGCCATCATGATTTGAATTAGGACCCTACCCTTATGATTTCATTGAACCTTAAAATCCTTCTGAAAGATCTGCCTCCAACTGTAGCTACACTGGAGGTGAGGGTTTCGGCATATAAATTTGGGACACACAAAATTCCATCCTTCACACACACACACACACACACACACACACACTAGATGGTATAGATAGTTAAAACAATCCTACAAGAGGTTTCATTCTCCATTTTACATATGAGGAAACCATCGCCATGGCTGCTAGAAATTCAAAACTCGTCCTCTCATGTTATCTATCATGGTTTTTCTTATGTTCTTGTATTATGAATACATTCATGAATAAAAATTTTGTCTGCTTTTTGAAAACAGAAAATCTGAGACTATTTATGTAACTGATGGAAACCTTTATCTCACAGACTGGGAGGTCCTTGACTACAGATCTTTGTCTGAGTAATTAATGTTTTAAAATTGTATATTATACATTGGAGTTATGACATCATAGATATTTACATAACACAATGTAAATGTATGTGCATATATATGTGTACTTCGTATGCTTCTTTGAAGTAGTTTTTAAGGATTTAGGACACAGGTTTTGAGTATTAGAAAAATTTGTATTTATCATAAAGGCTAGATAGTGATTGAATATAGACAAAATTATCCATAGTTTTATGAGACATGCTATGTTTGACTCTTCTCGTTTATCAGCACAAAAGAGTTTGCTACAAGTAGAATTCATATTCATGTATTTTCAATGTTTTTCATTAATGTTAAAATTTAACTATTTTAGCAGCTGTTTTTAGACCCATGTGGGTGTCTCAACATTCTCAGCTGCAACTGAGTGTCCTATCTCAGTACTTAATAGTCCTGTTTCAGGGCTCTCAGTGTTTGGGGTCTGTGGGTAACAAATGGCCTTACAGTTAGGTAACTGTTGCCATGAATATTCTTGTATCTGATGAAAATTTAACCAGCTATATTATGCAATCATATTATTTTAGTATTGTTATTGGGTAATATCCTTTAGGGACTTGCTACCACAAGGTAACTTTTATAAGTAACTTTTATGAGTTCATTAGAAAATATTAATTATTACTTATTTAATCACTTATTTGGTTTAATAATTATCAAAATAATTTCTTAGGTATAACTCTGGGTCGTAGACATTGAAACTTTAACATTGAAGTTTGGATAGTACTTAAGAGATTAAGTAAACTGTGACTCAAAGATAATATTTGATGTAATTAACCAGAATAAACTAAATTAGTTTTTTCAGAAGTTGATAAATTGTATTTTATTGGGTTACTTCCCAGTAGAATAAATACGCCATTTCCTTAACTGCTGGATAGACTGCACTGAAAATTTCCAGTTTTAAAAACTATTTACAGCTTTTGCATCCTGCATGGCCACCTATAATCCTATATTCATGGATCAAACCATATTTTTTAATTACTTACTTTTAGTAAGAGAAAGTAATAACCATAAACCCAGAATTGCTTAATATTCATTAGAGGCAATTCTGAAATGCATTCAAAAACAGTCTGCTATATAAAATGAGAACAAGAAGCAATTTGTGCAATGACTGAATTTGAAATTAAAATTTGACAATTTAAATGACATTTGAAGAAACTGAAAACTCGTATTTTTTGCCTGAGATGTTTCAACTTAAAACTACTTTAACACATAAAAGAGCAGAAAGATAAAGTAAAATACATCTGGTCTGGGGTCATGTTTAACCTAGGGGTTTAGTAACAGTTCTGACTCTGGTGTTTAATAACAGTTCTGACTCTGGTGTTTAATAAACCCTGCTCCTTAAAGCATTCATTGAAACTTCTTGCAGTGGTAATTTGATATTTTCTTGTTGAATACAACAAGGAAAGTTTTTTTTTTAACTTTATTCTCATTGTTTTTAGACATGAGTATTTCTAGATCATGTTTTCTTCTAAGCCTTTCCATTTTTTTTTTCCTGAGATAGGACTAAAGTTTTCTATCTCTCCATGCCCCAATTTATGTGACTGTACAATGGACTGTACAATGTGCCTGCTCATGAGTGTGTTGTAATAATGTATATCTGCCATGTGCACTGAAACCTCAGGATGAGAGGCATTGTAGTCCAAATGGTCTACTTTGTTCTTTCTTTTTAGAGTCGTACAGTTGAGGAAGGATATTTTTTTAAAGAAGAGGAACTTTTTTTCTCTTTTAACCCTTGTCAGAACTCTTGTGCTGAAATTAACATAAACTCTTGAATATCTACTTGGCACTAACACTTTCATTGTGACTGTAAAAATATGGAGAGGAAAATGGTTGAAACCATTTTGAATGAATAATCTTTAGAAAACTTCCTATCAGCCTGCTCTCCTGCAGGGACAGGGCGTTAGGCAAAATTAATGACTTCATCCTTCAGGCAGTTTCACAAGGGAATAATATTCTCACTTGGTTGACACAGTACAAATGCTTCAGGAGTAGATAATAACTATTAAATAGAAAGTTTGCAAAATGGCACAGTTTCAGCTATTCTTCATCTACAGTAGCCTTCGATTGATCAATTTGTAATACTTCTTTTTGTCTGACAAAAGAAAATCTTCTCCTAAACAGTGTCTTGTATACATTATCTATAAAGTTCATTTTCAATAATTAGAATAAAGACATCATTTCAGGGACTCTAGGAGAGTGTTTCCTGCCATAGAAACCAATTAAGGTATTGGCACTGTAGCATAGTAGGTAAAACTGCCACCTAGAGCACCAGCATCTCATATGGGCAGCAGTTCAAGTCCCAGATGCTCCACTTCCAGTCCAGCTCCCTGCTAATGCACCTGAGAAAGCAGTAGAGGATGGCCAAGTGGGAAACCCCAATTAATCTCCTGGCTTCTGTCTGGCCTAGCCCCAACCATTATGGCCATTTGGGGAGTGAACCAGTGAATGGAAGACCTCTCTCTCTGTCTCTCCATAACTCTGTCTTTCAAATAAGCAAAATAAAGGTTAAAAAAAGGACAAACAAAAAATCAAAAGAGCTTCTATGAAAATTTTTTTAACCTTTTGCTAGAAAATTGCTCCAGTGAAAATTGTTTTTACCAACCTATTGTTTATGGGTCCAAATATGTAGAAATGTTTTCACAAACAATATTTGAACTCTCAGTTCTTTTTTTAAAGATTTATTTATTTATTTGAAAGGCAGAGTTACAGAAAGGCAGAGAGAGAGGTCTTCCATCCACTGGTTCACTCCTCAAATGGCCACAACAGCCAACTGGGCCAATCCAAAGCCAGGAGCTTCCTCTGGGTCTCCTACGTGGGTGCAGAGACCCAAGGACTTGGGCTGTCTTCTACAGCCTTTCCAAGCCATAGTAGAGAGCTGGATGAAAAGTGGAGCAGTCAGGAACTCAAACTGGTGCCTATTTGGGATGCTGGCCCTGCAGGCAGTGGCTTTACTGGCCACCCCATAGCACCGGCCCCTGAACTCTATGTTCTTATGATTCTGCTGTGACTTAAGTGAACAGTAAGCACTCTCTTGCATTCATCGTCTGGATATAAAAGTAACTCATTATGAGACCAAATTAAGTCCAACACTCTAAGAGACTAATTTTCCCAGAACCATCTTTATAAAAATATTAGCATGTTGTCACACAGTACTTGAAGAGTTTTAACTGTGGACTTTGGGGAATCGTTGAAGCCTCTTCTCTTGGTTAGCCACATCTTAGCGCTCCTTTGAAGGATCTGTGGGTGTGATGCTGGCGAGCATGTGTGGGAAAGAGAGGTTTCCCCTACCAATGCGCTACGCAGAGAAATTCAAGCCCTCCAGTTTCTCATATTCAACACCCACAAAGGGAAATAAAAAGCAAAATTAATTAAAAATAAATATATTCCCTCATAAACAGACTAAGTGAAAATTTAAATCATTCTCCAGTGTTTTCAGCATTCAAGTATATTAAAAATACTTTCTTGTTGGTTATTTTGATTTAGAAAAAGAATTAACAGGAGAAAAGTGACCCCAAGATAGATAACTAGTAATAGTGCTGCTCTCAGTTAAGGTTTTCCAGGAAACAATGGGGGGGATTTTCCTTCACAGAAAATTATACTGGATTTGTCTCAAATTATCAGATGAATTATATGATGAAATCAAGTATTACTCTTTGTGTGCAGCTGAGGTTTTCTTTGTTTTTTTTTTTTTGTCTTATAGTATCTTTTGTTGTTTCCATGGTTTAACGTGTTAATTATACTGTAATAAACATGGCTTGAATATTAAACTTTTCCTTATCCAAAGGCAGCTGAGTTTAATAGTAGAAGTCGACTGGATCAAGTAATGAAGAAATTCAGTGGATCTAGATTGTGTTGAAAGTTTTTAAGTTTTGGTTTTGACTAGATGATTTTTGTCAGATGTTTAACTAAAAATCGTGGGATAAAAGCATGGGAGCAAGGTGGGTAGGATGGGAAGTAGCATTATGCTCTTAAAGCAGTTTATATGAAATACTTAAATTTTCTTCCCTTTATAGAAATTTTTTCTTTTTGAAAAATTTTATTCAAGGTATGCAAATTTCACGTGTTTCATGTATACAGATTTAGGACTTTAGTGATTCTTTTCACCCTACTTTCCCTCCCACCCACTTTCCGACACTTCGTCCTCCTTCTTCTCATATTCCCTCTCTTAATTTTTACAATGATTTATTCTCAATTTACTTTATACTCATAAGATTAACCCTACATTTTAAAAATAAAAGGAAATTAAAAAACCTAAATAAATGGAAATACACTCCCCCCCCAAAAATGAAAAACTGTCTTGTACTTCTGTGAGTATAAAGACAATAATTCAAATCACCTTGCCTGTCAAATTCATGAACACTGCAAGAATGGTTATTGTGAAACCTCAAAATAGTTTCAAAAATTGTAAACAAAATATTTACATTTTAATTCTCCAAATCCAATAGCCAATGAAAGAAAAATTATTTTGAAAAACTCAGAAAAGTTCCCTTGAGGATCTCTCATGGTAACCCTATAAAGGTTTAATTTTTTTTTTTTTTTTTTGAGAGGATCTCAGTAATGTGCCAGAAAGTGTCCTTGACTCTGTGGACAATGCTGTCCTTCTTATGCACACAAATCCATGGAGCACGGGGCTGTCCTCAGCTCCATACATCTCATCAGGTATCCACTGGGAAGCACCACATCATAGAATAAATGAGCAAATGGTATAGTGAGATAACTGCTGTGGAGAAAAACAAATGAGGGGTATAGAAAGTAGGGGCCAGGGAAGTGCTCAGCAAAGACTCAAGTGAGTGTGATTCCCAAGGGCAGGAAACAGCAGGTAGGAAGGACTTGAGGCAAGAGTTTGTCAGGTGTGTATCAAGAACAAAGAGGCTAGAGATTGGGTTAGGATGACATGCCATCAGAGACACCTTTATAAGCTATTATAAGAACTTTGATGTTTACTCTTTGAGATAGAAAACAGTGGAAGATGTTGTGCAAGGAAGTTCATAACATTTTAACAGCATCCTATGCTGGTGTGTTGGGAACAGGTTTAGGCAGCCAAGAGTGGGAACAGGGAGTAATGCAGGACTTAGAGATGATGGCAGCTGGGTCAAGGGGAACACTGTGGAAGTGTGAGAAGGGCATGTATTTTAGTTGTCCTGAGTCACAGATGATAGGATTTGTGGCGCGATTTATGTGGAATATGAGAGAGCCAAGTTAATCGTGACTCTGAGGCAATGGTTTTTAACCAGGGGTGATTTTTCTCTGCAGAGAAAATTTGGCAATGTCTGGAGACTGTGGGGAGCAACTTGGACTAGACTAAGTTACTCGAATTAAGACTTATTCTATGCATCTGCTCTCCCACAATATGGCGCTGGGAGAGGAGTAAACAGCTTCTACGCAGCTGCCTCTCGCCAACTTGACAAGCTGCAGGACCTGCTCCTGATTGGAGGAGAGCAGTGTACTCGGCGTGTGGGTAGCAGAGTTGGGATTGGCGGAAGAGGACTATAAAGGAGGAGAGAGACAACATGCACCAGCAACATCTATCTGAAGGAACACCTGTGCAGCCCCCGAGAGAGCCGGCCGGCGGTGTGCCGCTCCCCCACGGAAGTGGGGAATGTGGCAGGGGGAACCGCCCTTCCACGGAGGTGGAAGGGACGGTAGCCAACCCGGGAAGAACCAGCAGCAAACCCGGGGAAGGCCGAGCAGACGAAAGAACAGCGCAGGGTCCTGTGTCGTTCCTCCACAAAGACGGGGAGCGACAAAGATAACTGACAAGAAAAGGGAAAAAAAGGAGCAAGATGAAGAGTTATAAAGGGCATTAAGTAGGGTGGTCAGACAAGGCTTTTTGGAAAAGACTTTTAATAGGCACTTGTGAGTTTGTTTTCCTTTCCTGTATCTAGAAAGATGATTGGCAAGGAAGTGCCCGGGAAGAACCAGCAGCAAACCCGGGGAGGGCCGAGCAGACAAAAGAACAGCGCAGGGTCCTGTGTCGTTCCTCTGCGAAGAGGGGGAGCGACAGAGACAATGCCTGGGTTGTCACACAGCTAGGTAGGACATCACAGGTATCCAGCGGCTAGAGGCCAAGGATGCTGCCAACATCCTGTGATTACAGGACACAGCTCTACCTTAAAGAATTCTCTGGGCCCAAGTGTTCATGGTGCTGAAGTTAAGAGACTCTGGGCCATGCTTTGGCCTGGGCACTTAGAAGGATAAGTTGTCAGAAACGAAAAAGGAGGCTACAGGTGTAGCAGTTTGGGAAAGGAAGGTCAGGAATTCTTCTCATTATAAGTGCCATAAAGCAAGAAAAATATTAAAATTGATCTATTCTTATATTAATGTTTAAATTATTCCCTTAGAAATTAAATTACTGTAGAAAAAGGATCATATCTCAAAATCACATCTACAATGTGGAACATAGATTCCAGTAAATATTTCAGATACATATAAAGAGCATGAATATAGTGATGTTCATTTACTCCTACTTAAATTTCGGGACATTATTTGAAATAATTCTCGCCTTAGAAAAATTTTTTTAAAAAATTTTTAGTGTAGTGGATAAGACACCACATGAGATGCCCAGATACCATACTGCAGTGCTGGATTCAAATGTCAGCCTCCCTCCCCCTTCTACCTTCCTGCTACTGTGTACCCTGGGAGGTAGCAGGTGATGATCCAAGTACCTGGGTCTTTGATACCCACATGGGAAACTCGTATTGAGGTCCCAGCTCTTGACTTCAGCCTGGTCCAGGCTCCGGTCCTGCAGGCATTTGGGGATGAGCCAGCAGATGAGAGATCTCTCTGCCTCCCACGCCTCCCTCTCTCTCTGCCTTTCAAATTATATAAATTAAGTGAATTTAAATTTTTTTAAAGAATTAGAAAATTGTGTCTCATCTTTATAAACACATTGTATAATTAAAATACAACAAAGGTTATAATTATCTTTCCTAATATGCTATAATTCTTTTATCCCTTTAATCAGTTTGATTTTTAAGAAGAGAAAATTGTCCTGCTAGGAGGACTTGGTTATCTGCAAAAAGGAAAAATTATGTTAGGAGTCTTCCTCCTTTTCATTCTTTCTCTATTCTTGCTTTCATACTACACACTTCTGCAAGCAACATTTCTGATAGTTTAGAATATCCATTTGAGACCTGAGAGTGATAGGTTTACTTTCACCTACTAGTTCTCTAAATTTAGTCCAGAATGCTTGGAGCCAAGCAAGCACCTACAAGGACAGCATGATTGTGGTTAAGGGAAGTTGGCCTTGTTCTTTCTCAGACAAGCTTAGTGGATTACATGGAAAAAATGAATCAGCAGATAGAAGACCTTTCACTCTGTCTGTCCCTCTCTCTGTAATTTTACCTCTCAAATAAATAAATAAAATCTTTTGTAAAAATTATTTAAAAAGGAGCTTTAAATGCATCTTCCAGGCCGGTGCTGTAACGCAGCCAGTTAAAGCCTTGGCTTGCAAGGTCGGCATCTCATATGTACAGTACTGGCTGCTCCTCTTCCAATCCAGCTCTCTGCTGTGACCTTGGGAAAGCAGTAGAAGATGGCCTAAGTGCTTGGGCCCCTGCACTCATGTGAGAGAACTGGAGGAAGCTTCTGGCTTGGATAAGCTCAACCTCTCTCTCTCTCTCTCTCTCTCTCTCTCTCTCTGGCTCTGCCTCTCTCTGTAACTCTGACTTTCAAGTAAATAAAATGAATCTTTAAAAAAATGCATCTTCCATATAAACCTAACAAAATAGAATAATTAATTCACAGCTACTGGTTTCAATAACTCATTCAAGGCTGTGATGGTCATATGGTGAGACTCAGGGAAGGAAAGGGAATTGCCTGAATTAATTTAAAAGGAAATCTGTAGATGGGGATTCTTTTGAGAGCTGGTGATAGACATAACCTTCAGTTATTTTTAGATTTCCAATATCTAGTACATTGGATATTTTGAGAGTTTCGGTTCACCTTCAGTTATACCACTTTTATTAAAACTTCAGACATAGAAACAGTCAAACACAGATGTCGTGATGCTTGTGGCCTGTTTTCTTATTTCTTACAGAGATGTCTAAATTCAGGCATTTGATCAGAAATGTTGCAAGGATGATTGATGCATATTATAAACCTAGGAAAGTCACTAGGAACATGCTCAGGTTCTGTTGTAAACATGTTTTGTAATAAAATTGATGTGTGGGTGCTTTTCTTTCTGAAATTGAATGAAGTGAATGGATCTTGTTGGAAATACGAAGTACAGATTGTGACTATTTAAGAACCAGCATGGAGGGAAGGTACTCATCGGACTGAGATAGAGCAAGTGGGGAGTGAATCCATCTAAAGAAGGGGCGGGGCAACCCAATTTCCAGAATTCTGGTTTATTATTTTTTTTCTGGTTGGTGAAAATGAAATAGCTCATAGTCTCAAATCAATGATAAGTCATCATATGATCTTCCATTATTTTGTTGCTTTAGACTTGCAAATTTGCAAAAACTGCAGGGTATATGAAAGTTTGATTTAGTTTACCAAAAGTATAGGTCTTGCCCAACTTTGTCATTTACTCTGTTCTCCTTTAACATCCTAAGTTATTTTACTGATATCTCTACCTATAAGCTAAATAAATATTTGTGCTTTTCTTTATCCAGTGTCATAAAGCGCAAGAGTCACTATGAAAGTTAAACAAAAAATCTGTTAGGGGAGACTTTGTTAAATTACCCATTGACTCGTCTGATTCTCTGGAAGTTTACCATAATTGTTTGCTATTTTTATTCATCTGTGTCAGGAAACAAAAAGAGGAAACCAGTCTAATTGAGGTTATGGAATCTGGTAACAATCAAAATTATAAGCAAGAATAAACAAACACAAAATTTTCCTTACATGATTGAGTAGCATAAATCGCAATGATATTTTAAATATGGAAAAGGCATGCTTCCCTAAGCTAATTTAACTGCTGTTTAGGGCTCTCTCTTGAGATCCCCTTCAGTTTTGTGGTACTTCTTGCCAATCAGCCTAACAGAAAAACGAAACAAAAGTCAGAGTATAATAATATTTTTATTAAATTGTACTTGACCCATATTCCCCTCAGTGTTTTACCTGATGTTTCCTAATACTTTCTTCACAGACTTTCATAAGACTTATTATTTATAATTTTCTCTGTCATCAGATTAAATATAGAAAATTATAAACAATTTTATTCTATTCACTAGTTTACCTATTCAACAGCTGGAAATTGAGAACTTATTGTATGTAGGTGTTGCAGTAGCTACAGAGACTACTAAAAAAGTAAAAAAAAACTATACCCGCCAGCGCCGCAGCTCACTAGGCTAATCCTCTGCCTTGCGGCGCCGGCACACCGGGTTCTAGTCCTGGTTGGGGCGCCGGATTCTGTCCCGGTTGCCCCTCTTCCAGGCCAGCTCTCTGCTGTGGCCCAGGGAGTGCAGTGGAGGATGGCCCAAGTGCTTGGGCCCTGCACCCCATGGGAGACCAGTAGAAGTACCTGGCTCCTGCCATCGGATCAGTGTGGTGCACCGGCCACAGCGTGCCAGCCGCGGCGGCCATTGGAGGGTGAACCAACGGCAAAGGAAGACCTTTCTCTCTGTCTCTCTCTCTCTCTCACTGTCCACTCTGCCTGTCAAAAAATAAATAAATAAAATAAATTAAAAAAGCTATACCCATAAGGACTTGGTAGGGGTATGGAGGTAATGAAACGGAGCCAGGGAAGCTGAGAGAGAATTACAGTGCATTTTCAAAATGCTATATAGAAGCAGACAAGTACAGGTTGCTAGAGCAGAACATAGAAGAGGCTAATGGCATCTTCATAGAAAAAAAAGGCTCTTTTTTTTTTTTTTTTTTTTTTTGAGAGAAGAAATATAAGGAGTTGGCCAGAAAGGGAGGAGGATTGGTTGTCCTTGCAAAGAGTCTGGAATTTCCAGTACATTGTTTTGTCTGAGTTTAAGACGGGAAGCTCAGGAGATAAAGTTACCTGTGGAGGAAGGTGATCTTTCCTGATGGGTGTGATGATCCAATCCACCTGAGGAGCAATGGGGATTGGTAGAAGGGTTTTAACTGTAAATTAAAATGGTAGGCTTTGCACTCAGAAGGATTTCTCTGGCTCCAGTTTTGGAGAAAAGAGGGGACAGAAAACAGCAAAGCAAAGAGGTCAGCTGTGAAGCTCGTGGGGTAACAAGGGGTGAGAGGTCTGGCCTGAGGCGAATTGAAGGCTGCAAGTGATCACACTCTATTCATGATAAGGTAAACAAAATTCTGGAACACTGAGTTTTGAAAACTCACCTGTTACATTGGTGCATAGGGAACACGTCTCAAAATTCAGTCTTTACTTCTGAGTCAAGTTGTCTGGAGACAAACACACACATGACTTTACTTAATTGAAGAAGTGTGCTACCAATCGCACTATGCATCACTCTGTGGGGCTGATTTCAGTTTCATGGTCACACATTCAACATATTATGGCAGCCCAGCTAGTTAAAAATTCATGGCACACATTATTTGGAAAGTAGGCAATAACAGCAGGTAAATAGGCCCATTCTAATCTCTCTGGGGCAGTCATACTTTATATTTTGCTAGACATAGGGGAAGCAGGAAGTTCGGAAGAGAAGTACAGAGACTTGTTTGATAGGAAGCACTGTTAAAAAGAAATAGAACATCAATAAAAGTAGATGTCTATGTATGTGTATTGCAAGGGTACCTCAAAACGTTCTCTGGTAAAATGGATCTAAAAGATGTTTATATTTGGTGTAAAATGTTTTGAATTCCATATACAATTTTCCCCCCACAATAAGTACCTTCCATGAATTTTTGAAGGTCCCATGTATGTTTAATATACATAGTTTGAAATATATATGTGTATATAAATCTAAATAAAAAGGCAAATAGGTGAACTGCATTGACCATGAACTTTCGAACATATATAACACAGGCTTCTATATGAAGCTTGTGAAGTTTCAATGCATGTAATTCTACATTCTACAGGACAGAGCTGGTCACAGAAAACAGTTATAGAAAAATAATTGAATGACACCAAAGATGTTGTAAAGAAAACCACAATGCATGGTATTGGTATTTGCAGCAATTCAGGGAAAATAACCCAGCATGTTGGCAAATGAGATTCTCCACTTGTGGAGGAAAATGTGTCAGCATCCTCTTATGGGCACTTTGATATGGGTCCCCAGGGTGCTGACCCTCCAGAGGAGGAAATAAAAGTGGCAGGAGGTAAGAAGAGGTATGAACTGTAGAGAGGAATGTTAGTGGGAGTCAATTTTTCCTACTTCGATGTTATATAACACACCTTATCCAATAAACTGCCAAGATTACGTAGCTCCATAAAGAATATGAACATAGACTACAGTACCTGGTGGTACCAGCAAAAAGAAGGAAGATGACTGGGAGATGGGGGACATTCTCTGAGGCTGACTCCTTATATCCTCACAGCCTTTAGGGGAAGATACAGTGATTATGTCTGCCATTTACCTGACATAGATGGTTAGGCTTGAAACCTGCCCATGGAGTGTGGAACTGTGCAAGTGCTGTGAGAGCCAAATCAAATGAATCTACTTCCAAATTACCAATACTTCAAACAGAGGAGAAAGCTCTGGGGCATATAAATTAAAAAGTCTCAGTCTCGTATGTAATTTACACATTGAACTCAGTCAGCTAAGCAGACGAGAACTTGAACTTTCTTCTTTCCCCTGTCTTCTCCCCATATTTCTTTTCTTGGAGAATGGTGACAGCAAACCAGAAAGGGCAGAAGGGGTGCACTTTTAAGTCACCAGTTCTTTGTCATGTACTTACTCTGGTTTTTCTCTGACTCACTTGCCTTGTCTCCTACCATAGTCCAACTTAGGACCTCATTTGTCCTTGCCCAAGAGTTTGCCTTGCCTCTTAAACCACTCATTACACTTTCATCGCCTGCAATAGGTTCTTCACATCGCCCACAAAAGGACCTACCAAGAGTCCAGCTGATGATGGGTTTCTCCTGCTCTGAATCTCTCAGAGGTCCCTTAAGAGCTGAAAGCAGTTCTTAAACAGGCAGGTGCATGGTAGATGTTGAAGATGAACGTCTGCCCTAAGAATTACAAAATTGGCATCTCTTGTTGGGGCCCGGGTGAATGTTTAGTAAAGCAATCTCTAAGTCATTCTAGTGGACAAATCTAGTTAAGAACTACTGTCCTACAAGATAGAATCCACATTACTTCGTATGACACACAGAGCCCTTCCTTATTGGGCCTCTGTGTAGGATATTCTCACAAGATACAATGTGCATGTGCTTATTAACACTGAACCCAGTTTATCTGGGGAATATATTTTTCTTTTATTCCTCAGTGCCTTTGCACTAGTTAGTCCCTGTAGCCTGCACTTACCTTGAGTTGTTCTGGGTAAAGCCTCCCTATGAAGTATTGCTTTTTCTAAGCCTCTCTGCACTCTAGCAATCATTACCTGGTCTCTCTTCTGTGTTTCCTCTATATTTTGTTCATAGATCTATTACAGGTGTTATTTTAATGGCATTTTTCCTTCCAAAAATAAAAACTAACCTTTAAGCTTCCATAGTCCAGTAACTTGTCTCAAAGTAGGTGTGAGATGAATATTTGTCGAATGAAAATATGAGCAAACACTATGTGAGTTGGCGTAGACATTGAGCACAGGTGCTAAAACATTTTGCTTGATACATCTGCATCTCATGTCAGAGTGTCTGGGTTTGAATCCTAACCTTGCTTCTGATTCCAGCTTCCTGCTAATGCATAGCCTGGGAGGAAGCAGGTAATGAAGAACTCAAGTGCTTGGCTCTGTGCCTCTCACATGGGAAACAGAGGTTGAGTTCCTGGCTCCTGTTTAAGCTGGCCCAGCCTTCGCTGTTGCAGGAATTCGGGAGTGAACTAGTAGATGGAATATCTCCCTCTGTCTCTCTGCATTTCAAATTGAAAAAGGAAAAATATAAATAAATTTAAAAATTTAAAAAGGGATGCACATTTACTAATAAAAATGAGATCATAGAAAAGATTCAACAAAGCTTATAAATAAGGAGGTTGGAGGTTGGAAGGTATACAAGAATATTTCAGAAAGTTCACAGAAAAAAATAAAATTAAAAGATATATTTATTTCAGCACAAAATATTTTGAGATCCATAGAGAATCTTTCATATTGCATATTCTTCCCAAATGTTTTGAAAACCCTTTGTGTATAAAGGCTTTTGCTGCAGCCTTTTGTGTTGAAGCTGTGATTACAGGGCTTCTAGTTCTTTTTTTTAAGATTTATTTTATTTATTTATTTATTTATTTATAAATTTATAAATTCATTTGAAAGAGTTACAGAGAGAGCTAGAGACGAGAGAGAGAGAGAGAGAGAGAGAGAGAGAGAGAGAGAAAGTCTTCCATCCAATGGTTCACTCCCCAGATGGCCGCAACAGCCAGAACTGCGCTGATGCAAAGCGAGGAGCCAGGAGCATCTTCCGGGTCTCCCACACGGGTGCAGGGACCCAAAGACTTGGGCCATCTTCTACTGCTTTCCCAGGCCATAGGAGAGAGCTGGATCAGAAGAGGAGCAGCCAGGATTAGAACTGGCACCCATATGGGATGCCGGCACTTGCCGGCCTTGATTCTAGTTCTTTTTAAAATACACATCTTTCTTTTCTGGAGTCTCCAAAAACATTTTTTCCAGGTCCAGTGTATTTATGTGACTAAGAGCAAAGCTTTCTCTAGAACTTTTCTGACCGTGACTTCTGAGGTTAGGAAATTAGAATTGAAGGCCTGGTCTGCCTATAAAAACAGATGCCTGCTGATGCCTGCACTGAAAAGCAGAAAGTGCTACAAATATACCCTGGACACACACAGGAAACTGCGAGAGCAGGTGCCAGGAACCCTCCAGAGAACTGCAGTCTGAAGTAAGCAGGGGCTTTTTCTCCACTTGAGGAGCTGAGTTAACCATCCTCTCCCGTGTCCTCTGTCTCTTTGGACCCCAGGCTGTGGACTGAAACTTCAACATATGAAAAGATGATTGCTTTTAGCAGGAACACAGCGCAGTTATTGATTCCTAAGGAGGAAACAGGATTAGAACACTTTGCACATTGGAGCAATTCTGCTGTTATTTTGAGGCATTTTGTGTGTGTGTGTGTAAAATTGGTTCCAAAACCATATTGTTGAAATTTTTCTTAAAAATGCTTAGCACGAACATAGAGAACACAGGGGAGAGCTCTGAGTGAGCTGGAATGAGGTAGGGAGAAGGGTTGCTTGATTAACTCATAGTGTGGCCAATTGAGGTCACTGAATTGTGGCTAAAGCCCCCTGTGCTCCCATGTAGTTCAGCCTTCCTTTGGGGACTGTGTAAACAGTTTCTCATGCTCTGGGACATGTTCACTTTGCTCCTGTCAATGCATAGCACATATATGGAAGTCACAGGGGAGACACTGACAGAAATGACTACTTGAACATCCTCTCTCTACCCAGCCACCCATGCCACCTTTGGGTGGAGTTTCCCAGGCTGGTCTTGGCATTTGAGTGAAGGCTGAATCATTCCCTTTGCCAGCTTGACCATGGCTTAGCATCAGCAGGCAAAGCTTGGCCACCCATCTGTTGTAACTGTGAGTCGCGATGCCAAGCAGAAAGAGGCAAGCACCTGGCTCCCATTGGGCTGTGATGGTCCTGGAAGAAACTGGCTCTGTGGATTACTTTATGGTGAGGAAAATTTAGATGCTGAGTGTCAGTGAGAATGAAGATTGGGGAAACCTTTATTTGAAAACATTTGCAATGAAGAAATGGAAACTACTGAATTCTCACATTCTCAAAGGCTGTTTGCCCTTCTTCTTGTACTTAAAGCTCTACCCTGCTGCATAACTCTTTTCTTTATGTCTGCTAGTTTGATATTCTACAGCCCTATGATACAATAACAGGCTATCTTTAGTAATGCATGGAGTTTATGTATTCTTTCTCTGAGGGTCCTGGGCTTTTTCATAGACATTCACCTCATCTCTTCTTTCTGAACTTCTGGGATTTAAGTTTCACCTTTACAAAGTGAACCAGTGAGTGTGGCATGGGTTTGATAGATCAAGCTTAAGAAATGATTTGCTTTTTAATAAGAAAAAATAGTTTTTATAAATTTATTTGAGAGAGTTATAGAGATGGAAAGAGAGAGAGCGCGCACTCTTCTATCTGCTTGTTCACTCCACCGATGGCTGCAATGGCCAGGACTGGGCCAAGCCAAAGTTAGGATCCTGGAACTCCACTTGGTTTTCCCATGTGGTGGCAGGGGCCCGAGCACTGGGGTCATCTTCCACTGCTTTCCTGGGTGCATTAGCAGGGAGCTGAATGGGAAGTGGAGCAGCTGGGACTTGAACCAGCACTTATATGGGATGCTGGTGTTACAAGGGGAAACTCAACCCTCTGAGCCACAATGCTGGCTGCTTAAGGATAAAGCTGCACTTACACACAAATCCTCAGTCTGTGGCCATGGTGCTCTATCTAGCCCTTCCCTTTGTTCGTGTCATTGCCTCCCTTCAGTGACCTGGACTCAGAGTCCCAGTGGCAGCTCTGCACTTGTGCTGCACTACCCGGGGCAGTTCTCTGCCCCCTCCCATACTGGCACTTAACCCCCAGAGCAGCCCCATTCAGCTTACAGGCAGTAAGGTAAACATAGTTTATTGTAAACATAGTAAACATATTTTATTGTAAACATAGTTTATTGTATTCTTCTTAAAACTCAATATCCTCATATATTCTTTCACAACTGGATTTTCTTTTATTTCTTTTTCTTCCCTTTCCTTTTCTTTTCATTTATTTTCTTTCCTTCATTCCTTCTTTCCTTCTTTCTTTCCTTTCTTCCTTTCTTCCTTCTTCCTTCTTTCCTTCCAGCTTTCAGTGATTTCTATTTCAACCACTTCCTGGCAGGGAGAATAAAACTTCTGTGTACTTGCTTTCCTTTCTCTGCTTCTCAATCAGGTATCTTCTCTAGCTTTTCTTACATGACTTCTGTTCTGTGAGTGCACTTTTCACAAAGTGACTGAAAGAGAAAAGAAAGAAGTCTTCAATTTAGACATAAGTGGACAGAAAAGAGCTTTTCTCTCTCACGTCACCAGCTGGCACATCTGAGCACTGAGAGGATGGCTTTCCTGCAGTTACTCTGAGGGTTGATGGCTAAATTCTGGCTGGTGTACTTGCTCACATAAAGAGCGTTTTCCCTTGTTATTCCAGGGACCATGTGTTTAGAACCCCCATATCTGTTTTCCTGGTTTGGCGAAGCACTTTTTATGAAACTCGTGAAATTACTTTTATTTTTAAAAAAATCTTCAAAGGTTTATGAAAATAGCATTTTGTTGTACAGGTCATATTTAGTGGAAATAATAACATCATAAGAAATCTGCACTAATGGAAAATCTAAGACAACTTAGTGTTGCTCATATTGCATGGAGTCTCATGGTGTCTTCTCTCCTGGGCTCTAGGCTTCCTCACTGTTTTAGTGGAATCCAGGAATGAAACTCAGTCTACTGATCTGGGTGTGTGCTTCTCAATTACTAACATTCTTCAGAACCCCCTGGAAGGCTGACTCAATAGGTCTGTGGACCTAACACTCTGTGAGTCTAACAGCTCTTCTGGATGCTACTGATGCTGCAGAACCAGTGGTTAGATGTAGAGAACCACTGCTATAGCAAAAGCAGTGGTGTTTATTTCTCTTTACTGCCAGCCTAATTAAAAAGGACTGGTGCTGGCAAATTCAACCAGTCTTGCTGAACAGACCCTTTTACCATTAAACTCAGACTATTTACCTCCCACTTTCTAAAGTGCACTCATCTTTTAAAGGAGATGATATGAATTTATATGACTTGTGTCATTTTATCATCTATCCAAGAATTATACAAAATCTCTGATAGAGGGTGGCAACAATGACACGAGTATTGAATCACCATTGAGACTTCATACTTTAGTAAATAAACACAAATTTCCTTGAACTGAGTCAACCACCCTTGGCTGTTCCACAGCAAATGTTGTTTTGTATACTTCATAGATAAAGAAAGTGAACTACTTCCAGGACAAGTGAGTTATGATCATACTGCAAGAGTGCCCAGAGGCAGCAAGGATTAGTACTGATCTTTTTGACTTCAAGTCCTATGCCATTGAACTTCCAAGTTCTTCTGATAGTGACAGATAGTGACAGTCAGTGAGTTAATGGCACCTTTCATTTTCCTGTAAGGAGGTACCAATCTGAATAATATTGCAATATGAATGATATCACTATTAATCCTATAAATTCTGTACTAATTTTTCACATGCCCTGACTCTAATAACCACCTTGAAATGACCTGAAAGGTGATACAAACAAAACAAATTCAAAAATTAGCTGCAAATAAATGTACCCGCGAATTATAGTTGTGTATATCTATTCATGGGTGCTAAGAGAACAGCCAGGCCATTTTTAGTTGGAGAGTTAAGCTGAAGGGCCTTCATGGAGCTTATTGTTGGGCAGTCTTTTGAAGAAAGATGTGCAATGTGGTTTGCATTGGAGGAGGAGAGAGTATGTCTGATAGGAGAAAAGTAAGTAAAGGTTGGTGAGCTTTTTCCTTAGTGAGTGTGAAAGCCAGAAGACTGCATTAACAGAAGGGTGAGGGCGATTAAAGAAATGAGACTTAGTTGGAAAAATCATGGTGCACATGTCCCTGAGGCCCTCAGCTAAGACACTGGTGAATACTTGCATAGTCAAGAGTTACCCGACTGGGAGTTAGGCAGGAGTCCAAATAAGAATGCGAGATATATCGCACACCTTTCTGGTCCCCTCTGAATGTTTCCTATAGGATAGTGAGCTGATAGGGAGAGTCAGCATGATTCCTGCAGCTGTGGGAAGTGGCATTCGCAGGTCAGAATGACAGGAGAGCAGCCGACAGGATGGCAGGATGCTGCATTGATTAATGCGTGTGACAACTCGGACACTGCAATGGCTAAAACATCTTCAAAAGGTTCTGTGAGAGGCAGGGATTTGAGATGACCATTTCTGGGTGCCCTTCTAGCAAAAGTATTCCTATGATACTCAAAGGCACTGAGACCAGCCTTTCCAAGATGGTAGGTACCACCTGTAGAAAGTTCCAGTTCCTGGAATGGTAATTACTCTGAACCTCCAGAGTCATGGCACTTGGATAAGGATTCATTAGTAACTGAAGTGTGCCCCTCACTTCACCTGACATTGTGTTGGGCTCCAGCTGGCTTGTGGCTCACTTCATTTAACAAAGCAAGGCTGCCCTCATGTTTGTACATGCTTCTAATGTGTAAATGCTCCTATCCTCCCCAAATCCTCCAGCAGGATGGTTACAGCCAAGCTAGTCGGTTGCAATTATGCTTGTTTGAAATGCATATATGACTCCTACCTGAGTTTAAGCACCTGGGGTGACATGCTGTATATAGTTCCCATTGTATGGTATGTCCCCCACCTTTCAGTGAAAGCTGCCTGGAAGATTCCAAAATTAAAATGGAGAAGTAAGGAAAAGAGTTTCTAAGTTATAAATAATTGATGGTGATTACAAAATCGATGGTGAATTTTCATTGCATAATTTGGCTGATATGGCAGTTATCATAGCAGCCTTGAATAGAATGCTCATGTGAACAAGATAATTTATCTCACCGAGTCTGTTTCTGCATAAATATTTTAAATTGAAAGGCATAATAAATCTGTCCACAGCATACACACAGTGGGCTGCCAAACCTGCCACCTGTTTAAGGTTTTAATGAACCATTCTGCATTCAACAAAAAAACCTATCAAATTAATGCTGACATTTTGCTTTGCTTCTGGCTGCTGTTAATATTCCAGGAACTCTGAGAGATCATTTTGCAAAACCCTCTATCCATAAATGGGGCAACTATGATCTTTCCATTGGAATTTGACAACTGTTAAGCAAGCTCCTACAGAGTCCCTGTTTACATCTGCAGTTCAGCTGGGATTTGGGGTTTGAGCCTGGGGCAGGAATGTTGGGTGAGCGAAGAGCCAGAACCCTCGTGAACTGGGAAAAGAACACTGGACAAGGACTCAAGAGATCGCAGCATTTGTCGAGGTTCTTTTGCTGTTAATTGGTAGCCTTCCTGGCTCCTGAGGACATGTTGGACTGCGCAGCCATAGATCCTGGTCTGGAGGTGGAGTGAGTGAGGGGAAGGGACGAGGACACCCGTGCAATGCCACAAAGGGGCCAAGCAGTGCCCATTCATCTTTTCAAACTCTTACTGAGACAAATAGAGCAAGGTCATGTCATTCTCTCAATATCCCACCCTTTAATTCTGTCAAAAGAAGGAGTTGTTTTGAAGCACAGTGACATATTAAGGAAAGGAGCCTCCATATTTATTTTCTAGTGTTCCTAGTAGACACCAGGACGGTGAGACTTGACAAGTGGCAACACAGGAAAGGGGCCAACAGAGCTGCTACCTCCTTGAGGCTGCAGCCACACCAGGTAAAAGGGCCACTCCTGTTAGAGAGGAGAGCGCTCAGGGTGGGGGAAAGTGGAGATTTTGTGCAGGCTCTTGCAAAAGAAGTGAAGTGTTGCTTGTAGCAGCTCGGGTGTGCTCTGCATTATGGAGTGCTGATTAAACAAAGGTCATTAGCAAGAGACACATGTGCCAGTCATGGTTTTTCCTTCTGCTCCAGCCTCCCCTCTTTATCCTGCTCACAACATCTTAATGAGTTTTTAATCCTCCATTTGTATGTTAGCATGTTTATATACAACGATTTGTCTTGCAGTCCTGATCTTGGCAGACAGTCCACATTTTGTATGCACATTTGGGCGGTGGGGATGATTCAAGTTTGCCACCCAACCTCATCAGGCCCACAGCCTGTACCTCCCTGTTGTCCCTTAGAGTGACAGCCAGGCAACAGTGGGCTTCCTTATCCCATTTCACATTCAGAATGTGTTTTCACACAGCCTTTGGGTCCTGCAGGCAGATGTTCTCATTCCTGCTGTTGCTGCTGTAGGTGGGGAAGTGAGTTTTTCCCTGTGAGCTCAATGTTAAGATCTCTTTGATCTTTTCATTTCTTTGCATAGTAATCTTATAAGAGGAGAAAAATCTAGGTTTGCTAGCCAACAACAAGGGATGCCATGAGTGCACAGAGCCTGTGTGAGGGGGTACATCCAATATCAAATGTTGGAAAAATGAACATATGTTGATAATACATATTGATTTTCAATTTAAAATTATTTTAAAGGTTTTTTTTAATGTTAAAAACAACTTCAAAATTCTGTCTAATCAGTGAGAATTTCTGAGTTCAGTGTCCAAACATGTTTTTATTTATTGTACTTTCAAAAAATAATTTAAAAGGAGCATATAATGAAAGACACAAACAAACAAAACATTAAAAAACAAGAGTCAAATAATAATGGCATTTAGAAAGTACAAGTATTACCAGGAAGCTTATATTTGCTCAGACTGTAACTCTTGGCATTCGGGGTTGGAATGAACTGTAGAGTTCAATTTATCAGACTATAAACTCAGTGCAAGATAAAATATGGCTATATTTTTATATAATTCATATTAATCTGAGTTCCAAATTCCTATCTTGGTAACAAAAACCTGATTCAAGCAATACTTAGTCATTTTTAGGTTTGCAAACAGTTGAAATAGGGTCTTCCCCTCCCCCTCTTTGTCTCCAGATTGGGTATTATGTTCCAAGGAGTGTGCTGCACTTTAATGCCCAGTCCATGTTGACATCCCCTGCAATGGAAGTATTTCCTCCAGAGAAATGACCTCTGCATACTTCTATCTCTTTAATGATGTCCCTGATCTTTCTGGCCTCTAGCCCTCAGTCTATTAATTTTCTCTCTTATGCACCCACATAACAAACCATCTGTAGTTTCAGTTTACTTCAGTGTCCTCCTTTGGGGAACATGAAGGTTAAACTGCTCTTTCATGGGAGCCCCATATTATACAGATTCTGCAACATGCTGGGATGGGGTGGGGAATCCTACCACTTGCTTGCCTGATTACCTAGTCTGAGAGGATTAAGCTAACAGGTATCCACACTGAGAGTCTCAACAGGTCTGTCTCTTTTACTTCCTTTCTTCCTCTTCCATCACAGCTCAAAGTGCGTATCCTTTTCTAATCTAAAAGTGAGTAGAAATATTGAATACATAGAAGGAAATACAAGGGTTTTACCTATTTGGGCTTTATATCATTCTTTTGGTCTGAAGCTTTTGAACTTTGCCATTAATTTGAAGATTTTCCTCTCTCATTCTACTTCCACTGAATAGATGGAAGGGTTCTTCCAGGATCAGACATGGCCATGTGATATGGTCATGATACAATAAAAAAGCTGGAGAGGGCAGCCTCAGCTCACGTGTCATCCCTTCACGGTTATCTTCAAAGCCATGAATCCAGTTGGCACACTCAGTGCCAGATGACTTTGTAGCTCCTGTTTAAATAGTTCCATCCACAGCAACTACCAAAATCCAGAGGTTTTCTTTTCTGTCCTTGAACAACTCTCATAGAAAGAATGGGTCATCAAAGAAGGAGGTACCTTTCTCTGAAGGGAGGAGAGAACTTCCACTTTGACCATGGCGTTGTCTAAATATGATCAGAGTCGGTGAACTCAGGGGGCTTCCATAGCCTTGGCAGCTCATGACAAGAGCCTAGGGTGATTACTGATGCCATAAACAAGAGTGTCAATTTGTTAAGTCAACAATAGGAGTCACTGTGCACTTACTCCTCATGTAGGATCTCTGTCCTTAGTGTGCTGTACATTGAGATTTAATGCTATAACTAGTACTCAAACAGTATTTTTCACTTTATGTTTCTGTGTGGGAGCAAACTGTTGAAATCTTTACTTAATGTATGTTAAACTGATCTTCTGTATATAAAGAGAATTGAAAATGAATCTTAATGTGAATGGAAGGGGAGAGGGAGTGGGAAAGGGGAGGGTTGCGGGTGGGAGGGAAGTCATCGGGGTGGGGGGGGAGCCATTGTAATCCATAAGCTGTACTTTGGAAATTTATATTCATTAAATAAAAGTTAAAAAAAAGACAAAAAATTTACATAACATATTGGAAACTGAAAGGCATCAGAAAGGTTTTTTAAAAGCCCTGCCTACCAATCAATGCATAGTCAATCTTCCATTGACTAACACCTCACCAAAATAAACAACAGAGCTGCAAAACACTCCTGAATGGAAACCAGTTAATACTGATCGTCTGAAGCATCTCTCTGCTTTCATTCACATTCTGAGGGTGCTAAACTGTGAGCTCATAGGTACAAGGTCTGTGGCTCCTTCATCCCAGCACACGAGACATTACTCCCAGAATGTGCTCACGAAGCATCTGAAGTTGTGAGACAAATGTTGCTTTTCCATGTTTGACAATGATATTCAGAGGGATTGTGTGACTAACCTCAGGCCCAACAGGTAGAAGGTGGCATAGTGAAGTAAAGATCAAATATTCTGAAGCCAAGTCCACATGCATGGATGCGATAGCACTAATGCATACACCATAAATTAAGACCTATACGTTGAATACCACAAATTTCCCCAAGCCCGACGGTTTTCTAAAAAGAATGAAAAATATCAATGTTGATTCCTCCTCTTCCTATTTTCTCAGTGATTTCCTAAATGTAAAGTGACAAACACTGTGGAGAGCATTTTTGGTTCTTAGAGCACATGTGGTCCTTGTAGCCAGGAGTCTTGCGTGAATACATCAAGGCTTTTATAGAAGAATTACTGCCAAATTTTCCATAAAGTCAACAGACAGCCTTTAAACATGCAGAAAAACTCCTACTATAATGTTGAGACTTGAAGCTAAAATGGCATTTTAACGTTTACCAAATCTTGCTTTCTGAGAATGTCTTTCCCCCAATGTTTCCTATGAAACAATAAGATTAAATAAGATCTGGCTGAAAAGCCCATGAGAGTATTTCAGGCATGGAAAGCCAAGACACTCTGGCAAAAGATCTCTGTGAGTGAGATCTCAGTGGAAAGAACAGGTCTTCAAAGAAGGAGGTACCTTTCTCTGAAGGGAGGAGAGAACCTCCACTTTGACTATGACCTTGTCTAAACAAGATAAGAGTCGGAGAACTCAGAGGGCTTCCATAGCCTTGGAAACTCATGACTGGAGCATAGGGAGATTACTGATGCCATAGACAGGAGTGTCAATTGGTAAAGTCAACAACAGGAGTCACTGTGCACTTACTCCTCATGTAGGATCTCTGTCCTTAATGTGCTGTGCATTGAGATTTAATGCTATAACGAGTACTCAAATAATATATTTCACTTTGTGTTTCTATGGGGGTGCAAACTGTTGAAATCTTTACTTAATGCATACTAAACTGATCCTCTGTAAAAAAAAAAAAAAAAAAAAAAGAAACTATCAACTCCCAACTTGACTCTCACTGGGATTAAACATGACAATAGGTCTGATCTGATTTCATCATCATTAAAAAAAAATCATCTATTATTTTTCACTTTATGTTTCTGTGTGGGAGCAAACTGTTGAAATCCTTACTTAATGTATACTAAGCTGATCTTCTGTATATTAAGATAATCGAAAATGAATCTTGATGTGAATGGAAGGGGAGAGGGAGTGGGAAAGGGGAGGGTTGTGGGTGGGAGGGACGGTATGGGGGGGAAGCCATAGTAATCCATTATTCGTACTTTGGAAACGTATATTCATTAAATAAAAGTTAAAAAAAAAAAAGAATGTGTGTATTGTGCTATAAGGAGCCAGCCAGCCCAGCTGACTCCAGCATGAGCAACTTGACAATCCCATGACTCAAGTCTAATTTGAGGTCCCAAATGAATAGAGATTTCTGGTTTTGTTTTAGATGCCAGTAATTTTGCTTCTTGTTCCTTCCTCCAAGAAGCACCACAAATCTAACCACATAATAAACAGCGTTTGATACAATTAAATATGATGTAAGTTCAAGGAAGCCTTTGCTAACTCGTGACATTCAGCTCTCCACTTCCCTCCCTGGATTCCTTCCTGTTTCAAAAGATAGAGCCCATTTTGGCAGGTCCACAGGAGATAACAGCTGCATTGAGCTCTTTGGCTGCATCTGGGAATCACCAGTTCACCCCAAGAGAGTGCCCATTTTTTCTAGGAAAGAGGCCAAACAGTTTATGTATATGAAAACTTTAAATGTAGTGATTCAGAAAAATCTGTGTATTCATAACCTATTTGCAAATCAACAGATAACAGTCCTTTCAGGCTTTCCAGGAGGAAATCAAACTGTCCAAGCTGGAGAGAAGTTCTGTATTACCTCTGTTAATATGCATCTATTATTCATGCCTTGTATTTTGTTCTTTGTGGAACTTTCAACTCAGTGGCAAAATGCTTTCTCATAAGGGTAGGGAAAATTAATATCAGAGTTAAGATTTATTGAACATTTGCTGTGTGTTAGGTGCTGTTCAAAATGATTTATACAGAGTACACATGTTAACTCTGAAATAGCCATAGAATGTAGGTCCTACTATTATCCTCATCTTACACAAGAAGAAACAGGAGCAAAGTGAAAGGAAATTTGTCCAAGGTCAAAAATTTGTATGGTGCCTAATTCTAGTCTGTCTGATTCAAGTCTGGGCTCCTAAGTACTATGCTACACTCTTGCTAAAAGACTGCCTGTTTGAGGAAGCATTAACCAAGCAGGGTTGGACAGTTCTCTAAGTAAGCATTAGCAGCAGTCCACTACAGATACATTAAAAATAAAAACACAGCAATCAACAAATACCATGGATAGGCAATTCTTGATTATTTATAGCATGGGATCTTACTATTATTCCAACAAAATACTCTAATTTGAACACAGTGTGCCAGTTTACTATATTACCAGAAAAAATTAAAGTATCTTACTTGAATGAGAAAAGCCAGTGGTTTGAGTTGTCTCAGACTTCTCTGTCTCAAAGCAGGGGCAATGGGATCTTTACTTCTAATATTACCTGAAGCAAGCAGAAGCAGCCACACTGGCTCTTCCAGCTCCAGTGACCTTATTACATGGCCACATGCAGATCTAACAATGGTATTTTGGGAGCCAGCAAGGAGAGAGATGATATGGAGATATAAAATCATCAGTTTGGCCCCCAGGGAGAGGATTCAAGAAGTTGCATCCAAGAAATGCAAAAGATCGGGGTTGGAACTGAATAATCAAGAGAAAAATATTCCTACCACTTTGTGTGCTTCTTTGAAGCTTGCTTGCAAAGCACGCGTTCACCTCCTCCTGACATAACTTCAGAAGCAAGCACTATGAAAACTGCATTGATTATCTTAAAAGTATCGGATTTTAGGGAAACAAGACAGTGTATAGAGAACATTGTTTGAAGGAATAGTGTTACTTGTGTCTCTCACCAGGGTAGCCAGTGCATCTCATGTGTATTCAGTATGTTATGCATTTTCAGAGACCCATATATATATATATATATATATATATATATATATTCATGAATCTTCCATTGCCAAAAATGTTCTTTCTCCTTACTCTACCTAGTATGGTTTTCCATACCCATGCTGATTTTTATATTAGGTTCAAAGATTTAACTAACCCAAGTATTCTGCTCTTCAGCTCTCGGTACTCTTACCCATCTCAGTTATATGTGTCAGTATGTATGAGAGAGGAAGAAAGAGAGACGGTAAATCGGTGCCAATGATGATTGGTAACTCTCGATGATAATTTTAAAAAGACAGTTCTTATGGCAATGACCCAGCATATGTGATGGAGCATGGCAGAAAAAGGAACATGTATGAGAGTACTTCAAAAAGTTTGTGGAAAAATAGAATTAAAAGATTAAGTTTTATTTGATGCAAAGAAATTTTGAAATCCATGCATAGTGTTTTCATGTTACACATTTGCTATGAATTTTTGAAGACTTCTCAGATGCACAGTTTTCAAATACATTTTTTGTACCAAAATAAACTTATCTCTTTTTTTTTTGAGAGACAGAGAGATAGATAAGATAAAGGGAGAAGGAGAGAGAGCAGAGGGAGAGCCCTCTCATACAATGGTTCACTTCCCAAATGTCTACAGTGACTGAAGCTGAAGCCAGGAGCCATAAGCTCAAACCATGTCTCCCACATGGATGGCAGGAATGCAATTACTTGAGTCATCACCTCTGCCTCTCAGAATCAGCATTCACAGGAAGCAGGAGTCAGGGGCTGGCGCTGGATATTGGACCCAGGTACTCACATATGTAATCTAGGCATCTTAACGACTAGGCTTAGTGCCTGGCCCAACTTGTCATTGCATTCCATTTTTGACTCTTTGAGTTACCATTAGCAACCTACCCACCTGTCAACACAAGCTTGCATAAATTTTCTCACCTGTGTAATAGTGTGGAATTGTATTCCTGTTCATGAAAGTAAACACAGATATTAATATACAGATGGGTTTATTCAAACAGACTTATCTTTCAATTGTTTGATTACTCATTTAACGCTTAACTCATCTACTTATTTGAAAAATACTTAAACTAATTGAAAACATGGTCTCTCTTAGATGAACTCTCCTAGATTATTTTAAAGTATTTTGAATTTGCTGCACTTTGTGCTTTAAAAATGTTACTTTTATTACTTTATTTTTATAAAAAACATAATATCTATCCTCTCAGATGAACTTTAACTATATAGTTCTGATAAGTGTATACATATTGTTATACAGCAAATGTCTAGAACTTTCTCAGCTTGCATGACTATAACTCATTGCTTCCCGATCCCCAACCCCACAGTCCTTGGTAACCTCCATTCTGCTTGCTGCTTCTTTGGGTTTGACCACTCTAGATAGCTCATTTATGTGGAGTCATGAAGTGTCTGTGCTCTGATTAGCTTCCTTCACTAATCATTTGGCAACTGTGGATAGTACAGCAATACATGTAGAAGTGCAGATATCCCTTCCAGATTCTGCTTGTAAGTATTTTGCTTAAATACCCAGAGGTAGGCTCACAGGGCCATATGGTAGTTCTATTTTTAACTTTTCTATGACAGCTGTACTATTCTACATTCCCACCAATAATGCCTAAGTGTCCCAGTTTCTCTCTATGTTTGCTGCTGTTACTTGTTATTTTCTCAATTTTTTTAAGATTTATTTATTCACTTGAAAGACACAGTTACAGAGAGGCAGAGGCAGAGAGAGATTGGTCTTCCCTCCCCTGGTTCACTCCCCAGATGGCTGCAATGGACAGAGCTGTGCTGATCCCGAGCCAGGAGCTTTTTCTGGGTCTCCCACATGGATGCAGGGGCCCAATGACTTGGAACATCTTCTACTGCTTTCCCAGACCATGATGGAGAGCTGGATTGTAAGTGGAGCAGCCAGGATTCAAACTGGCTCCCGTATGGGATGCCGGCACTGCAGGCGGCAGCTTTACCCACTATGCGACACTGCTGGCTCCTCGATATTTTAAAAATAATGCCCATCCTAACAGGTGTGAGATGATATCTCATTGTGGTTTTGCTTCACATCTCCCTGATGATAAGTGATATAACACATTTTAACTTTCTGAAACACCTGTTTCATCCAGAGAACCAGTGTCTTGTGGTAGACTATCTGTAGAGCACTGCTCTGTAGTCACTCAGTGACAAGTGGCCTGTTCTCGAACAGCGCCTCTCTCAGGCTGCTTCATGTGCTCCAGCAGGCTGAGACTCATGGATCTCATTTTTTTTTTTTTTTTTTTTTTTTTTTTTTTTTTTTTTTACAGGCAGAGTGGACAGTGAGAGACAGAGAAAGGTCTTCCTTTGCAGTTGCCGTTGGTTCACCCTCCAAGGGCCGCTGCAGCCAGTGCACTGCGGCCAGCGCACCGCGCTGATCCGAAGTCAGGAGCCAGGTACTTCTCCTGGTCTCCCATGGGGTGCAGGGCCCAAGCACTTGGGCCATCCTCCACTGCACTCCCTGGCCACAGCAGAGAGCTGGCCTGGAAGAGGGGCAATCGGGACAGAATCCGGCGCCCCGACCGGGACTAGAACCTGGTGTGCCGGCGCCGCAAGGCGGAGGATTAGCTTAGTGAGCCACGGCGCCAGCCTCATTTCATTTTGTACTGCCACTATCCCTTTATGCCCAAGTGCTATAGCTATAATTTTTTAAAGTACTATTTATTTATTTGAAAGGCAAGATTGCAGAGGGAGAAAGAGAGGAGATCGATCGATCTTTCATCCACTGATTCACTCCCCAAATGGTCACAACAGCTGGGAGCTGGGCCAGGCCCACGCCAGGAGCCCAGAACTCTATCCGGGTCTCCCAAGTGGGTGACAAGGCCCAAGTACTTGAGCCCCCTGCTTCTGCTTTCCCAGGTGTATTAGCAGGGAGCTGGATTGGAAGTGGAGCCGTTGATTCTCAAATACCACTCATAAGGGATGCTGTGTCACAGGCGACAGCTTAACCCGCTGAGCCACAACACGAGACCCTCAACAAAGCATCTTAATAACCACATTTTAACGATATTTACTGCTTGACTGGTAGTAATCTGGATACATTATTTGTCCTGAGACGATTTCTTATTTTTTGATCTTTTGTATTCTGGAAAATCTGAAGAGAAGAAAATAATATAAAATCTTGCTTCTTCTAATTTTTTCTTCTTAGCAGTTCATTTTTAGCTTATCTTTTTTTCTGTCAAACATTATCCTATGCACATAAAAGAGACCACTTTGCCATTTTCAGTATTATACCTGCAAATCTTAGACAAGTCTACCAGTTCAGTAGATTTTTTTTTTTCCAGCTTAACTTTACTGCATTGCTGCCAAGCGTTTTGCCTGTATATAACTGGATTCCCTCATGTCCGGCCACTAACTTCCTCCCCATCCTTCCTGCCCTCCACGGAAGTCTCCCTGAGACTGTTTTGGCTTCTGCCTAACTCCTGGTTCCAAAGTCAGTACTACCTACTTTAATTTTTTTTTTTTTTTACAAAATCAGATATTGCTTTATGTTTCTGTTGTGTGTCTCTACATGGAAAACTACACCAACACATAAGGGCTTAAGATAATAGCATTTAAGTATATGTCTTGATTGCATGATCGATAAGTTAAGCAGTTTGACAGGACAATTATTCCAATTCAACTGCCATGAGCTGAGTGACTTGATGCTGGGTCTGCTGAATATTGGAAGACTCAAGACAGCTTTACTCACATGTCTGGCATTTTGATGCAGGAAACTGGGCTGAGTCTTGACCCTTACTCAAAGCACCTGCACATGGGCTCAATAATATGGCTGTTTCAGATAGTTGGTAGCTTTTTCTTGGAGCATCAGGTATTTCAGAGAGTATTACAACAAAAGATGGGCCTGGACAAATAATTCAAAGCACTTTACATGTAAATGTAAAGTCTCTGCCTCCCACCCAACTTCTTTCCCTCTCCCTGTCCCCCTTCTCTCTTTCACTTTTGAGATAGCATGTCTTTAATTTACATAATAGTCAAGGTTTTAATGCTACACTAAGTAAAGAATTCAACAAAAAAACAAAAAGACCTTAGTTTGGTGGAACTATAGGCACATACTGTAAACAGTAATCAAGTGGAAAAATGACCGTTTCACCCACATTCGCTAACAGCAGCTAAGTGTAAGCTCTCGTGCACTTGGACAGAGCTGTGTCTTTCTTATTCACCCTGTATGCCAGGTGCCTGGAGGAGGAGAACTGTATTTTTTGAATGAATGAATAGTACTGTTAAAATTATGAATACAACTGGTAGCATTAAATTTGTATCATCTGCAACAGACTAAAAAATCTTTGTGCTGTTTGCACACATGATGAAAAATTCTTCCTGCCCATGAAGAAAGGATCCCTGACTCTAACTGACTTTCTCACCCTCCCTCCCTCATCTTCTGTGTCTGTGTGTGTTTTACATAAGATGCACATACATGCATGCATCTATTTACATATACGAAAGTATATGTTTTTTCAGGTTAGCTTTCAGACTGGAAAGAAAGTGTGTGTTAGACTCTTTTAATATGTAAATATTAAAGAGTTTCTTTCCTAATTACATAGATAACTTCATTTCATTATTGTTAGTCAGTTATGAGCCATTTTAAAAACTGCTTTAATAACAAGTTAGTTCTATACATGACACAGTGAGTGATCTGGATTCATAACAGGCATTAATGGTAATAACTAAATATAAATGCAAGAGTTAACTCAGTTGGAGCAACAATGAGAATGAAGGCAAAATGATGTGCATAATATTCCAGTGTGCCATTGTATTTTATATCATGCCTTCAGGTTTTTATTTGGAGTTTTAGAAGAACTCAAAGTCTCTAGACTTTATCTCTATTGGAAGAGCTTAATACTGCTTGGTATCTTTCAGTTTATTCTGTGTATTTCACTGTTAAAAGTAAAGCAAGAGGATGTCCTCTTGGTTCCTGTATTTATCCACTTCTATTTTCAAAATTAAATGATGCTGATTCATGACTATGGAAGTTCTCTGCCACCTTCAAAAGGCTTTGGTGGATGTTCTCTTAAGTTGGGGTGGGGGGTGTCCAGAGACAGGGTGTCTTTACTTAAATATTTGTGTATAACATGGGTATGGGGAGGGGGTGTCTTAGCTACCTCCTGGTTCATTTATCCACTTGAGAGAGACGTTAAAAACTGGAACTTATTTTAGCATAATCAGAATTACCAACAGTATCATAAAATGAAAAAAAATAGCAAGTCCTTGTGTGAGGTACCTCTTTAGAAATTTGCAGCCTTCTATTTTGATATGGAAATTCCACTGTCATAGCAAGTGTGACTATAACTGAAGGATCTGAACTCTATTTGATTGTTACTGACCCTCAAATACTATAATTAATATATTAAAAGTCTGAAGCTAAGTCAGTCACACCTAAGTTACTTGATGAGGTATCACAGCAGGAAGTCCAATAAATTAGAATTGAATGTTTTCAAATTAACTACTATCAGTTAATATTCATTAGAATAAATTCATTTAATTTCCTCTTAATCAGTTGCATTTGAAAGAGAACAAATTAATTGACATATTATGCAGTATTGACTAGTCTCTGCCTCCCACCCTCAGCACAGGATACTCAAAAGCAAATATCGGAGCCTGCGCTGTGGCATAGCAGGTTAAAGCCCCAGCCTGAAGCACTGGCATCCCGTATAGGCACTGGTTTAATCCGAGCTGCCCTTCTACTGATCCAGCTCTCTACTATGGCCTGGGAAAGCAGCAGAAGATGGCCTAAGTCCTTAGGTCCCTGCACTCACATGGGAGACACAAAAGAAGCTCCTTGTTCCTGATTTCAGATCGGTATAGCTTGCCATTGTGGCCATCTGGGGAGTGAATCAGCAGATAGAAGACCTCTCTCTCTCTCTCTCTCTCTCTCTCGTCTCTACCACTCTCTGTTACTCTTTCAAATAAATAAAAATAAATCTTTTTTAAAAAGCAAAAATAATTCCAAACAAGGAATATATAGAATAACTTGAATTTATTTTCCTGAAGGAAATGTATTAATTAATGTACAAACCATTTAAGATAGCCAGAGGGAAGTGCAAGTTTATTTTTTAGCCAAATACAATTAAAGTATAATATACAATTTTTGAGACAAACTTTTTTTATTTTTTTAAATTTTTTTTATTTTTGACAGGCAGAGTGGACAGTGAGAGAGAGAGAAAGGTCCTCCTTTTTGCCGTTGGTTCACACTCCAATGGCCACTGCAGCCAGCGCACTGCAGCCGGCGCACCACGCTGATCCGAAGGCAGGAGCCAGGTACTTATCCTGGTCTCCCATGGGGTGCAGGGCCCAAGCACTTGGGCCATCCTCCACTGCACTCCCTGGCCACAGCAGAGAGCTGGCTTGGAAGAGGGGCAACCGGGACAGAATCCGGCGCCCCGACCAGGACCACAACCCGGTGTACCGGTGCCGCAAGGCGGAGGATTAGCCTATTGAGCCACGGCGCTGGCCAAGACAGACTAACTTTCAAGATATCATGGTAATTATCATCTTATTTCCGGAATGTGTGAATTGAGGTTGGCATACAGCATCTTATTTAGGGACTAAAGGCTTTTCATTTTTGTTGAAAATTAGTTCTAAAATGCCTTATTTTTAAATTTCTAAAAGCAAATACATATTGAATATATTTACTTCTTCCTGTTTCAACATCAGTTTTAATTAAGTCTCTGCTATTTAGATTGATAACAAATAAAGGAAAAAATGTTTATACATTATTTTCACTATTAGAGTAAGGAAAAGTTAGGTATATATTCAAGAAATATACAAATGTATCTAGTAATGATTTATCTGAATCAGTTCCATTTGTTTCTTTCTTTTGCTAACATGTTTCTATCTAGACTTTAATACATGTAATAATTTTATATTATTTTAAAATAAGTTGAATATTCTTTTATACCTTTCAAGTTTTACATTAAGTGGCAATTTAGTTTGCCGAAAAATGGCTCACTGACATCACATGTACAAGCACTTTATTTATCTAGCAAATTCTTTCAACTTAACACAAAACTGGATTGTGTTCATTGTGAATACATATAACCAACAAATTATCCTCTTGGCCAAGGCTAAAACACCACTTTCAGCTAGGTAGGAGGAGTTGCCAGTCTCATATAATACACACACACACACATACACACACACACTGAAGGACCCCATGCAGACATGAGAGAGTAAATGGAACATCATCAAATTTTTGAGGATCACCCTGTCCCACCACTAGGAAAACAGACAGTGAAAGGGGATGGGTAATGACAGGAGTTCTCCTAGTGGGATGCATTTGGAGTGATAATGGGATCTAATTGAGAGCAGTTATATCAGAGGGTGATGAATGTACTGTAATTGAGAGTATAAGAAAGGTCCCCTTGGAGTTATGGAGGATCATTGGATCCATGATCAGCTGGTTGGGAATGGATCTTGTAGTTTATGTTGCTTTCTAATTCATTTAGTCATCTGGCAAGCATTTATATTATCAACATTTATTTATGTTGATATGGAGAGGACTGGGCTACATCCTAAAGATGTTGCAAAGAATAATATAACCCTGATTTTATTCAAGTAGTTTAAATATCTAGTAATGTATTGAAAATATGTATGTAAAAACAGTGAACATTATTGGATAGTATAATACACAGCTATGGCAATAAGTCCAGTTGTATAGTAGATAGTGAGTAGGGTGATATGAATATGTTCTAGAAGAGAAGTGCAGAAAGGGAAGAAATTGGAAATCACCTGTGCTGTTTTTGAGGATGAAAATAGTAAAGGTGGTCCAGCCTGAACTTTAAGCATGGGTCAAATGTGGAAGACAGAGGGCAACAGCAAGAGCCTCCCAGGTTCAGTGAACCTGAGTGCAGCACAAGAGATTGACAGGAAAATGCTCTGTGTGGATGTGGGTGAGGCAGAGAAGGGCAGAAAAAGGAAGGATGCCTTGACCAGAAGGGATGGTATACCCTGGAGAGTAATTAGAGTTCGGGGAGATCAAGTTGAAAAATCTATAAAAACTGGATAGAATTGCTGAATATATGTTCCTTTTTTTGCTATTGTTTTTTATTTTCCTTTAAAGAGAAAAAGAGGGGGATGAGAGAGAGAGAGAGAGACTCTTCTATCTGATGGTTCACTCAGCTGGAATTGGGTCAGGCCACAGCTGGGAGTGAGGGACTCCAGTCAGGTTTCTCACACAGGTGGCAGGGACCCAAGTACTTAAGCTACCATGTGCTGCTTCCCAGGGCAAACATTAACAGGAAGTTGTAATCAGAAACGGAGCTAGTAATCAAAGCCAGGCTCCATGATTGGGGATATTGGTTTCCCAAACAGCATCTTAACCACTGTGCCACATTGCTTGGCCCCATTTAAAAAAAAATGTTTTGCTTTTCATTTTCTTTCTTTCTTTCTTTTTTTTTTTTTTTTTTGTCAAACACATACTTAAACAAGAGGCTGTGCTGGAAGAAAGTAAGAAAGTGCTGGTGAGTAAGGGAAGCTAACAGTATTTATTTTATCTAACTCCTGCTAAAATTTCGCCATGGTTCTTCCCATTGTGACAATGTATGATAAAATTACATCAGTTCAGGTGTAAAGATATTTCTAGAGATGCATCATTTTGAATCATTTGGTGAACAATATTGTAGAAGAATGTCAGAGGCAAGAGGAACAGCTGGCCGACCATGTAGGACACTATTATAGTAATATATTGTAAAATATAGAGCACTAGGTAGATTCTATACATTTTTGAGAGCAAGAACTCACAAGATTTTTTGGTCCCACTGAATATTAAAAAGTCTCAAAGTTTTTTGAGGTGCTATAAATTGTATTTGAACATGAACTTTCTCCATGTAATATCTTTTGTGGCTCTGTAGTCCACATTTTAATATTTCAACACTTAATTCTCTAGTGGTGTCTTAATCTGCTCCTGCTGCCTTAAGAAGATACCATAGACTGGGTAGCTGTAACAAGAGAAATTTGTTTTTCGCAGTTCTGAAGGCTGAAAGTCGGAGATTAGGGTGCTAACGTGATCTGTTTCTGGCAAGGGCTGTCTTCCTAGCTTGCAGACAATGACCTTCACATGTGTCCCCATGTGGCAGAGAGGGAAAGAGATGAAGGAAGCTCTTATTGTCTTCCTATGAAGGTACTAAAGCCATCTAGAGATCACACCTTGGCAGTCACATATAAATTAATTGCATCCTAAAAACTCCAAATAGTGTCTTCAAGTGCCATCATAGCGGAGGTTATGGCTTCAATTCAACATATGCATTTTGGGAGGACACAAGTATTCAGTTCATAACAAGTACGTGTTCCTTGCTTGCCTCCCTGCCCCTTCCATTCCTTCCTTTCTTCCTTTATAATAGGATCTTTGATTGCTGTAGGGAAGGATTTGAATCAGAGACTAGGGCAGAATATGTCATTTATTCTGGGCACTTCCTTGCCAATCATCTTTCTAGATACAGGAAAGGAAAACAAACTCACAAGTGCCTATTAAAAGTCTTTTCCAAAAAGCCTTGTCTGACCACCCTACTTAATGCCCTTTATAACTCTTCATCTTGCTCCTTTTTCTCCCTTTTCTTGTCAGTTATCTTAAGTATTGCACAGCATCCTATTTTTGTGTATTTTTTAATCTGTCTGACATCAAGAATAAGATCCACCAAGACAGAGATCTTTCTTTTGTCCACTGATATATCCGGAGTGCTTAGAACAGTGCAGTAGGCACTTGGTATATGTTATTGAATGAACAAAAGCATAATTACTGTTTTAGCTAAATGAAAAGGATGTGTTTATCTATTAAAAATAGAACATTTTTAAGGACACAAACAGAATTGGGATTTGAAAACTCAGAGCTAGCAATGATTTTTATCTTCCTGGAGAAATCATACAGTAGCAGTAATAAGAAGCAACTGTGGCCTGCGCTGCAGCTCAATAGGTTAATCCTCTGCCTGCGACGCCGGCACGCCAGGTTCTAGTCCCGGTCGGGGCGCCGGATTCTGTCCCGGTTGCCCCTCTTCCAGGCCAGCTCTCTGCTGGGGCCAGGGAGTGCAGTGGAGGATGGCCCAGGTGCTTGGGCCCTGCACCCCATGGGAGACCAGGATAAGTACCTGGCTCCTGCCATCGGATCAGCGCGGTGCGCCAGCCGCGGCTGCCATTGGAGGGTGAACCAATGGCAAAGGAAGACCTCTGTCCCTCTCTCTCTCACTGTCCACTCTGCCTGTAAAAAAAAAAAAAGCAACTGTGGTTACGTTTGGAAGATAGAGTGAACCAGAGTGGCTCATGAACTGAGTGTGATGCCAAAGAGGAAAGTCAAGGGTAGCATGAAGACTTTTGGCAGGACACCCGGGAGGACAAGGTTTCCAGCAAGTGAAATGGGAAGGAGTAAAGGGGAGAGTGCACTGGTTGGTAATGGTGATGGTGCTTGGGAGGTAAGATGAGGAGCTTAGTTCGGGTTGAATTCAGTTGATGCTGTCTGCCAGTCGTACATCCCAGGGGAAGTGGAGTATTTGTGAATAACAAATTAAGGACATAAACTTACACTGATTTCATTTCAAAATGTTTCTATTATGAGTTTAATATGAAGTAGAGCTCACATGTGTGTTAATTTTAAGATTCTATTGTGAGAAAAATCACTGTAATTGTTTTGAGATGTGAACATTTTTCAGTAGGCAAAAGACAAAGAAATTCTCTCTCTGTGATTAGCCCAGACTTTTGAATCATTTTGGTGCAGATATGATTTGCCGAATCAGTTCCTTGATAATTTTTCCTGGAAATAATTAATTAAGTTGCTCTTAAATAGGAAGAAACATTTCATTATGAGAAATAAGTGAATAACTTCAGGTACTTTACTAATCTGTCACTCTAAGTGATAAATAAGATTTTTAAAGAAAAGTTCTAGAGAAAGAGGAACTAAAACAGTAACCACTTCCTATTTTCTCTGCCTCAAACAGCTACTTATATTTCCTCGTGGATGCAGCCACACTACACTTGAAACACTCTATCTTCATGACCACATTATCTATCTAATGTATTCATTGCCCAATAGCCACTAAGCAATTTTTGTTTCATTTTTGTAATTTGAATCATACAACAAATCTGTAACTTATGCATGATTGCATTCTATAAAATAAATGACATCATCAAGAATTTGGAACAGCCTTCAAAAAAAATAAAAGTATTTCCTTAAATTTCACAACTTCTCTGGTCAGATTTTGGTTGATTACAACTTGTTCTTCTTAAGACAGAATTGCCTGGGTGGTCCTGTTAGATATTCAGAAACCTAGTAAATTCATATTAGTACAAACTGCAGAGTTAGTACCATCAATATACAGATTTAGAAATAGGTGTACTATACATATTTGTGTTGAAAAATGGAGGCTCTAGCTGAATGAAAATGTATGGCAAATGTATTAATAATATCCTTGTTTGGGATGGCACCGTGCCTCACTTGGTTAATCCTCCACCTGCGGCTCTGGCATCCCATATGGACTCTGGTTCTAGTCCCGATTGCTCCTCTTCCAGTTCAGCTCTTTGCTGTGGCCCGGGAGTGCAGTGGAGGATGGCCCAAGTGCTTGGGCCCCTGCACCCGCATGGGAGACCAGGAAGAAGCACCTGGCTCCTGGCTTCGGATCAGTGCAGTGCCGGCCACAGCGGCCATTTGGGGACTTAACCAACGGAAGGAAGACCTTTCTCTCTGTCTCTCTTTCTCTCACTGTCTGTAACTCTACCTGTCTAAAAAAAAAAAAAAAATCCTTGTTTGAAGACTGATCATCTACATCATTTACAATGTGATCAGATCACACTTCTTCATATCTCATCTGAGAGGACAAAACAATGAAATATTGGATCCAGTTTCTCTTTCCAGGGAAGAGTATCCAGCTGTCCATCATCCCATGGTACATGCTTCTCCTTCTGAAGTTATTTACTCTCTATTGCAGTCAATCTGTGAATTTGTGTATCTTTTATCCTCTCTCTCTTGTTATAACAATGTGTGTGTAAATAGAGGTACCTGTGTATGATGAATCTTCTCCTTCATACCTGTCTGTGGTTATATAGATAAGATGAAGGGAGAAAAGGAACTTAAAAAGGGAAGTGCATTTTTATGTTTGGGTGGAGAGGCAGAATGAATTGGAGAAGTGAAATGAGACAAGATTTTTAAAAATATATACTCTTCTTTTTTTTGCTAAAAGAAAAAAATGTATGTTATATATACAGAGAAGTAATTTCTTAAAATTCGAATAAAATGTGACTTAAAACTTCTTATGTGGAAATCCTAACACAAAATAATGATAATAGCAGCAGGGGCCTTTGGGAGGTGACTTCATCATGAGGGAGATACCCTAAAGAATAAGATTCGTGGCCTTATAAAAAAGGCCCCAGAAAGGGGCCGGCACTGTGGCACAGCAGGTTACCACCCTGGCCTGAAGTGCTGGCTTCCCATATGGGCACCAGTTCTAGTCCCAGCTGCTCCACTTCCAATCCAGCTTTCTGCTATGGCCTGGGAAAGCAGTAGAGGATGGCCCAAGTACTCCCCTGCACCTGCGTGGGAGACCCGGAGGAAGCTCCTTGCTCCTGGCTTCAGATCGGCACAACTCTGGCTGTTGTGGCCAACTGGGGAATGAACCAACGGATAGAAGACCTCTCTCTCTCTCTTTCTGCCTCTCTTCTCTCTGTATAACTCTGATTTTCAAATAAATAAATAAATCTTTAAAAAAAAAATAAAGGCCCCAGAGAGATCACAGCACAAAGACGCTAGCCCTTGCCTGACCCTGAATCTGCTGGCACCTTGATCTTGAACTGCTCAGACTCCAGAACCGTGAGGAATAAGTTTCAGTTGTTTGTAAGTCACTCAGCCTGTGGTATGTCCTTACAGCAGCCGCAGTGGGCTGACGCACTGCCCTAAGTCCCAGAACACCCACAGTACTTCATTTTTTTAAGTCAGTCTTATTGAGGTCTAATTTATGTGTAGTTACATAATCAACACTACAATCAAGGTGCAGTTACACCAGCTGCCCCCACTAAGACCCCTGTGTCTCTTCAGAGTGATCCAGGCCCCCGCCCGCTGGTAACAGTGGATTTCTGTCCCTGTAGCTTTGTCCTTTCTGGATGTCATCTATATGCAATCCGCATGATACTGCCTTTGAGCTTGGCACCTTTCCTCAAGCGTAATGCATTGGAAATGTATCCACACTGTCCTGTGCTATCAATAGACTCTTCTTTTTTATTGCTGAGTAGAAGTCAATTGGATGGATATCCCCCAGTTTGCTTATCCATTCACCTACTGAAGGATATTTAGGATATTGTTTCAATGAGTACTAGCAAAGCCACTGTGTGTATTTGCATACAAGGTTTTTTTTGTTTAAGAATTGCTTATTTATTTGAATGCTAGAGTGACAGAAAGAGGAGAAAGAGAGCTTCCATTCACCGGTTCACTCCCCAAATGGCTACAACTACCAGGGCTAGGCCAGTCGGTAACCAGGATCCAGGGACTCCATCCTGATGTTCACAAATGTGGGGCAGAGACAGAAGTACCTGGACCATCTGCTGCTGCCTTCTGAGGTGCCTTAGAAGGAAGCTGTATTGAAAGTGGAGCAGCTATATTTAACAGGGATCACTTTTCAATTAAAATTTCAACACCTAAGAATAATTGTGTGTTAATTACAGAGTTCAACCAATAGTACTAGAACAAAAAAAATACTAAAATGGATAAAGTATTACATTGTACATCAACAGTCAGGACAAGAGATGATCAAGTCACTGTTTCTCATAGTGTCCATTTCACTTCAGCAGGTTTCCCCTTTGGTGCTCAGTTAGTTGTCACTGATCAGGGAGAACATATGATATTTGTCTCTTTGGGACTGGCTTAATTCACTCAGCATAATGTTTTCCAGATTCTTCCATCTTGTTGCAAATGACTGGGTTTCACTGTTTTTGACTGCTGTATGGTATTCTATAGAGTACATGTCCCATAATTTCTTTATTCAGTCTACTGTTGATGGGCATTTGGGTTGGTTCCAGGTCTTAGCTATTGTGAATTGAGCTGCAATAAACATTAATGTGCAGACAGCATGTTTGTTTGCCAATTTAATTTCCTTTGGGTAAATTCCAAGGAGTGGTATGGCTGGGTTGTATGGTAGGGTTATATTTAGGTTTCTGAGGAATCTCCAGACTGACTTCCATAGTGGCTTAACCAGTTTGCATTCCCACCAACAGTGGGTTAGTGTCCCTTTTTCCCCACATCCTCGCCAGCATCTGTTGGTAGATTTCTGAATGTGAGCCATTCTAACCAGGGTGAGGTGAAACCTCATTGTGGTTTTGATTCGCATGTCCCTGATTGCTAGTGATCTTGAACATTTTTTCATGTGCCTGTTGGCCATTTGGATTTCCTCTTTTGAAAAATGTCTATTGAGGTCCTTGGCCCATCTCTTAAGTGGGTTGTTTGTTTTGATGTTGTGGAGTTTCTTGATTTCTTTGTAGATTCTGGTTATCAACCCTTTATCTGTTGCATGTTTGCAAATATTTTTTCCCATTCTGTCAGTTGCCTCTTCACTCTCCTGACTGTTTCTTTTGAAGTGCAGAAACTTCTCAATTTGATGCAATCCCAAATGTTAATTTTGGCTTTGACTGCCTGTGCCGCCAAGGTCTTTTCTAGGAAGTTTTTGCCAGTACCTATATCTTGCAGGGTTTCTCCAAAGCTCTCTAATAATTTGATGGTGTCAGGTCATAGATTTAAGTCTTTAATCCATGTTGAGTGAATTTTTGTGTAAGCTGAAAGGTAGGGGTCTTGCTTCATGATTCTGCACGTGGAAATCCAATTTTCCCAGCACCATTTAGTGAATAGACTGTCCTTACTCCAGGGATTGGTTTTGGATACTTGATCAAATATGAGTTGGCTGTAGATGTTTGGATTGATTTCTGGTGTTTCAATTCTGTTCCTTTGGTCTATCCATCTGTTTCTGTACCAGTACCATGCTGTTTTGATAACAACTGCCCTGTAGTATGCCCTGAAATCTGGTATTGTGATGCCTCCAGCTTTGTTTTGGTTGTACAAGATTACTTTAGCTATTTGAGGTCTCCTGTGTCTTCATATGAATTTCAGCATCATTTTTTCCAGATCTGAGAAGAAGGTCTTTGGTATTTTGATTGGTATTGCATTGAATCTGTAAATTGCTTTTGGGAGAATGGACATTTTGATGATATTGATTCTTCCAATCCATGAGCATGGAAGATTTTTCCATTTTTTGGTATCCTCTTCTATTTCTTTCTTTAAGGTTTTGTTATTTTCATCATAGAGATCTTTATCATCCTTGGTTAAGTTTATTCCAAGGTATTTGATTTTTTTTTGTAGCTATTGTGAATGGGATTGATCTTAGAAGTTCTTCCTCAGCCGTGGCATTGCCTGTGTATACAAAGGCTGCTGATTTTTGTGCATTGATTTTATATCCTGCTACTTTGCCAAACTCTTCTATGAGTTCCTATAGTCTCTTAGTAGAGTTCTTTGGATCCCTTAAATAAAGAATCACATCATCTGCAAAGAGGGATAGTTTGAGTTCTTCCTTTCCAATTTGTATCCCTTTAATTTCTTTTTCTTGCCTAATAGCTCTGGCTAAAACTTCCAGAACTATATTGAATAGCAGTGGTGAGAGTGGGCATCCCTGTCTGGTGCCAGATCTCAGTGGAAATGCTTCCAACTTTTCCCCATTCAATAGGATGTTGGCCATGGGTTTTTCATAGATTGCTTTGATTGTACTGAGGAATGTTCCTTCCATACCCAGTTTGCTTAGAGTTTTCATCATGAAAGGGTGTTGTATTTTATCAGATGATTTCTCTGCATGTATTGAGATAATCATATGATTTTTCTTCTGCAGTCTGTTAATGTGGTGTATCATGTTGATTGTTTTGCAAACAATGAATCATCCCTGCATACCAGGGATAAATCCCACTTGGTCTGGGTGGATGATCTTTCTGATGTGTTGTTACATTCTATTGGCCAGAATTTTATTGAGGATTTTTGCATCTATGTTCATCAGGGATATTGGTCGGGAGGAGATGTACAATTTGGGACATGCTCAATTGGACTTGTCCCAAATGGTGGAGTTAGAAACATGCCAGGGGATTCTAATTCAGTCCCCTGAAGGTGGCATGTACCAATGCCATCTCACTAGTCCAAGTAATCAATTTCAGTTCACAATTGATCACACTGATAGATATAAGAGTCAAAAGGATCACACAAACAAGACTAGTGTCTGCTAATACTAACTGATAGAATCAAAAAGGAATTGGATGATCCAACATGGGAAGCAGGATACACAGCAGACTCATAGAATGGCAGATGTCCTAAATAGCACTCTGGCCTCAGAATCAGCCCTTAAGGCATTTGGATATGGCTGAAGAGCCCATGAGAGTATTTTAGGCATGGAAAGCCAAGACACCCTGGGGGAAAAAAAAAAAAAAAGATGACCTCAATGAAAGATCTCTGCGAGTGAGATCCCAGTGGGAAGAATGGGGCCATCAAAGAAGGAGGTACCTTTCTCTGAAGGGAGGAGAGAACTTCCACTTTGACTATGATCCTGTTGGAATAAGATTGAAGTCGGCGAACTCAAAAGGCTTCCATAGCCTTGGCAACTCATGACTAGAGCCTAGGGAGATTGCTGATGCCATAAACAAGAGTGTCAAATTGTTAAGTCAACAACAGGAGTCACTGTGTACTTACTCCTCATGTGGGGTCTGTCCTTAATGTGTTGTCCAATGTGAATTAATGCTATAACTAGTACTGAAACAGTATTTTTCACTTTGTGTTTCTGTGTTGGTGGAAACTAAGGAAATCTTTACTTAATATATACTAAATCAATCTTCTGTATATAAAGATAATTGAAAATGAATCTTGATGTGAATGGAATGGAAGAGGGAGTGGGAGATGGGAGGGGTGCGAGTGAGAGGGAAATTATGGGGGGGGGGGAAGCCATTGTATTCCATAAACTGTTCTTTGGCAATTTATATTTACTAAATAAAAAAAAAGAAAAAGTGGAGCAGCTAAAACTCAAATTGGCCCTCTGACATGGGGTGCCAGCAATGCAAGTGGCAGTTTGACCCACTGTACCATAATATCAGCCTGGCATTCAAGTTTTTAATAATACACTTACATATTCTTCTCACCACCATAGCTTCTATTCCTTGCGTCATTAAAACCACTCAGTGCTTTAAAAAATGCTTATGAGAATTTGTTCAGTTGTTAGCACCCAATTCTTTAATTTAAAATTCATACTGTAACATAGCATAGTGAGGAGACTGCAGTTAATAATAACCAAGCGGATGTTGAATGAACAAACAGAAGAATGAGGCTCCAAGCCTCTGATCAGAAACTAATGTCAAAAAAATGGAAATGTGGGGCTGGCGCCATGGCTCACTAGGTTAAATCCTCTGCCTGTTGTGCTAGCATCCCACATGGGCTCTGGTTCTAGTCCCAATTGCTCCTCTTCCAGTTCCACTCTCTGCTGTGGCCTGGGAGGGCAGCGGAGGATGGCCTGGATGCTTGGGCCCCTGTACCTGCATGGGAGACCAGGAAGAAGCACCTGGCTCCTGGCTTCAGATCGGCACAACGCCAGCTGGAATGGCCATTTTGGGGGTGAACCAATGGAAGGAAGACCTTTCTCTCTGTCTCTCTCTCTCTCACTGTCTGTATCTCTACCTGTAAAATAAATAAATAGAAAAAAAATTTTTAAAAAAAAACTGTGAAGATTGAAGTCTTCAGTATTAAAAAATTAAATAAATAAAAAGCATGAAAAAAATTTAAAATAAAAAAGGGAAATGTTAGTTGCCTTGATGTGATCAATGTCCATTGTATGCAACTGTCACATTGAAGCATATAAATATGTAATAATTAAATTATTAGTATTAAATAAAATGTAGGGGCCAATATCATGGGGCAGTGCATTAAACAACCATAAATAAATAAGTCTAAAATTTAAGAAAAACTATGAGGGTACTTTAAAAGGTTCAGGGAACATGTAATCTGGTGCAAATTTTTTTGAAATCCACACATAGTTTTCTTTGAACTTTATTTGCATGAATTTCCAAAATTTGAAAAGCAGAGAGACAGATACAGACAGAAACAGGATCGCCCTGTCTCTGTTGGTTCACTCCTCCAAGGGCTGGGCCAGGTCCAAGCCAGGAGCCCAGAACTCAATCCAGGTCTCTCTTTTCTGTGGCAGGGACCCAAGCCACCATCTGTTGTCTCCTAGAGTGTGTGTTACAGGAAGCTGGAATCAGAAGGAAGTGTCTTAAACCTGCCATGTCAACTGCCAACCTCTAAAATTTTGTTTCTTGACTCAGGTTAAAAAGACAAGTTGACAAAGAAAGTGTAAAAATATGTGTAATACAAAAAGAAAATAAGACATGTACACGTTTAAACTAAATGATTACTTGAATTAATATAAAATTGACATATATATATGTATCTTTATGAGCAAAGTGACCACACATGGTGTCACAGTAATGTAATCCAAACATCTATAGCATTAGCAAAATTATAGACTCTTTGATTGTATTATGTATCCAGATATAGAAAATTATGATCAAGCAATTTTAAGAGTTAGTATTTTTTGGTGTTCTGACCTCAAGCAGGCATTGTGTTCAGCTATCAACTGTCTTGTGAGTCCATTGCAAATAGGAGGGGTCTTCAAAAATCTCATGAAAAATGGAATTGAAAGGTAATGTGTGCTTTCTGTGAGCTTTTTGTTGTCTCTTTGTATCATATGTCTTATAGGGAAAGAGACTGTGGCAAAGAGTGTGTCAGCAATTTGCTCAAAGTCATAATTGGGTTTTCAGGTGAAGAGGTGGTCTGAATGGTGAGCTCTTTCTCTTACCCTCCACTCTGTGCCTTCTCAGGTTCTCTAGTGGGGTTAGGGCAGTTACAGTGACAGACAAGTATGGGGTTAAAGGGAGATTCCTGGGTGATGAGGCATCTGGAGACAAATTCTTCTGAACAAATGAACAGAAAGGGCATAACAAATATCAAGAAAGGGTCGGCGCGTGGCTCACTAGGCTAATCCTCCGCCTTGCAGCGCCGGCACACCGGGTTCTAGTCCCGGTCGGGGGGCCGGATTCTGTCCCGGTTGCCCCTCTTCCAGGCCAGCTCTCTGCTGCGGCCAGGGAGTGCAGTGGAGGATGGCCCAAGTGCTTGGGCCCTGCACCCGCATGGGAGACCAGGATAAGTACCTGGCTCCTGCCTTTGGATCAGCGCAGTGCGCCGGCCGCGGCGGCCATTGGAGGGTGAACCAAGGGCAAAGGAAGACCTTTCTCTCTGTCTCTCTCTCACACTGTCCACTCTGCCTGTCAAAAAAAAAAAAAAAAAAATCAAGAAAGGAAGGGGAAAGCAGGATGGGCATGATAGCTGTCCTTAGCGACATCAAGAGTTAAATATTCTGGGCCGGCGCCGAGGCTCACTAGGCTAATCCTCCGCCTTGAGGTGAGGTTCTAGTCCCTGTCGGGGCGCCGGATTCTGTCCCGGTTGCCCCTCTTCCAGGCCAGCTCTCTGCTGTGGCCAGGGAGTGCAGTGGAGGATGGCCCAGGTGCTTGGACCCTGCACCCCATGGGAGACCAGGAAAAGCACCTGGCTCCTGCCATCGGATCAGCGCGGTGCGCTGGCCGCAGCGCGCTGGCTGCGGCGGCCATTGGAGGGTGAACCAAGGGCAAAGGAAGACCTTTCTCTCTGTCTCTCTCTCTCACTGTCCACTCTGCCTGTCAAAAAAAAAAAAAAATTAAATATTCTCAGCCAATGCGGAGGCACAGAACACAGAGCTTCTCCAGGGCCAGGTTTCCACTGGGTATGAAGGAAACTTGGGAGAATCAGAGGCTTCCATGATGGAATGGACTCCCCAGGTGGTTGGACAGCCCTTCTATCTGGTGCCTTCCACAGAAGCTGCATGAAGACAGAATTGAGACATTTTGTTTGACAACGAACCAAGCAAATTTAAAATACTTCCCAGCTTTCAAGTTATGGGCAGTGTATACAGCTTAGGGGGCAGATACTTAATCGCTCTAGAAGAATCCTTTCCCTGATGGACTTTAAATTGACTTTAAAAATGCATTGAATGATACTTTATATATTTTAATGGCAATTTAAACAAATGTATTTGGCTTAATTATGAAATAAAAATGGTGGAATTTATTGAGAAATCTTCTAGTTTAAGAATAACTGCTAACATACAATCTTATCTCATTTCCTAATATTGCAGTGTCAAATAAAGAACAATATAAAGTCTACTTTTAAATCAGCATTTTCTGCAATAGTCATTAAATCGTTTAAAAATCTGTGTAAACAAATTTTTACTAAATGAGAAACACATTTTACTAAAATATCGTCTTTTCCTAAATATGTATTTTTGAGATATGTGAACACATTATTCTATTTAGTGTTTGAAATTCAAATTTCTTTCCTAATATCACTGTTATACACACACAAGAACTACTCATAACCCATATCTCTGGGTAAAAGAATGCAGAAATGTAGATAATCTGTTGGAGGCATTTTATTTTCTATATCAGAGGTATTTGTATCTCTCCCCTGTATTTCTTGAATTAATATTTTATTTTGTCTAAGAGATAAGAACTGCTAATTGTTTAATTTGTATTTTTACCATGTCTAGAAAAATATTTCCCATGACATTCCTTATTAATACCTTGAAGGTTCCAATATTCATAAAATATAGCTAAATTTTAAATTCAGATTTTATGTCCCCAAGAAGTACTGCATGAACATATAGCTAATAACAAATAGCAATCCCCTATAGGTTTTCTATTTTTCATTAGAAACAGAAATCATTTAAAATACTTTCTTTCAGGCCAGCGCCGCAGCTCACTAGGCTAATCCTCCACCTGTGGCACTGGCACCCTGGGTTCTAGTCCCGGTTGGGGCGCCGGATTCTGTCCCGGTTGCTCCTCTTCCAGTCCAACTCTCTGCTGTGGCCCGGGAGTGCAGTGGAGGATGGCCCAAGTGCTTGGGAGACCAGGAAGAAGTGCCTGCCTCCTGGCTTCAGATCGACGCAGCACTGGCTGCAGCGGCCATTTGGGGACTGAACCAATGAAAGGAAAACCTTTCTCTCTGTCTCTCTCTCACTGTCTAACTCTACCTGTCAAAAAAAAAAAAAAAAAGAAAATACTTTTTCTTCCTTTTGGACATATGTGCAAGACACAGCTATTTCCTTGAAAAAGAAACTCTAATGAACATTACCAAAGTTGGACAGTCTGTTGCCCTAACCAAAAATCAGGTCGCTGACGTCTCTGGAGCAGGAGTGAAAGTTGATTATCACAACCTGGAAACAAAAGGAAAACAGTGTGACTGTGGCACCCTGAGCTCTGAGTACTCACAAAGCACACGCTGTATGTCATCAATTACCGGCAAATTTTATGTTTCTTTTTTAGAGAGGAAAGGAAATAATAGCCTTCTTTTTCTGCACTCCACCTGCCTGTTGCTAATAGGTGGCATAATGATGTGAGCGCACTGAGGAAATTATGGTTCAGAGCTCTGGCTCATTGGAGGTCAGAGGTTTACTGTGCTTCATTTCCTAATTTGCCACAGCAAATCTCCCTAGGAGACAAACCTGCAAACTCACAGACGTATCAGCAAGAGGGTCTTGCTCAGGCCTCATGTATTCTTCAGCATGTGACATGGAGTGACATCATATATGTATGTTTGTGACCACTTTTCAACATGAGTGGAAATATGTATTAGACTAGAATATGAATGTTAATAACTTGTCCATCTAACTGAGTGTTAAAAATTAGTCAGTACCCAATGACCTACTAAACTAGATGTAGAAGAAAAGTTGACGTTAATGACGGCTGCTGTTTACTAAATGCTGGCCATGCGTCAGGCACCATGGGAAGCATTTAACTTATGTAAACATCAAAAGCAGCCTTCTGTGGAAGACTTTTTTAGGTCTATTTTATGAATGGGGAAATAGAGGTCCAGATGTTTGTAATAATTATCCCAATACTGTGTACAGGATGAGGAAATCAGAATTTAAAGGCAGTTCATCACAATCTCAAGCCTAGCTCTTACCCACTTCACTGTCTCCCTCAAATAAAAATGATTCTGATGAATGCAGGCTTCATTTGTCTTCCTGCCCTTTCGCATTTTGGTGCCCAAGTTGGAAAGAAAGTCAGAATTCAGGATTCCCCTTCTTACCGCTGTGATGTGTTCAGGGTTATGTTTGAATTCCTCTGATAAAAGGGAGCTCAGTTCACCTAAGAAAAGTAATTTTAGATTTCAGCATTCATTATTATTAAACAAAGTAAATTCTCTTGGGAGGAAAAGAACAAAATATATGAACCTTTCTATGGTGTTTTGCAGTTTACGAATTCTGCATGACTTATTTTATTCTCCAAATTATGCTCTGTGTTAGTTCAAGAATATATTATTAATGTAATTTATCTGTTTTATAGACAATGAAACTCACCAAAAGATTAGGTGGCTTCATTCATCCAACTGTTCAGTAAACTGTTATCTATGCCTTCTATATTTCTGGCACCTGCTTAACTAGTGGAGATAGAGAAATAAGTTAAATATAGTTCTAGTGTGGAAATCTTTAGGGATCATGGCATTAGAGACTTAAATTCCTTCAGTGTATCCCTCCATTCTTTCTTTTTTAAAGGATATATATATTTATATGAAAGAGCAACTTGGAGAGAGAGAGAGAGAGAGAGATTTTCCATTTGCTCGTTCACTCCGCAAATGGCTGCAATGGTCTAAGCTAGGCCAGGCCAAAGCTGAGAGCCAGGAACTTCAACTAGGTCTCCCACCTGAGTGGTAGGGCCAAGTACTTGGGCCATCATCTGCTGCCTTCCCACACACATTTATAGGGACCTAGATTGGAAGCAGAGTAGCCTGGGCTCAAACCTGAACTAGTGGGATGTAGTTCACAATGCCTTTCCTGCTATATTTCCTTAGAATGAGTTGCCTTCATTGGGAAAATTCAAAAATGGCCATTATATTATGGTTTTCTGAAAACTTAAAAAATCTCATAAAATTATATAAATGGTGTTCTCCATGTACGTGTATGATGGATATTTCTGGAGAATGAAATACACAAACACATACATATGCATATATATTGTACATCTATATATTACACTTAAACAGTTATTTGTGGAACCAAGTATGCATCAATTTGCTGCTTTTGAATTTAAGGACACTTTTATCAATCAAACATATGAGAAGAGACAGAAGATGATACCTTATGGCCAAGTTCATTAGTACAAAACTTAGGTCCAAATAGTGTTGGTCATAACTCAGTCACATATCTCACCTAGATACAAAAGTATCTGGGAACTGAAATCTTCTCAGGAAGGAAATTAAATAGTTGCATCAATACAGTATCTGCTCTGTTTCACTTTAGATTTTAGAACTAATTTTATTAATATGATACCATTGTAAGAGAAAATAATATGATAATCTCTGTAGGTAAAATGATTTTTAATAAAAATATTGTTCATTTGTATTAAAATCAAGACAAAAGAAACCCTGGTAAACTTTATTTATTTAAGATTTATTTATTTATTTGAAAGTCAGAGAGAGGAGAGGCAGAGAGAGAGAGAGAGAGGTCTTCCATCTGATGGTTCATCCCCAATCGGTTGCAACGGCTGAAGTTGCGCCAATCTGAGGCCAGGAGCCCGGAGCTTCCTCCGGGTCTCCCACGTGGGTGCAGGGGCCCAAGGACTTGGGCTTCTTCTACTGCTTTCCCAAGCCATAGCAGAGAGCTGGATGAGAAGTGGAGCATCTAAGTCTTCAATCCGGTGCCCATATGGGATGCCAGCTCTGCAGGTGGCGGCTTTACCAGCCGCGCCAAAGCGCCGGCCCCTGGTAAACTTTAAATAGAAGGAATCCTCTGAAGATGATAAGGCTCATCTTATAAAAACCTCTGGTCATCATAACAATTGTGTCATTAGTGACACACTTAAAGTGTTCCCTTTAATACCAAATTAAGAATATTAGCTTTCGGGCCAGTGCCGCGGCTCACTAGGCTAATCCTCCGCCTTGCGGCGCCAGCACACCAGGTTCTAGTCCCGGTCGGGGCACTGGATTCTGTCCTGGTTGCCCCCTTTCCAGGCCAGCTCTCTGCTGTGGCCAGGAAGTGCAGTGGAGGATGGCCCAAGTGCTTGGGCCCTGCACCCCATGGGGGACCAGGAGAAGCACCTGGCTCCTGCCATCGGATCAGCGCAGTGTGCCGGCCACGGTGGCCATTGGAGGGTGAACCAATGGCAAAGGAAGACCTTTCTCTCTCTCTCTCTCTCTCTCACTGTCCACTCTGCCTGTAAAAAAAAAAAAAAAAAAAAAAAAAAAAAGAATATTAGCTCTCATCTCTTCAGTTTACCACTTTTCTAATGGGTCCCTGTCAGCCCACAATAGAGAAATAAAGAATTGGAGAGGAATATACACAATTGCAATATTTATGTCATCTAGAGAGTATTTTATAAGTAAGAATTTATTTTTTTTTATTTTTTTTTTGACAGGCAGAGTGGACAGTGAGAGAGAGAGACAGAGAGAAAAGTCTTCCTTTGCCGTTGGTTCACCCTGCAATGGCCGCCGCGGCTGGCGCGCTGCGGCCAGCGCACCGCGCTGATCCGATGGCAGGAGCCAGGAGCCAGGTGCTTTTCCTGGTCTCCCATGGGGTGCAGGGTCCAAGCACCTGGGCCATCCTCCACTGTACTCCCTGGCCACAGCAGAGAGCTGGCCTGGAAGAGGGGCAACCGGGACAGAATCCGGTGCCCCAACCGGGACTAGAACCCGGTGTGCCGGCGCCGCTAGGCGGAGGATTAGCCTAGTGAGCCGCAGCGCCGGCCAAGAATTTAGAAATGTTGTCTACAACATCAAAATACATTTCTACTTATTAGCAGTAAATAGTCTGAAACTATATTTTAAATGCCATTTTAAAGCACAATGTATCAAAACATAGCGAATAGAAATATATAAATACATATTTGATATATACAATTAGTTTATATTTATATATATGTTAGTTATCTGTTGAAAGACATTTATTTATTTGAGAGGCAGAGTTAAAGAAAGACAGAGGAAGAGACAGATCTTCCATCCGCTGGTTCACTCCCCAAATGGTGGCAATGGCCAGAGCTGGGCCAATCCAATGCCAGAACCAGTAGTCTCTTGTGGGTCTCCCATGTGGGTACCAGGGCCCAAGCACTCAGGCCATCTTCCACTGCTTTCTCAGGCCATAGCAGAGAACTGGATCAGAAGAGGAGCAGCCAGGACTAGATGTCAAATGTGCCCAAATGTGAAGCTGGTGTTCCAGGCAGAGGCTTAATATGCTGCACCACAGCACTGGCCCCCGAAAGACATTTTTAAAACCCTAAATTAATGGAGAGAGATAGTGTGTTTAGAGATTGGAAGCATTAACCCTGTAAAGATTCAATTAATATTTTAGGATTTTTAATATTATCAGAGGCACATTGATCTATGGATTCAATGCAGTGCCATTTTGTAACTCAACAGGATTTTTGAGGGGAAGGATTGACAAGGTTCTAACTTTATGTGGAAGTAGAAAGCACTAAGAGTAGATAGAAAATTTCTGATGAAGAACAAAATGAGAAAACCTCCTTCACCAAACATGAAGATGTAATAATAACAATATGGTGTAGTGCTGGTGTAGGGTAGACAAACTGAAAAGTTATTTGCTAACAAACCTGGCATAGAATGATCCATTGGTACAGCATACTTCTCATTGAATGATTCTGGGATTATTATTCCTTTTTTTCTACTGAATCATTTTCAGCAGCAAATAAATATATTAGAACCTCTCCAAAAACAAAATAAATCAACCAACACCCTGGTCCCTGTATCCTTCCTTAGCTACCAGCACTTTTATCTGATCCTTTTCTCATGAAAACTTTTGGAAGAGTTAACTTAATAGCTGTCTCACTGTCCCATCTCAGCTGAGTCATCCTGTGGTCTTCTGCAGTTGGGCTTGCTTCTCTACCATTCCACTGAAGCTAAGTTGAGCCAAGTTCACCAATGGCTTCCTTTTGGCCAAAGCCATTTGTCATATCCCTGGCTATGCTCTCATTTGCCCAGCAGCTTTTGACACAGATGAGCATTTCTTGTAATGCTTTCTCATCATGGCTTTTGGGATACTGCACCTGGCCCCCCTCCTTCTCTGAGCCTCCCTCAGCCCTGTCTCTGGATTCCTCTTCACTGTAGGTGCTCCATATGTAGGCTTGCCATGCAGATCCTCCTGTCTTCCACCTCAGCCAGTACTCACAATCTCCCTAGATGACCTTAAGTCATTCCATGGCGTTAAATACTATTCCTAGTCTAATGGCACTCAAAATTTTATCTCCAGTCTGAATCTGCCTCTAAGCTTGATTCTCATATATTCTACTTCTACATATTTCCCTGTATGTCTACTGGACATTTTTCAAACTGAATTTGGCCCATACCAGACTCTTCATTTCCCCTTGAATCCAGTTTCTCCCTCTCTTTTATCTTCCCCATCTATAGTATGTGAGGGCATTCTGGCTGCAGTGCGCACACACAATGTCAGGTATTATCCTGGCTTCCTGTCTTTCCTTAAGCCTCACACTCAATGCTTTGCCATTTCCTGTTTACTTTCAAAAAAATGTTCCAAATTCTGCTCGTTCACATCTCAGTGGCTACAAATCTCTGTCTTGAAGTATTCTGAGCTTCTGTTTGCATTCTTGCTTCTCTACAATCCAGTTTCTATTTAGTGTCTAGAATTTTTTAAATAGAGATGATATGATACTGTGTTCACATTCTTCAATGGCTTCTCATTTCACTTAGAATAAAATCCAAACACTTATCCTTATCTTATACAAACACCACAATTCTCCTCTTTGTCTTTATGTGAAGGGATATCTCAACTAAAATGTCACCTACTCAGCCTTTCCTGCCTAGTCCCTCTAAATAAATCAGGTGCTTTCAAACATGCAACTCTTTTTATATGAACTGCATAGTATTTTATTTAATCTAAGTATTCCTTTATTTTTTAAGATTTATTTATTTGTTTGAAAGGCAGAGTTACAGAAAAGCAGAGGCAGAGAGAGAGAAAGGTCTTCCATCTTCTGGTTCACTCCTCAAGTGGTGGCAACGGGCAGAGCTGGGCCCATCCGAAGCCAGGAGCCAGGAGCTTCTTCTGAGTCTCCCACGTGGCGGCAGGGGCCCAAGGACTCGGGCCATCTTCTACTGCTTTCCCAGGCCATAGCAGAGAGCTGGATCGGAAGTGGAGCAGCCAGGTCTCAAACCAGCGCACATATGGGATGCTGACACTGCAGGCGGCAGTTTTACACACTATGCTACAGCACCAGCCCCTTCCTTTACTTATGTTTTTATTTGTTTGATATGCGTTTCTTCCTTCATTAAAATGTAAGCCCCATGACCCTGTCTACTTCTTATTCTGCTGCATCTTCAGCATCCAAAGCCTTGCCTGACCTGGAGAAAGAAAAAATGCCATAAAAATCCCTGCTGTGTTATGAGTGTAACCTGGCCTCTGGTGCATCTGTTTTGTGACAGTGCCTTCTTTATTTTATTTTATTTTATTTTTATTTATTTATTTATGTATTTGACAGGCAGAGTGGACAGTAAGAGAGAGAGAGAGACAGAGAGAAAGGTCTTCCTTTGCCATTGGTTCACCCTCCAATGGCCGCCGCAGCCAGTGCGCTGCGGCCGGGGTACCGCGCTGATCCGATGGCAGGAGCCAGGTGCTTCTCCTGGTCTCCCATAGGGTGCAGGGCCCAAGCACTTGGGCCATCCTCCACTGCACTTCCTGGCCACAGCAGAGAGCTGGCCTGGAAGAGGGGCAACCGGGACAGAATCCGGTGCCCCGACCGGGACTAGAACCCGGTGTGCCAGCGCCTCAAGGCAGAGGATTAGCCTAGTGAGCCGCGGCGCCGGCCTATTTTATTTTATTTTATTATTTTATTTTTTGCCAGGCAGAGTTAGACAGTGAGAGAGACAGAGAGAGTTATAGACAGTGAGAGAGAGAGAGACAGAGAGAAAGGTTTTTCTTCCGGTGGTTCACTCCCCTAATGGCTGCTACAGCCAGCGCGCTGTACTGATCCGAAGCCAGGAGCAAGGTGCTTCCTCCCGTTCTCCCATGCAGGTGCAGGGACCCAAGCACTTGAGCCATCCTCCACTGCATTCCAGGGCCACAGCAGAGAGCTGGACTAGAAGAGGAGCAACTAGGACTAGTACCTGGCGCCCCAACCAGGACTAGAACCCAGGGTGCCAGCGCCGCAGGAGTAGGATTAGCCAAGTGAGCCTTGGTGCCGGCCACAGTGCCTTCGTATTGTAGGAAATCAATGCATATTAAAACAGATATAAAGCCGGCGCCGCGGCTCACTAGGCTAATCCTCCGCCTAGCTGGCACACCGGGTTCTAGTCCCGGTCGGGGCGCTGGATTCTGTCCCGGTTGCACCTCTTCCAGGCCAGCTCTCTGCTATGGCCCGGGAGTGCAATGGAGGATGGCCCAAGTCCTTGGGCCCTGCACCCCATGGGAGACCAGGAGAAGCACCTGGCTCCTGCCTTCGGATCAGCGCAGTGTGCCGGCTGCAGCGTGGCAGCCGCAGCGGCCATTGGAGGGTGAACCAACGGCAAAAGGAAGCTCTCTGTCTCTCTCTCTCACTGTCCACGCTGCCTGTTTTAAAAAAAAAAAAACAGATATAAAAAACTCTTATAATTAAAAGAGGTAGGCATTTGGCTTAGGAGTTAAGACACCAGTGAGGATGCCCGCATCCTGGCTCCACTCCTGAATTTCAGTTTCCTGCTAATATACATCATGGGAGGCAGCAAGTGATGGCTCAGTTATTTGGATCCCTACCACCGCTGTGGGAGACCTGGATTGAGTTCCTGGCTTTGGACTTTAGCCTGGCCCAGCCCCAGATGTTATGGGCACTTAGGAAATTAAACCAGTGGAGTGGAGATCTCTCTGATATCTCCCTACCCCCTCCATTCCTCCCTCCCTTCCTCCCTCCTTCACACATAAATAATTTTTGAAGAATAGCAACAAAATGAATTTCTACTCAGTGTACTTGAGAGGTGGTAAGAGGGTCATATTAATTTTAACTACTGAATTAAATCAGGTTTTAATTAGATTACCACATTAATTGGCTCCGGTTGGTCTGACAGGGGCCAGGTAGAAATGAGTATTTGGATTTGCATCACCTTCCTTCTTAATCATAGCAACCAGTACAATATTTTTAAAGCAGAGAAAGAAATCATTGCACTTGAGAAGCTTGGGGCAAGAGCCAGAAACAAACAAACTGTACAACACTGTTCAATGGAACTTCCCAGGCTCAAAATATTAGACTGACTTCAAAATTAGCCAGTGATATTTTCCCTGACATTATTTTGCTAAGCAAAAACAGTAGCTGCTTGCCAAGATGACCAAAATAAATAAAACGTAAAAAGATTTCTTTTTCAATTGTTTTATTTATATAAGGTGAACAAATTTCATGTATATATTCACATACATATATATTCACATACATATGTATTCATATCCAGTGAAATGTATTCGTAGGAGCATAGTGATACAACCCACTGCACACTCCCTCCCACCCACACTCCCACCCTTTGTGCACACATACACAATTTCTTTTCTCAAAGAAACTTGGATGTGAAACAGAATTGCTTTTAAATTGTGCTTCCACTGTTATACCCTGCAGGTTTTCAATCCCTGAGCTCATACTTTCATAGATCTAGAATAACATAGAGCCCACTAGCTGTGTCGTTAACGTCGTGACTGAAATTAACTCAAAACAGCTTTTTACACAAAGGGTTTACATATTGCATTTAAAAAGGTAATATTCTTCTTATATAGTAATTCTTGAGAGAAAAATTACAAAATATTAAACATCAGTGGTGTAGCCAAAAGTACATTGTTGCTCAATTAATTTCCCCCACATATTATTTTCACTTTTAATTCAATCTGTAAATAAATTGTCCACATAGTTTCAAAAGGAAAACTGTGTTTAAGGTTTACATTGATTTTTTTTTTTTAAATCAAGTTCAGAGCATCTAAAGAGCTGTGTGATTCGGTCCCCAACGGCTTATTTGCTCTGGAGACTCTTTCTCCAAGTTGAAGTTTGCAATTTTAAGATGCAAATTTGTGAAAAACTATTTAACCATAAAATAATATTTGCTTGCTTGTTAAAAAATTTACAATATCATTGTCTTCAGCATCTCAGGTTATTTTTGACCTCTGGACTTAGCTATTATACATTTTCTTCCAAAGTTAATACTAGGTCCTTTCCAGTTAATTTTTTTAAAACAGAGTTTATTCATTAGTTAAAATAAATGGCTTAAACGGGGCTAGTTTCCATTGATTCTGGCCCACTAATGATACCGTATTGGACTCCTGTTTAGGGGCTTAGACTTTCCCATAATAAACAGTGTCACTCTTTGGCTGGGTTTGCTCTTCACATTTGTTTCATAATGAGACGCAAACTCCACACTCTTTTAAAGATTATTCTCCTACTGCCCTAAACTTTGTTTCAAGCCTCTGGCATTTATCATCCCTGAGCAGCTGACATTTCACTCTGTAGTTGAGAAATAATAAAAGTTGTAAAGTGGCAGGAATTGTGGGGCACTAAATGCAAGATCTTGGTAATTGCTTGACAAGGGTTCACCGTTACACTCAGTCCTCTCCAAATAATGGCTTTTACCTTGCCACAGACTCTGGGACAAGAGGCACATGGATTTAACAGTCTCTTGTTGAGAGGGAAGATTGGATGAAAAGGCTTGCTTTTTTTTTTTTTTTTTTTTTTTTTTTTTTTTTTGCAACTACGACTGCACAATGCAGATCCCCACCTCCACACACACAAAAATACTCACAGTTGGTTCATTGAAAGTTCTGCCCCATCTTCCAGCACTTGAGGATTGAGAAGCTCAGCTGCTTCAAGGCTTCCTGGAGGGTTTGCTTCTGGTCATTTTATGCGTTCATTCCCCTTGGCTGCTGTAACAAATGACCACAGACTTGGTGACTTCCAACCAAAGAAATGTATTCCCTCACAATCAGAATGAAGAAGTCAGAAATCAAAGACTCGAAGAAGACTTCTTCCAGTTCCCCGGGACTGTCAGCAGAGCGGCTGTGTCACTCCATCTCTGCCTCTAGGTTCACCTCGCTCTCGCCCCTGAGAGTCAGATCTCCCTGTTTCTCTCTCATAAGAACACTTGTGGTCAGACATCAGGCACACCCTGATAATCCAAAATAACCCCTCTTTCTCGGGTTCCTTAGTTTAATCACAGTGGGTAGAAAACCTTTTTCTTGATAGAGTAACACTCACAGATTTCAGTAATTAGGGCCTGATGTCTTTGGGTGGCCATTATTCCTCAAAGTATAATACCTTTAGACATTTTCTGGGACTGTCTTAATCACAGCTCCTACTACAAGGCAAAAACCTAAGCTTAAGATTCCCATATGCCACTATCCAATCCTGTCTTCACCTGTCATTTTTCTTTGCTTTTGAAGCACTTGGATATTTATCTGTTGTTTTGTTTTTAAATTTAAAACACCTAACCGTGATCATTATATTTTTTAAAGTTTTATTTATTTATTTGAAAGTTGTAGTTACACAGATAGGGAGAACAAACAGAGAGGTCCTCCATCTGCCAGCTCATTCCCCAGATGGCTGCAATGGCCAGAGCTAGTAAAATCCAAAGCCAGGAGCCAGGAGCTTCTTCTGGGTCTCCCATCTGGGTGCATGGGCCCAGGGATTTGGGTCATTCTCCACTGCTTCCCCAGCGTATTAGCAGGGAGATCAATCAGAAACAGAGAAGCCAGGACTCCAACCAGCACCCATGTGGGAGCCAGTACTGCAGATGGTGGCTTTAACCCACTGCACCAAAATGCTGGCTCCACCGAATGATATTTAAATGGGAAAACTATGAAAAATAAAAATCACATGTAATGTAACTATCCAGAGTTAACCTATGTAAATATTTCTGTTTATTTCCCTGAGCATTTTGGCATCCTCAATATATAACACATACTAAAGATATGTGTGATGAATAAGTAAGTGAAGGTACCAATACATCACTTTGTGGCTTTCTGTTATCTGGCTAAGAAGATGGACTTGAACTCTCAAGGTCAAACTGTATCTGTGCACTTTGCCAGAGGGGTGCTACTTGGTTCATGAATGCTTCAGCATCTCTTGTAACATGGTAGATCTTAGCTGTTAGCAGTTCAGTGTGGAAAAAGGATTTTATTCCAAGTGGAAAAACTTGGAATGGAAATTGTTAAGGGATAGATTTTGTGTCAACATTTAAATGTTTTTGCCTCCTAATTATAAATCATTTCAAAAATGACATAGGGCACCTTAAGAATATGACTGAGATGCAGAGACAAATGCTGAATGCCTGGTTGTGCAGAGGGTCTCATATGTTAGATAGTATTGAGAAAGGTAACTTCTAGGTCTCTCCAAATTTTGAGAAAGCGATTCCAATCTTTTGGTTTTAGGATCACAGTGCCTTCCTTTTCCCTTACCTCCAATGTGCTCCTTCTCCCCCAACAGCAGTCAAAGAATGTCTCCATGCAACAATGATTCAAAACAATGTTGACAAATAGAAGTGCCCCCAGTGTAGCTAGCATGGTGATGACTGGGCTCCCAGTGAGAGCATTCATGCAGAAGGTCTTCATCAGGGAGAGAAACCATGCTCTTTTGTTTTGTTCACAGGGAGAGTTCACATGGGGTGAAGGGTCCTTGTGTCTGAAAAGAATGGAATAAAGATCTTTGCAAGAATTATATCAAAATGCTTCCCATATTTTTTCTCCATCACAAAAAGCTTTATTGTTAGCCACAGTAGGATCTGAATATCTGTGATGATATTATGCAAATCTTGCTTTAAAATTTAAATAAACCTAGGATGACAAGGCTTCTCAAGTGTTAGATCTGCAATTTAAAATATAAAAGGGTAAGACGAGATATGTGTATAAAAGTTTTTCTGTTTTGTGGTAATTATCAAATAGCTTCATGCTGTTATCTTTGTCATTGTTAATTTAAATAATGCTTTGAAAATATTACATGTATTACTTGCTTTTCTGTTGTTTATTAGCTGAGGGAAAATAGTATATCCCACAAGATGTGTATCTTTATTAATATTATGCTATCTTTTTTTCCATAAGGCAATTTATAACAATGCTTCAGTTAGGGTTCCCCAAAGAGTTGGCACATCAGAATTAGGTAGATTCCAAAATGGTATCAGATTTGCAAGTCTCCCTTTCTCTTTCCTCTCCCTCCTATTTAACTGACTTCAGAATCTAAGAATAAACTTGATAACTGTTTCTAAAACTTCCAACTCCTTTAATTCCAGCTACTGATTAGAAAAAAAGAATATAAATTGGCTTAATAAAATAAAGGAAAAACCTTTTAAAAAGCAACTTGTATTCATTTCTTCATTTTATTTAAATAAATATGCCTTAAGAATCTACTGTGCTAGAATCTGAGATTTATTTTACTTATCCATATACTACCCATGTCACAGTCATGGGGTGAATTAACGATAAAAACATGCAAGTGTTTAGCAAAATAATAGTCAAGAAATGTTAGCCATCACCATTATGAACATCAAATGTTCTGCTATTTACAATTATGATTACAAATTAGAGGTTAACTTGCTTTAGTTCGTTTGTCCTTTCAAACCTCTCAGTAAAAAGTGACTTCAAATTTTCTACTTTATCATTCTGTTTGTTTTAGTAGATGATAACACCAGCAGGTAGATGTTGAATCTTTACTGCAATCATTTGATCATTTGAAGATTAGCAAAAAGTGGGGGGGGGGCACAATTTCCTTGAGTCTTCTGGAATATAAGATTTTCCAACATTAAAAGCAGGTAATACATACTAAGGACTAGGCATTTTTCTCCAGACTTCACATATATTAGTTCACAGTGATGTGTGGAGTAGACTCCATTTTTAGTCTCTGTAAAGGATGAGGAACCTGAGGAATAGGGAGGAGTGTTCTTCCAGAAGTGACATGGCTAACAGGTGGCAGAGCAGGAATCTGGACCTGGGCATTCTGGCTCCAGAACTGCAGACTTCACTGTTAAGGTCAGATTGTTACAGGATCCGATTCTTGGGGATGCAACTTTATATCCTTCAAAAGCATACAATATCCTGTTTCCTTTTCATAATAAAGACTTAAATGCAATATTTTTCTCAATAGTCTACTCTTCCCTGAGAGATCCAGAGATATATTCTTAGACTTTGGGGGCTTTCTCATCATTATTTTCTCTGCCCCCAGGACAGGGCCTGGCATACACCAGATGTTATTTAATAAGTATTTACTGAATGGGTTAATGAAGTTATTTGCTACAAAGAAAGAAATGAACTGGTAAGTTTCTTGAATAAAAACTGTTGAGTAATAATGGTTGCACCTTGTTCTCATTTTCTATCCTCTGGATAGTCTCATTAAAAATTTGCATATATTTTTGAGCCAGACTTTGCCTCATTCCTTGTGATGCTCTTAGCTGTTGTTCATGCTGGGGGAAGAAAACCTCACCATTGTGTTTCTGAAGCTAACAAAGCATGCATTTATTTACTGCACATGCACGCATTTTTCCAACCCAAATTCCAGAGAGTAAGATCTCATGCCTATTTGCAACAGCATCGAGGCTTCTCCCAGACTCCTGTGGTTTTGGCTCAGTGATCTGATATTAACTTGAGATGAGCTTTCTTTTTAATAGCAATTGCAGCTGAAAGCAAACTACTAGTATGGTTCTGAATTATGTCACTTTTGCCAACTCTTAGCTGTCAAACTATAAAAGATTTTATTTATCATACTCTTCCATTTTGAAGTTTTAAAGCTTCTTTATAGAAGAGGATATTCTCTATCAGGGATAAAAAATAAGTGTAATTCTAGTCTGAGTATTCTGATTAATTAATGTCCTGTGATTATTGCCATATGTGCTAAACTATCAGAAAATTACACTGACTTCTTATACTTGCCGCCTTCTCTCTGATCATCCGAAATTTGCAATGAGGCATATTGAACATCATGAGGTAATATGCCCTTAGTTAGAAAACTCAGAGATCATCACAGTGGCTATTTTACCATTCAGGAGTCAAGCAAGAAATTGATAGCTTCATTCAAAGGGAGTCATTGAAGAATGTGTGATGAGAAACAGTTTGCAAAGTGTTAGAAGGGTTCATGAAAACCAATGGGTGATGAAAACATCCTGGGGCCGAAAATAAGGAGGAAAGATTAAAACCCTTAGCTTTACTGGAACCTGGAAACCTTCCAACTGGAGGAGATGTAGACTAAGATGTGTTCCACAACAGAAGTCCCTGTGCACTTACTCCCCATATAGGACCTCGGTCCCTAATGAGTTGTACTATGAGAATTGATTGCAAATTTTGTTTCCAAACTGCACTGTATATGTTGTGTGTGTGCATGGGTGCAAACTGTTAAAATCTATGCTTAACATGGAGTTGGTTCTCTGTATACAAAATCAAACTAAAAATGAACCATAATGAAGAAGGAGATGGGTGAGGAAAAGGGAGGTGGGATGGGAGTTGGGGAGGAGGGTGGGTATGGGGGAAAGAACCACTATTTTCCTAAATTTGTATCTATGAAAAAATGCATTCATTAAATAAAACTTTAAAAAATGTGTTCCCATGCTGCTTAGTACGGAGGCAGATAGGTGAATTAATATCTTGACCTGTCTCTCTTATGGGTTTTGGGCTGTTGGTGTGGCTTCTCAAAACCCAGCAGAAGTCCAGGCAGCCAGGTTTAATCTCCTGGAGGCTGATTGTGGTACAGCAAGGTTAAGCCACCCGCTGTGATGCCGGCATCTCGTATCAGTAAAGGTTTGAGTGCTAGCTTCCCTGCTTTAGCTCCAGCTCCCTGCTAAAGTGCCTAGGAAAGCAGTGGAAGATGGCCTAGGTGTTGCACCCCTGCCACCCATGCAGGGGACCTGATTAGAGTTCCTGACTCTGGCTTTGGCCTGGCCCAGCACCAGCAGCTGCAGCCATTAGGAGATAGAATCACTGGATAGAAGATTCTGTCTATCTGCCTTTGAAATAAATAAAATAAATCTTTAAAAAAGAGCTCCTGGAGCTCAGAATAGAGGGGCCAGGTAGAGGAATGATCTGGCTGGACAAATAGAGAACATCTAGCAGAGCAGCTATCAGGAAATTTCAAAATCACATTGCTTTGGCTCAAGTACATTGAACTTTTGGAGCTTGGGTCTTCCTAATTCCCCATTTATAACAAGAGCCATCATCTTTCTTCTAAATACGCAGAAGAGAAAAATTGAAGTCATATTTAACATGTCCTGCTTTGTCCCGTGATTAAACTAAGACCAGTTTCTTTGAATGTGTCTTTAAAGTCTTTTTTTCTTCTTACTATTTAGTGAATTCTTTACTTGGTGGAGGGTTAAGCTTGGGATTATAAAATAAGCTGAAAAAAATCATTGTAAAAATTAAAAGAATAAGGAAGGAAGGAGGAAAGAGGGTGGGAGTACGGGCAGGACAGAGGGAAGGGTGGGAAGAATCACTATGCTCCTAACTCTGTATATATGAAATGCATGCCATTTACTCACCATATATATGAATGTTAACCATTTCTGCTGCTAACACATTTGCTCAGGTCTTGACTTTATCATCTTATGCCAAGTCAATTGCTTTATGATAACAAACTTTTAAGTCTGGTATGGATTTATAGTAGTGCTTTATATTTTTTAAATACTATTTTGTTAGCATGTATATTGAAAATACCTCCCAATTAGTGGTATTTATCTCAATTCTTCTTAATTAACTTATTTAGTTTTTAAGATGGGCACCTTTCACGTATGTCATATGTGCAGATTGAGGGCCATAGTGACACTTTCTACCCTACCTTCTCCCACCCACACTGCCACCTTCCCTCCTCCTTCCTTTCTTATTCTTTTAATTTTTACAACAATCTACTTTCAGTTTATTTTAATTCATAAGGTTAATCTTACATCAAGTAAAAAGTTCAATAAATAGTAGGCAGAAAATAACACTGTTCCTCAACAGTAAGACAAGAGCTGTTCAAAGTCATCCAATTTCATAGTGTCAATTTCACTTCTGGTAGATTACCTTTTAGGTACTCTATTTGTTGCTATAGGTCAGAGAAGACATATGGTATTTTTCTTTTGGGGATGGCTTATTTTACTAAGTATAGTGATTTCCAGTTGTATCCATTTTGTTGCAAAAGGCAGGATTTCATTCCTTTTTATGGCTGAGTAGTGTTCCATAATATATATATAGATAGATAGATATAGATAGATATAATGTCATATATATAAATATATAATATAATATATATATATATACACACACACACAGTCATCATTGATAGACATCTGGGTGGGATCCATCTGGGTAGTTTTAGCTATTGTGAATTGAGCTGCAATGCACAAGGGGGAGTACAGATAACTCTTTCACATGCAGATTTCATTTCCTTTGGATAAATTCCCAGAAGTAAGATCACTGGGTCATATGGTAGACCTATTTTCTGCTTTCTGTAGTATCTCCATACTGTCTTCTACGATGGTTGTACTAGTTTATATTCACATCAACAGTGGACTAGTGTAAATTTTTCTCCACATCCTTGCTAACATTTATTGTTTATTGATTTCTGTATGATAGTCATTCTAACTGGGGTAAGTTGAAATCTAATTGGAGTAAGATGAAAGCTCATTTGCATTTCTCTGATGGCTTGTGATCCTGAGCATTTTTTCATGTGTCTGTTGGCCATTTGAATTTCATTTGTTGAAAAATGCCTGTTCAAGTCCTTTGCCTATTTCTTAACTGGATTGTTAGTTTTGTTGTTGTTGAATTTCTTGAACTCTTTATATATTCTGGTTATTAATCCTTTATCAGTTGCATAGTTTGCAAATATTTTCTCCCATTCTGTTGGCCGCTTCTTTACTTTGCTGAGCATTGGCGATTTTCTTGATTCTCCATCTACTTTGCTTAAGAATTTACACTAGTTCTTGGTTGCTGTTTATATCAGTTGCAACATCTGTTGCTTATGGCTAACTTTCTGCAACACACTCTCAACATATGTAATCAACAATCTTTACCTCCTAATTATTGCTCTACGTGAGTCTTTTGCATAATCTAATGTGTTCTGCACATATGGCTCTAATTTCTGCTTTGTTGATGCTATTCCACTTTGAAAGATTACCCCTGGCTCACTAAATCTTAAAAATCTATATTCCTTTAAAGACCATTTACTTAATATTACCTTTCTGAACTAGCTAGACAGCCCCAATGACATGTTCTTCTTAAGCTTTGTTTTGTTAGCTTGTTTTTCTACATAATTTGGTGCTCGTTTGTTCTATAGTTTTTTATTGTGTTCTTTTTGTGTTAAGAGTAAGCCATTTTTTTTCTTTTGCATATCTCACTTCACCTGAGATAACCATAGGAATAAGTATCTGACATATACAAGTATTTTAATAAATTACTTTTAATTTACATTGGGTACTTGAATTATATTTGTTTATTAGTTGCTTGGTTGTTTAGCTAATTTAAGGCAACTCTGGAGAATTAACCAAACCCATACAGACATATCATGCATACTTTTTACTACTAATCTATCTTTTAGGAATTTGCCCTAAAAGACTATGTAAAGAAAAATCTCAGTGATTTAGTTTCACAGATACTTATTTAAATGTTCTTTATAATAATACTTTAGAACAATAAAAGATACAAAAGAATATATATCCAACAAAGTACTATACAGGGGGCAGGCACTGTGGCATACTAGGTTAAGCAAACACCCGTGCCACAGGCATCTCATAAGGGCACTGGTTCAATTATTGGCTGCTCCACTTCAAATCCAACTCCCTGCTGATGGCCTGGGAAAGAAGATGGCCCAAGTCTTTGGGCCCCTGCACCCATGTGGAAGACCTAGAATAAGATTCTGGTTCCTGGCTTCAAATTGGCCCAGCTCTGGCCCTTGCAGCCACTTGAAGAGTGAACCAGTGGATGGAAGACCTCTATCTCTCTCTCCCTTCTCCTCTCTCTGTAACTCTACCTCTCAAGTAAATAAGTAAATCTTTTTTAAAAAATAATATACAAGTCAACATAAAAATAATGTTGATTATTACATTTGCATGATGCCACATGACATTTAGTTTTGAAGCAGTGTTTTTTATTGATGACTATTTTTTAAAAATTTACTATATATGTTTACACATATATATATATATACAAACATACATAAAATACAGAAAGACATATATTATGCTAACATTGGTTATTGATGGTAAGTAAATGAGAGTTTTTTTTGTTTTATTTATATCTGAAGTTCTGCTATTATAAACAATGCTCAATACTTTCAAAATTACTATCACAACTAAGACACTTCTGTTAGTGATGGACTTCAACTACATGGTTTCTCTACAAGGTGATGATCTAGTTGTTTCAATTAAATGACTTTACTTACTGAGTGATTTGTTGAATTAACCACAGTAGATATTCATCAATTACAGTGTATTCTTTCCTAAATATTGTCTATTTGTTAAGGTGCTGAGAAATCTAGGTTCTTGTTTCTGATGTACAAAAGAATTAAGGTATGAGAAGTAAATAAAGTTTAGTAGATGAGTAAGATTTATAAGCAAAGCAGAAATATACATTCAAGAAGGAGTAAAGACATGCTCTAGAGAGAGCTGCAATACATGCTTCAGGATCAATCCTTTATGTGATCTGGAAGCCTAGAGAATGGAGTTTTCCAGAAATTTGGTGACTGCCCATTTTCTGGCCTTTTTAAGAAGTCTTAGAAGTGTCAAGTGCATTATGGGAGGTGGAGTGTCAGCCATGGTAATTTTATTATAATGATATTATAATAGGCTATAGATCATTGCAGGGATTAATCATAATCCATGTTGGAGATTTTTGGCCAGCACCAGTTCCGGGTAGCACCTTTGTGACAATAACAATTTTCAGTTGTTGGCTATGGGAAGAGTTTTCAGGAGAAGCCTGGTATGCAGGGTATAGTTAACAGAGTTCCTCTTCCTCTTTCTATGATCCCTGATTGTCCCTGAACTTATGCACAAACTATTATTTTTATATCACCATTTGAAAACTCAAAATATGAGCTATCTTCAAAAAAAGCTTATGGAAAAGTGCTCTATGAAAAAAAATTGCATGGATTTCAAAATTATGTACACCAAAGTTTACTTTTATTTTCATGTTCTATGAACTTTTTGAAGTTCTTTCATATAAAAATTGTTAAATGCCAAACTTCAAAATAAGAATTTCAGCCATAAGTAACTATCATAGGTACATAAAGACAAGACAATAGTGGACTGCATTACTTAAAACATTTTAATTGAAAAGTGAGCTAGTTTGGGATTTAATAGAATTGTTATTTGTTCAGGGGAGTAGTTTAAATCTGACTTATGTTAAGATCTTAAGTAAAACCTGATGGCTTAGAATTAAGTGACAGATATATACATATATACAAGTGTGTATATATGCATAAATGAATACCATATCTATCTGCAAAGTTAAGTGGTATGTTCTAAAACTAAACTAAATCATAAATTACAAAATAATTTTTAAAAGTAAAATAAATGCAAAATTGAAATATTGATATTGACTTCTTTCATAGAAACCATAGAAACTGAACATACATAGTAAAAAAAGAAAAACCTTAGTTATGATGAATACTTTCAAAGTATTGAGTAATTTTTAAAACATTATTTAAATTGGGATCATAGGTCAAAAGAAAAGTAGACACGATGAGAAGTAGGAAAAGTTATTTCCTAGAAGGAAAAAAACAAAGGAAGAGGGATATATCTAGCCTGCAATTCCTTAGTTTTAGTTAGGGAGCACTATTTTTTTAAAGATTTATTTTATTTATTTGAAAGACAGAGTTCCAGAGAGAGAGGTATTCCATCCGCTGGTTCACTCCCCAAATGGCCACAGCAGCAGAGCTGCACCAATCCGAAGCCAGGAGCCAGGAGCTTCCTCCGGGTCTCCCACATGGGTGCAGGGGCCCAAGGGCTCAAGCCACCTTCTACCACTTTCCCAGGCCATAGCAGAGAGCTGGATCAGAAGAGGAGCAGCCGGGACTAGAATTGGTGCCCATATGGGATGCCGGCACCTCAGGCCAGGGCATTAACCTGATGTGCCACAGCACAGGCCCCGGGAGTACTATGTTTTATCACTTTAATCCCAGGAAGGGGGAAATAGTTGATGACTGTAATTATGTGTGCCAAACAAGGTAGGATGAAAGTTAAGTAAAATACTGCTTGGATTAAATACTGCATCAAACTAGGAAAATGGACAATATAATATAGTGGACAAGAGTGTGGGTTTTGTGCTTAGCATCCTTGGTTTTTAATACTGGCTTTATTTCACTGGCTACTCATTCCCACAGTGATATACTTCCTTATCATTAACTGTATTAAATTGTAGACATTGGTGATAAATTAGCAAAACACAGATGAGCATAATTCTAAAAGTTTATAGAAAATGAAATTAAAAGATAAGCTCATTTTAGTATAAAAAATTTTTAAATACATGCATAGTTTTCTAATACCAGGCATTTTCCATGCAGTGTTGGAAGACCTCGTCCGTCCTTTGTGCCTTTGCAGTTAAGTCATAAGTAGAAAAACCAGCTTAGAGATGTGAGGATAGCCAGAGCTCCCAGACATTTATGCAAAAACAAATGCAAAGCCATTAAAGACTTTTAAGCAGGAACATTGGGAGATCATATTTCTATTTCTAAATATTGCTCTAAATGCATTAAAATCAATCATTTCAAATCTGTGAAAGTATTGGGAAGGATCCCTTGAGAGGGTAGTTGAAACTTTCCAGTCAGGAGATCATAGTCAAGGAACCAAGAAAGCAATGGTAGTAGAGAGAATGATTCCTACATCTGGTTTTTGCAACCAAATGGAAGGTGGTGCCATTCACTTAGGTAGGGCAGACATAATGAAGACCAGATGAATTGCAATTTGACTATGTTGAGTTGAAAATACCTTTGAGATAGCCAACTGGAAATGTCAAATAAGCTCTTGATGTAAAGGTGAGAAGTTCAGAGAGTCTTGAGTTAGAAACATTAATCTGATAGTCATTGACTTATAGATGGGTATTGAGATCATAGCCTGGAGGAGATAGCTTTGAGTAAGTACAGAGCCAGAAGAGAAAGAATCATTGGATAAGTCTGAAAAACTAATATTTTAAGGCAAACTAGAATCAACAAGAGAGCCTCTGCCAACAGAGAAACTAGGGAAAAACCTGGAGAAAGTCAAAAAAGCAAATAAAGAAGACTGTTGCGGAAAGTCAGTAGCTTGCTGTGTCTGGGGAGTTTTGTTCGCTGATGAATGAAATTTTCAATCATGCAACTAGTGAGAGTCAAGGAAGTGGAATTACGGGTGTACAGAAAAACTTGCAGTGGGCACACATAGGAATATATCAGTATAGACCACTCTTTGCTAGGGAAAAAATAGGGGAGGGGAGATGGAGTCCAAGTACATTTTTTAAATTTTTATTTATTTATTTGACAGGTAGAGTTATAGACAGTGAGGGACAGAGACAGAGAGAAAGGTCTTCCTTTCTCTTGGTTCACTCCCCAAATGGCCGCTACAGCCAGCACTGCACTGATCCGAAGCCAGGAGCCAGGTGCCCTTTCCTGGTCTCCCATGTGGGTGCAGGGCCCAAGCACTTGGGCCATCTTCCACTGCCCTCCTTGGCCACAGCAGAAAGGTGGAGTGGAAGAGGAGCAACTGGGACTAGAACCCAGTGCCCATATGGGCTGCCAGCGCCGCAGGCAGAGGATTAACCTAGTGAGCCATGGCATCGGCCCCCAAGTACATTTTTTAATAGGATGAACTTCTAAGTATGTCTCACTAGTGGTGGAAATGGCCCACTAAAGGGAGAGAAAACCAACAGAAAATAGATAATTTGATCAAAATGCTTTAATCCATTTTTGCCACTATGATGGAATATCTCTGATGGAGTAATATGTAATGAACAAAAATGTACTGGTTCATAGTACCACAGGCTGGGAAGTCCAATGTTGTTGGGCTGGTATCTGGAAAGAACCTTTTTGCTGCCTTATCCCCCCGTGGGAGATCAAAGACAAGGCAAAAGAGTAAAAGAAAGTACTCGCAGACTCAAGCCATTCCAAGACAGGCACTAATCTATTCACGAGATAGAGCACTCATGACTTAAACACCTGCCATTAGAGTCCACATCTCAACACTGTTGAATTGTAGATAACGTTTCTATCATGTGCTTTTGTGCATATTCAAATGATATCACAAGATAAGGCTCATCACATATTTGGCTAAATGTTCTGCTTTGGTTTACACAGCTCTAAAAACCTCATATAATTATTCAAACAAATAAATAATATGACAGAATGCTAAATAAAATTCCTGGCCTATAGAATGTATTTATTTTTTAAAATATTTATTTATTTATTTAAAATGCAGAGTTACAGAGAGGCAGAGGGAGGGAGGAAGGAGAGAGAAAGAGAGAGAGAGAGAGAGAGAGAGGTCTTGCATCCACTGGTTCACTCCCCAAATGCCTGCAATGGCTGGAGCTGGGCCAATCCAAAGCCAGGAGCCTGGAGCTTCTTTTGGGTCTCCCACATGGGTACAGGGGCCCAAGGACTTGGGCTATCTCCCACTGCTTTCCCAGGCCACAGCAGAGAGCTGAATCGGAAGTGGAGCAGCCAGGACTTGAACCAGCACCTATATGGGATGCCAGAAGCACAGGTGGTAGCTTTACCCATAAAACCACAGTGCTGGCCCCTAGAATGCATTTAATAAATTGATTCTTAAAATGAATCCAGTAGTTGGCCGACGCCGCGGCTCAATAGGCTAATCCTCCGCCTGTGGTGCCAGCACCCCAGGTTCTAGTCCCCGTTGGGGGTGCCGGTTCTGTTCCAGTTGCCCCTCTTCCAGTCCAGCTCTCTACTGTGGCCCGAGAGTGCAGTGGAGGATGGCCCAGGTGCTTGGGCCCTGCACCTGCATGGGAGACCAGAAGAAGCATCTGGCTCCTGCCTTCGGATCAGCACGGTGTGCCCGCTGCAGCCGCCACTGGGGGGTGAACCAACAGAAAAGGAAGACCTTTCTCTCCGTCTCTTTCTCCCGCTATCCACTCTACCTGTCAAAAAATAAATAAATAAATAAATAAATATGAATCCAGTAGTTAGCATAATGTATGATACATATTAGATGTTCAACTAGTATTTGGATTAATTTAACTCTGGTCCATGATTTCATATTTATTTATTTATTTATTTTTATTTGAAAGGCACAGAGAGAGATTTTCTTTATGCCTCTTTACTCACCAAATACCCATAACGGATAGGGTTGGACAGGCTGAAGACAGGAATTCAATCCAAGTATCCCATATGGGTGGCTGGGATCCAAGTACTTGAGCCATCACCTGCTGCTTCCAGGAATCTGGAATTGGAAACAGACCTGGGACTGCCACCTGGGCACTTCAGAAAGTCATGTGGGTGCCCCAAGCAGCATCTTAACCACTGCAGCAATGCCCACCCTGATATATGACTTTTTTAAGATTTAATTTATTGGCCGGCGCCATGGCTCACTAGGCTAATCCTCCGCCTTGCGGCGCCAGCACACCGGGTTCTGTCCCGGTTGCCCCTCTTCCAGGCCAGCTCTCTGCTGTGGCCAGGAAGTGCAGTGGAGGATGGCCCAAGTCCTTGGGCCCTGCACCCCATGGGAGACCAGGAGAAGTACCTGGCTCCTGTCATCGGATCAGCGCGGTGCTCCATCTGCAGCGCACCGGCCACGGTGGCCATTGGAGGGTGAACCAACGGCAAAGGAAGACCTTTCTCTCTGTCTCTCTCTCTCACTGTCCACTCTGCCTGTCAAAAAAAAAAAAGATTTCATTTATTTATTTGAAAGGCAGAATCACAGAGAGGAAGACACATACACACACACACATACACACACACACAGAGAGAGAGAGAGAGAGAAGAGGAGGAGGAAAAGAGAAATAGACTTCCATCTGCTGATTTGCTCCTCAAATGGACTCAGTGGCCAGGGTTGGGCCAGGCCAAAGGCAGGAGACAGAAACTCCATCTGGGTCTCCTATGTGCACTCACTCATAGGAGAAGATAGCCCAAATACTTGGGCTATCTTCCACTGCTTCCCCAGGTGCATCATCAGGGAACTGGATAGAAATGGAGCAGCTGGAACTTGAACCAGCGCTCTGATATGGGATGCTGGCATTCAAGCAGCAAGTTAACCTACTGGGCCACAACAGCTAATTTTTCATCTTAGAGATAATAATAAAGGAGCAAGATAATGATGATGATGATGAACTAAGTTGTTTGCTAACATGTTGATATCTTATGCATACTGTTCACAGGGTACTATTTTTCTGCCTGGAAATAAAGTCCTTGAACATCCCTGCAATGAAGACCACCCAGGAAAATTCCTTTTTGAAGTAGTTCCAGGTAAGATGTTTTTCTGGTTTGATTAAATTATATCCATTCCATGTTGGTAGAGGTGAAGACAGGTCAGATAGGTTTTATTCTTCTTAAGTCATGACTGAGAATATTAATTTGAGGATGTAAGTATCAGATTGAGTTTGTACTTGCACAGGGAATCATTTAGTCTTCTATACTGGTACAAATGAATGCACATACGCACATCCTTATGGCTACATGACTGATTTCCATCTGTTCACGAGACTCTCTAGTTGACCTAAAATCATGACACAGTACTTAAAGGGACTATTGGAATAAATTTTGATGTTATAGTGATTATGTGATATAAATTAGACTGGATGTTAAAGGTGCAATACTTTCCTCTGCTCATTCATTGACATATTTTCTCATAAAACTGAATTTAATTGAACTTTTGCTATAAAAATAAAACCAAAACCAAAACCTCTTTCAATGACTGCCCAAGTATTAGAATTTTGTATTGTAACTTTGTTCCCAAACACTTCCACATGTTTGGTTTGTAGAGTTGATTCTATCTCTGCCAAATCATCAGATCTTGCAGTTAAATTTCTACAGCATCTGTTCTGTTTTCCGCAGGCGTCTGCACCCATAACTTTTAGTGTACCTGACCTTCACTTAAGTCTGACTAACCCAGCAACAATTTCTCCAAGGCCATGATCCATTCTTTGATCAGTTCTGCAGCCTTTTCCTATCCACTGATATAACAAAACGGGAGTTAAAAATGTGGTTTTCCTAGTATTGGTTCTGGCCGAGCCACTTTAATGTGATGGTGATATTGATTTAACCACAGAATAGGGTGATTGTGAATTGATTTGGGTGAAAAATAAGTAATTTGTATCAATAATGCTGACACCAGAGTAGTCAATAAAACATATTTCTCCAGGTTTATAAGTGCTGGGAATATAAAACGTGAAAGCACATTTTTTCCCCTCCATGAAAGCAGCTGTAGCACTGAGTTCATCCGGCTCATGATGGAATCCATGACTAAATGTTAATTAATGCAGCTGAAGTGCAGAAAGGTTAGTCAGATGCATTGTGTTATTTGTTCCCCCCTAGGGAGAACATATTGTAAGAAACCTGAATCTTGTTTGCCCTATTAAAATCCTTTTATTCTTACTTCTTAGTAGAATACCCATATGGAACCAGATTCCAGATGTTGCAAAGTCTTTGAAGTATCAATAGAGGAAATTTCTTTCCCTATTTATTCTCAAACATTAGTGCCTGATGGCTTTTAAACCATCGTGATGTTAAACCCATGACTTTGACTTTTTATCTCCCGTAAAGCTAGAGGTCTACGTTCCCATTCAGTCTGCTAGCAGCATAGGGGTTTCAACTTTTGGTGAACGAATTCTGATGTAATATGGATGAGTATTCTCAAGACTGTGTCTTCAAGCCCAGGAAGTCATGGATAAAACTTTCCCTCTAACATTACCAAGCTATGGGATGTATTACACAGGTGTGCATATATAATAATGGCTTTTGATAAACAAAGCTGACTGTGATAAATGGAATCTGAAGGTTTTTTTTTTTTCAAGCAAGAATTCTGAGGAAATTCACACTTGTTGCTATGCTTATGAAAGTAAATATAATATGGCTACATCTTATTTGAAAAGATGCTTCCTGAATTATTAATACAATGTGTAGTAGCTTCTAAGTTGGGTTTTATAATCTGCGTCATCATATGGAGTGTGAAGAGAATTGTGCCAAAGGTTTCTTTGAAGAGAGAGCTCAAAACACATGGCTCCATTGAGAATCCAGAGTCTAGTCATGAATCTAGGTCACTAAGGTTTTACTGGCTTGACTATGACTTCAGGATGACATTTCCAGGCAAAAGCTCCTATGCTTGTTTAAGAATGTGGGGATCTGTATCACAAAATTATGAATATTTAGGGATTTCATGAGACTTGGTTTATCTTTGCAAATGGGAATGGCAAGATAATATTTTTCCAATTTCTCCAGTTGCGCGATGGTCTAACATGGAAATCTGGGATGTTATACCAGAGTGGTTTCACTGGTCAGAACTTCTAAGCGGCAGAAAGGATTGCAGAAATGTGGTAATGCCTTGTACAGGCAGGCTCTGCAGGCCTACCTGGCGGCAGCTCATAATGTGTACTCATTCTAGATGGGCTTTCCCCATGGAATTCTCTCAATTACCACTTCTGAAAGTCTATCCTAAAATGATGCTTCTAGATTCACCATGCTTCTGTCTTTATGGCTAGCATCTGAAGTCTGACTACTACAGGTATATCAGTGAGTAGGAGAGGATTAGATTATTTAATACCTTCTACAATACTGATTTCCAAACTGACAAATGGAAGCTCTTTGCTCTTTGTGTAAGTATAAAGCTCATTCATACATTCACCATGTTTTTTAATTTAATCATATATCTATATTCCAGGTAGGAATATTTGTTTTGTTTCTTATTTAGTCTGAAATGTCCTATGACATGAAGAGGGAAAATGTGAGCAAATAAAAAAAAAGATCAAAATTTGTAACAGGATTGAAGGATCAGGTCTTTGTATATTACCAATTTGCATTTTTGTGTATAATATTTCTATACAGGTTTTAGGTTTTTGTAAAAACCTACCTAAAATTTTAAAAAATAACATAGGGTTAATTACTCATGGATTCATTATCCCATGAAATGAATTATCTCTCTCTAAAAATGCCATGATTTATTGCATTTCACTCTAAGTTTTTCCAATTTCCCTACTTGATATTCAAAAAGATGTCAGCCAAATTGGCAAATTTGAAGGCTTTGCTGTTGGACATGCCAAATTTTAGACTGAAGTGAACTTTTACAGCCAAGTGCTAAGCTTGTGGGAGATGTGGTTGGGAAAGGAATGTTGGCAGATCTGTAATGTATAGTCCTTGAAGAAAGAAAATGCAGTCTTTCTCTTTGCTTCTCAGAATGTGTCCTGGTCGAGTTTTAATTATGATGTTTAAAAAATAAACACTAATTAATGGAATGATAATACTTTAACATCCTTAGGAGATAAAAAGAAAATGATTCAGAGATACATAGAGACAAGCAACACATGGCAAAGGGCTCTGCTTGTATGCAACTCCATATAGTTAAGAGCCACATCTTTCTTGCTCATTACTGTACCCATAACACCGAAGTTCATGGAACACTAGGTACTGAACAAATATTGATGGAAGTGTACGTATTTGCAAAGTTCATGGAGGAATCTCAGCCAGATGATCCTTGCCGTGCTGAACTTCTACTTCACACCATGTAGGGTGCTTCTTTCTCCCGGTGCAGCCGAGACTTCTCTGTGGCTCTGATGGCTAGAGAGGAGCAAAACTCCTCACATGTTCCTTTTCCTTCCTCTCGGATGGTGACACCCAGAGAAGGTTGGGAGGCAGTTGAAATCTTCTTACATGGGTCCTTTTGCTGATTGGCCATTATGGCCCGCTCCCAGCGTAGACTGCTTCATGGGTGTGTTTGTGGATTGTTCAGTATCTGGAGGTAGAAACCCATTCTACAAGGTAGGATCCTCCTATCTTGAAAGTCACTTCTTCTAAGTGGCACTTCTTCTTCTCTAGTCTTCCCCTTACTGTAGTCAGGGGCAGGGTTCCTTCTCTGAAATTCAGGGGCTTCCTGCAGGGAAGCGGCTACATGTGGGCTCCACTGGCCTTTTCAGTTCAGAATGTGGCATGTTAGCACTTTTTTTCTCCAGGTTGGGGCCTCAGCCTCAATTCCAGGATCGTGGGGAGGAATTGCTTTATTCGTGACTCTAGAATCTTCAGTCAGATTCGCAGCAAACACACACTGATGGAGTTACCTTGGAATCCCTATTTGGGAGTGCTCACGGAGACACTTCATCTGTAAGGAGTGAGGAAGCTACGCTGGGGCAGGAGAAGGAGAAGCTGGCCTACAATCCAGCCAAAGCACATATATATTACATACTTCTGAAATGAGCTAGTCAGAGTGAGTGTTTGGCCTAGCGGTTAAGATGCCCCCCATATTGGAGTGCCTGGGTTCAAGTCTCAGCTCTGACTCCCAATTGCAAACTCCCGCTAATGCTCATTCTGGAAAACTGCAGTGATGGCTCAAGTTGTTGGGATCCTGCTACTCATGTGGGAGACCTGGTTTGTGTTTCTGGCTCCCCACTTTGACCTGCTGTAGCGCTTGCCTTTGTAGGCATTTGGGGAGTAGGCAGGTAGATGGGCTCGCTCTCTCCATCTCCCTCTCAAATAAGTGGTTTTCTTTTAGAAAATGAGCTAGTGGAATATTAGAGGCTGAAGCATATTTTATGAAATATGAACACATGAAGTTAGTTTGTTTTAACTGACATGGATATAGTGGTATCTCTTCTCAGTTCATCCATTAAGGCTAAGAGCTTTGCCACTTGAGGTGAGAGGGTGAGAGTAGACATTTGCATTTACTTGCAACTATTTATGCATCTAATCCCATCAGGAAGTGGACAGTGGGTAAAGATGCCCACTTACAGATCTTTTGAAAGTGTATTCTAGGGCCACAACTACATCAACAGGAAAAAGTAGGGAGAAGAGACAGCCAGCCCGCAGTGATCTTACTGAAAGATTCATGACTATAGCAGAGGAGGATTCTGCCTGTGGAATGTTTTTCCCATAGAAAACTAGTACACTCTGGGGTCCAGTTCTCTTCATTAGGAAACAAACATTGCTCAAATTGTTCTCAGCTTCTTCACAAATGTCCTCCTTACACTGGCCATACTATCACTCACTGTCTAGCCACCAACAAACACACCTGATAATAATCATATGCTGGGAAGCAGTCCACCAAGCAAGCAAAGGCTCATTATAGGTTTTAAGGGCAATTGTCAGTATTCCAGATCCTCAAAGCCCCAGCTCGGCCCAGTGCCCAAAATCAGTAATAACTGTGGCTGGAGGTCTGCGTATCCTCTTCCTTCCCCAGGGAAAGGCAAGTGGCTAATGCAGAAGAAAAGGGGCTGAAGGAAGGAGTAGCCATGGAAACAGAAAAAAAAAAAAGAGAGGGAATTTTTGAAGGGTAATCTATAGTGATTTGGAGCTGCCTGGAAACAAAATTTGACCCTTAAAAATGTACAAGGTGTAGCTTACCCTTTTCTTAGCCAGAACCGTGCTAATTATTTCCAACATCTTCAGACAGTTGCATGTTACTTGTATAAATTTCAACAAAAAGTTTTTTCCATCCTAATTATTTCCCAGAAGGACTTCGTAGGAGCCAAGTCAGAAGTGAAAGGGCATGGCTGCTTGGACAATCAAATGAGTGAATCTTTTTTGTAAGACCAAAATGCATTCTTTTTTTTTGACAGGCAGAGTTAGACAGTGAGAGAAAGGTCTTCCTTCCATTGGTTCACTCCCCAAATGGCTGCTGCGGCCGGTGCTGTGCCGATCTGAAGCCAGAAGCCAGGTGCTTCCTCCTGTTCTCCCATGTGGGTGCAGGGCCCAAGCACTTGGGCCATCCTCTACTGCCTTCCCGTACCACAGCAGAGAGCTGGACTGGAAGAGAAGCAACCGGGACAGAATCCGGCACCCCAACCGGGACTAGAACCTGGGGTGCCGGCGCCACAGGTGGAGGATTAGCCAAGTGAGCCTCAGGCATTTGGCCTAACAGTTAAGACAGCCACTTGGGATGCCTGCATCCCATAGCCAAGTGCCTGGGTTCAAGTTCCAGCTCCATTCCCTATTCCAGCTTCCTGCTAATGCACACCCTAGGGGGTAGCAGGTGATGGCTCAAGCACTAGGATTCTGCTACCCATATGGAGACCCTGATGGAGTTCACAGCTTCTGGCTTTGGCCTGGCCCAGCTCAGACTGTTGTGGGTATGTGGGGAGTGAACCAGTGGATGGAAGAGCTCTGTCTGTCTGTCTCTCCCTCTTCTGTCTCTCTGCCATTTAAATAAATTAAGCACATAAATATTTTTAAATGCATTTATCTTCCAAAATGGCACACAAGTTTTGAGGGTCAAGGATCCCTCAAAACACAGTTAAGACCAGTAGCTTAAGTTTGGGACCAGAAACTGTATTCACCTCTATCTCGCTATCTCTGTCTTTATATTTAGCTAACTATATTCCTGCGTATCCATTTATTTTCAGTAGGTGCGTGCATAATTAGGACAAGTTTTCTCTATTATTTGCTATTACCTGGTATACTAATCAGCTTTATTTTTATCTCTGATTCAGTTGTTCTTTTTCCTGATTCTATGACTGAGTAACTAACAGAATTATTTCATGCATTTATAAAGGACGTTTTCCTGGATAGAACATTTCATGGGTCTGGAGGCTATAAAATTTTTAATTTACCAAAACTTGAACTTCTTTCTATGGGCAGCACAGCTGTGTTGTGTAACAGGCCAACTGAGAAATACACAGTCCTGACAGATAGTCATGGGTGTCTCTGGGAAAGAATCCTTGGCCAATCTGAGTTTTTGAGATAATTATATAACATCAGAAATGAAAATTTACCATCACTGCCTGTACTTGCTACTCCTCCCAGATTGTATAAGTAATGACTTTGGGTCCACTAACTTACTGGCATCTATTTTATATGGAAATGTAGGGATATTTTAATACTATTTTACCATAAAAACTTGATCCTTATTTTTTTGAACATTAAATATGCTGCTAAGGCATTTTCTATTACAACACTCCCTCTATCTGAACTTTTTTTCCCCTTTTGTGTTAGGACTGTAAGTTAAAGTCCATGCAATTGTATTTGTTATCCACAAGCATCTGGTACAATCTCTTTTTTTGTCTGCCTAGGTCTGTAGGCAGCCCTGATGGATTCTTGTGTTTTTGTTTTTGCTCAGTTTTAATGTGTGCAAATCATTTAGAGAATGTGAGTAGGAGTTGTTTGGGGTATGAAAACCTAATTCTATACATACAAGTAGTTCTGAACATGAGTTAAATAAATGCATCCACGAAGATCAGAATGTTTTAGCTACTGTGATTCTTTTCTTCTAAAACAAAGTTTGGGATTTTTATTTCAAAATTATCCTCCTACTCAAAATATCTTATGTACTTGCAAGAGGTTATTAACATGGTATAAAGAACATTTTGTAAATTTTTGTCATTCTTTGACATTCTGGCTGACATCATTTGAACTAATAGGCATTTGGGACATGTCTGAATCAATAGAAAGTGTGATTTTATGATCAGCCAATGAGAAGTGTCTGCAGGAGGAATGTTTTCTTATAGGGTCTGTGCACCTGTTGATCCATTCACCATCTCACTACATGCTTGGGTCGCAGTCAGCAAATGAAAGACAAAAGTCATATTTTATGCTCTTTAGGTTATAAGGTCTGTGTTCCATCTGTTCAGTTCCACCATGGTGTGTACATGGGTATGGCTGTGTTCCAATTAAGCTTTATCTGTGGACAATGAAAAGTGAATTTTATATATTTTTCATGCAGCAAGAAATATTTTTCTTATGATTTTTATCCAACTACTTAAAAATATTGAAAATAGTCAACAGGTCAGGTTTAGCACATGGGCCATACCTTGTGCTAGATTTAAAAAAAAAAAAGAAATAGGGCCGGCACTGTGGCATAGTGGGTAAAGCCACCACCTGCAGTGCCAGTATCCCATATGGGCTTCAGTTTGAGTCTTAGCTATTTAACTTTTGATCCAGCTCTCTGCTATGGCCTGGGAAAGCAGTAGAAGATGGCCCAAGTCCTTAGGCCCCTGCACCTGTATGAGAGACCTGGAAGAAGCTCCAAGCTCCTGGCTTCAGATCAGTGTAGTTCCAGCTGTTGCAGTCAACTGGGCAGTGAACCAGCAGATGGAAGATCTCTCTTTCTCTCTCTCTCTCACTGCCTCTCCTTCTCTCTTTCTCTCTCTCTCTTTTTTTATTTTTTATTTATTTATTTTTTTGATAGGCAGAGTGGACAGTGAGAGAGAGACAGAGAGAAAGGTCTTCCTTTGCCGTTGGCTCACCCTCCAATGGCCGCCACTGCTGGTGCGCTGCGGCCGGCACACCGCACTGATCCGAAGCCAGCAGCCAGGTGATTCTCCTGGTCTCCCATGGGGTGCAGGGCCCAAGCACTTGGGCCATCCTCCACTGCACTCCTGGGCCACAGCAGAGAGCTGGCCTGGAAGAGGAGCAACCGGGACAGAATCCGGCGCCCCAACCGGGGCTAGAACCTGGTGTCCCGTCGCCGCAAGGCAGAGGATTAGCCTAGTGAGCCATGGCACTGGCTCTCTCTCTCTTTTTTATTTTTTTAAAGATTTATTTATTTTATTTGAAAGTCAGAGTTACACAGAGAGAGGAGAGGCAGACAGAGAGAGAGAGAGAGAGAGAGAGAGAGAAGAAAGGGGTCTTCCTTCTGCTGGTTCACTCCCTAATTGACCACAATGGCCAGAGCTGCACCGATCCTAAGCCAGGAGCCAGGAGCTTCTTCCAGGTCTTTCACGCAGGTGCAGGGGCCCAAGGACTTGGGCCATCTTCTACTGCTTTCCCAGGCCATAGCAGAGAGCTGGATCGGAAGTGGAGCAGCCAGGTCTTGAACCGGTGCCCATATGGGATGCCGGCACTGCAGGCGGCGGCTTTACCCACTAAGCCACAGTGCCAACCCCTCTCCTTCTCTCTCTGTGTAACTTTGCTTTCAAATAAATAAATACATCTTTTTAAAAAATGAAAAAAAAGAAGCACGAGCCTACAAAAAGAAGGCTGGAGATACTAATGGAGCCACTAATCCCTATGATGTGAGCAGAGCCAGAATTAGAACTCTGGGACAGTGTGTCTCCCCAGGCTATGGCATCATCGACAGTCTCAAAATCATGATTCAGAAATTATTTGGCAACACTTTAATTTAGAAGCTCCAACTCTAAATTATGTCTTTTTAGTTTCACCACCTAAAAAGTGTTAGTGACCAAACTGAAATTCTCCCTTGCAAGCACTGACTTAGTTCATTGAGACCTCTAGATTCTAATGAGAACTGAAATCATCTGTGTGACTTTTTAAATAATGAATACCAATGATAGAAGATTGGGTGTAACTAGCTTGTAAAACCTTCCCATACTTTGGTCAGTTAGGGAAGCTCTTCCGAAATACTCTAAGAAGGAAGCAGCCCTTGTAAAATTAACTAAGCTTGATGCATTTCCTATGCACATCTGCATTCTACAGCTCCAAGTGTCTCACAGAAAATGTTATTACTTTGTTAACAGGTAAAACAAGCGAAATTTGTTTTTTAAAGATTTATTCACTGGAAACTCAAAGTTAGAGGGAGGGGGAGAGAGAGAGAGAGAGAGAGAGAGAGAGAGAGAGAGAGATCTTCCATCTGCTGGTTTACTCTCCGAGATGGCCGTAACAGCCAGGGTTGGGCCAGGCCAAAACCAATAACCAAGTATCTCATGTGGGTGGCAGGGGTCCAAGCACTTGGACGGTCTTCCACTGCTTTCCCAGGCCACTAGCAGGGAACTAGCTTGAAGCAGAGCAGTGGACCCATGAACCAGCATCCCAGGTGGTAGCTTTACCTACTACACCACAACCCCAACTCCAAACCAAATAAAATTTACAAACGTCTTAGGGACATTGTTGTGGCATATTGGGGAAAGTCTCCACCAGTGATGCTGGCTGCCCATTTGGGTGCTGCTTCATGTCTCTGCTGTTCCACTTCTGATTTAGCTCCCTGACAATGGCCTGAGAAAAGTAGCAGAAGATGGCCCAAATGCTTGGGCTCCTGCACCCACGTGGGAGTCCCGGATGAAGCTCCTGGCTCCTGGTTTGGGCCTGGCTCAGCGCTGGCCATTGCAGCCACCTGGGGAGTGAACCAGCAGATGGAAGACCTCTCTCTTTCTCTTTATCTCTCTCTGAATTTCAAAGAAATAAGTAAATTAGTTTTTATAAAAATTAACAAACATCTCAGAAGAGTGATTTTTTTTTCCTCATATTTCTTGTTTATTAACTTCTTCCTGCCCCCATTCCCACCAACTTTCCTTTGGGATTGTATGAGAGGCATTCCCATAACATTCATATTTAATGTTCACTGAAGAATGTGTCAGGCCCTGTGTTGATATATGCCAAGAGTAATATACAATGATTCATTTCATATGATCATACTTGCAATACAGTTTTTTCCATCGGTAATCAGTGGCACAGATTCCTATTCCTAATAATTACATATGATTTCAAAATTTTGTGCATCAAAATAAGCTTATCTTTATTCTATGGTTTCCATAAACATTTATTTATCTGTTGACTTGAAAGGTAGAATGATAGAAAGAGAGAGAGAGACCTTCCATCTACTAGTTCACTCCTCGAATGTCTGCAGCAGCTGGGGCTAGGCCAGGGCTGAAGCCAGGAGTCAGACTTCATCCAGATATCTCACCCAAATACGTGAGCCATCATGGCTACTTCCTGGGCACATTAGCGTGGCTCTGCGTGGGAAGCAGAGGCAGGCCTCATTCCTAGGCACTCCACTATGAAGCAGAGGCATCCCAAGCAGCAGCTTCACCCCCATGCCAGAATGCCTGCCTCCTCCACAAACGTTCAGAAATACGTGCATAAACACTAAAACCAAGATTCATGCCCATTTGAGCACCAAAAATCACAACATGCTGGGCCAGCGCTGTGGTGCAGTAGGTTAACACTCCACCTGCACTGCCGGCACCCCATATGGTGCCATATGGGTATGGTTCATGTCCCGGCTGCTCCTATTCCCATCCAGCTCTCTGCTATGGCCTGGGAGAGCAGTGAAAGATGGCCCAAAGGCTTGGGCCCCTGCACCCACATGGGAGACCTGGAAGAAGCTCCTGGCTCCTGGCTTCGGATCAACCCAGCGGATGGAAGACCTCTCTCTCCTTATCTCTTTCTCTCCCTCCCTCCCTCTTACTGTCTGTAACTATACCTCTCAAATAAGTAATAAATAAAATATTTTTAACAAAAGTCACAACATGCTACAACCTTCCTAAACCTGTAAGAATATGGCCAGATTTATAATCAGGGTAAGGTTACAAGTTTAAGAGTCAGTATACTGTACATTTCCTGTCTCTCTCCACAATATGCATTCACATTTCTTGCATTGCACTGTTTCTGTTCCATTAAATTGGAAGCTAAGAAGAGACAATCTCTATGATGTCATGGAGTGTACGTCCAATGTTTGTTTGTTGAATTAATGAATGAACTACACCTATCTATGGAATGATTGTGATGGATTGATTAGTCAAAATTGGAAGAGTCTTCCAACTCTGGATTGTTAATTGCATGGCTCGTGTTCCCAGTGCTGTAGGAGACCGGAGCCTGGAGACTCTGCTCTTTAGAAAGTAATCTACACTATCCCCTTTATTTATTCTATCGGTTGGTGTTAGCAGATACTAGACTTGTTTAATCGAAAATGAATCTTGATGTGAATGGAAGGGGAGAGGGAGTGGGAAAGGGGAGGGTTGTGGGTGGGAGGGACGGTATGGGGGGGGAAGCCATTGTAACACATGAGTCGTACTTTGGAAATTTATATTCGTTAAATAAAAGATAAAAAAAAAAAAGAAAGTAATCTGCACTGCCTCATCTTTCAGTCCTTCCCTAAATCTAAAACCAACACTGCCATCTATTACTTTGATGGCAGAGCTAATTATTACAAGTTATTTGTCAGAATAAAAGTCATTTCCCCCCTCACTGTTCGTTGTGGCTTGCTTTTAATGATACCTTTTGAGGCTATTTGTGTTTACCTGCCTCCGTTATCCAATAATGGAAAAAGGGCTTTGTAATCAAATCAAGCTGAGAAAATAAACAAGAAAATTATTAAACGAGTGTCGGCTGTTGTTACTACGAGCAGAGTTTCTCCAGGCAGTGCATTTTCTGTGGTCAGACATGTTTGAGCTAGATCTTAACAAAGGCTTGGCTCTTGCTTTTTTCCTTCCTCCCTTTCTCTCTCTCTCTCTCTCTCTCTCTCTCTCTCTCTCTCTCTCTTTTGTTCTTTCCTTTCTGCCTTCCTGCCTCCTCTCCTCTCTTCACTTTTCCTCTCCTCTCTCCCTTTCTCTCTCTCAATAGAGAACTGAGATGAAGGGATCTCAAAAGCTTCAAAACATTAAATGCCAGTGGCCATCCACGGCCCAACAATGCCTGGCTGGGCCTCTTAGACTTCTTGGCTTTTAAATGAACGTTATCATCCTACTCTTGGGAATTTACCCAAATCAAAAGAAACAAGTATATGTACCCCATGTACATTGCAGCACAATTCACAATGGCTAAGATATGGAATCAACTGAGATGTTCATCAACTGATGACTGGATAAAAAATTATGATATACATACACTATAGAATACTATTCAGCTGTAAAATAACAACAACAAAAAAGAATAAGAAAAAAATGAAATCTTACCTTTTGCAGCAAGACAGGCACAACTGGAAACCATTATAGTTAATGAAATAAGCCAGTCCCAAAAAGGCATATATCATGTGTTTTCCCTGATCTGATGCAACTAATAGAATACCTGAAATGTAATGTATTGGAGCAAAGTAAACATTTGGAGAATGGATGAGTACTTATAGCCCTTGTCTCTTCCATTGGGGAATATTCTTTTGTTTAGTTTTATTTTATTTTGTTTTGTTTTCTTTTTCTTCATACCATTTGCTGAACTCCTTTACTTAGGACAGGATTAACTATATGATCATTAAGTAAACTGATAATAGATCGTTGTAAAAATTAAGAATGGGAATTGGGGGGGCAGGGTTTGAATGTGGGCAGGAGGAAGGGGAAGCCCCATTTTGTTCCTAAAAATGCATATATGAAATATATGAAACTTGTATAACTTAAAAAAATAAATTTTGAAAAGAAAATAAAATTATCATTATTTGCATTTTCCTATTAGTCTGTAGGTTCCTGTGGCCTTGTCTTTGTTTCTAATGTTGCCCTCGTAAAAACTATCGTTCCTCACAGCTCCCCCGTCACACCAGCCCTAGAAAAGCCTGTTGGGTGGTTCATGAGAAGTCCTGAGAGGTGCTGGATCCCCCGTGAATGCCACCACCACCACCTCTAACCCTGCTGAAATCCCTACGCCCTAAGTAAGAAAACTGGTAACTTAAAGCCAGCTAGGATTTATGTTTCGGATACTTTGCTGAGCACTCTGCTCGATAGACAACTGTTTATTTTAGGCAGGTGAGAGTAGGGAAATAGAAACTGTCCTGTTTTACAGGGACCTAGGAGGAGCAGCACCTGGGGAAGAACTGTAGGACTTGATGGTGGAAAGCAAAGCCTTCAAGGCCAGCTAGAGGGCAGTGTAGCAGAGGGAAGGAGGTTTGTGACGTCTGCATCTGAGAGGACCAGGATCAAGTCCCAACTCTGCCACTGAGTCGTTTGCTTAGGTTCCCGAAACCATGATTTCCTTTCATAAAGCAAGAATACCTCCTGGATTAGGTTGTGATTAAAATGCAAGGAGATGAGAATAAGAGGTGCACGCAGCAGTCTGCCTCGCTGAGTTAGGCTGACTGAAGCGCAGCAACTTTAGGGAGCAATTGGCTGTGTAGTGCTGTATATAAGCAAGCGCTTCCCCGGAGAGTGAGGTGTCTTGCATAGGATTATAAATGGGGCAGAGGTTTAGAGAACAAAAGGTCAATGTCACTGGGATCATCAAGGCGGTCTTCCCCAAGGCAGTGAGTCGGCAGCTGAGAGTTAGAGAAACTACAGGAGTTTGATTAGTTAACGATGAGGTTAAGGATGTTGGGCTGAAAACATTGGCAAAGGCACAGAGAATGTTCTGAGACCAGAAAGGGATGTTACACAGGCCCCTTGTGCTGGAAAGGGAGGGTGTAGGAGAGAACGATGTGCCAAGGACCTGTGGTGCGACTCTTGTGAACATCCTGCCGATTCAGGGTGTCTGGAACAGATGGACATGCGGCCCCTCTTTCCCAGGTCCAGCTTGAGGAAGCCCTGACTTATAGGGAAATTAGCAGCCATTCAGATACCAGGCTGCTATCAAACACGCCATCGCACCGCGAACGTGAAATGCAAAGCTCAGTGCTCATCAGATGCTTGTGTTTCACACACAGGAGTAATGCATTTAAAATTCTGTGTCACATTCTAATTTCATCAGCCAGCCACACATCCAGTCATCTTCCACCACTTTACTGGGCGCTCACTAGGCTGTTACTGAGATGTAGCATTGACTCAGGGCTCCTCTGGTCCCATGCCAGCTTTTCCCATGAACTTGATCCACGCTATTTTTAAAATAACACTTGTGACAAGAAAGGAGAGTCAGTAGGAAGAGTGTTTTGACTATGTATTCATTTCCTAGGGCTGCGTTAACAAAATACCAGAGACGGGATGACTGAAACAACAGAAATTTGTATTCTCGGAATTCTGGAGGCAGGAAGCCCAAGATGGAGCAATTTGTAGGCAGGGTTGATGCCTTCTGAGGCCTTTCTCCTTGGCTTGTATGGCCACCTTCTCCCTATGTCTCCTCTCTATGTCTTTCTGTGTGCTAATTCCTAATTCCTATAAGGCAGAAGTTTCACTGGACTAGGAGCCAATGCTAATGGTCTCATTTCAATTAAATAACCACTTTAAAGACCCTATGTCTGAATGGGTCATCGTCTAGGTGCTGGGGTTAGGACTTCGATATATGTGTATTGGGGAAACACAACATGCCAGCCTATAATAGAATAAAACAGCAGATGACACCTGACTGCTCTTTGGGGGCTTCTGTTTATTAGGGGGCAAACTCCTCCTTGTTTTCTTGTTTTTAAAATTTATTTATGTATTTGAAACTCAGAGTTACACAGAGAGAGAAGGAGAGGCAGAGAGAGAGAGAGAGAGGTCTTCCATCTGATGGTTCACTCCCTAGTTGGCTGCAATGGCCAGAGCTACGCCAATCCGAAGCCAGGAGCCAGGTGCTTCTCCTAGTCTCCAATGCGGGTGCAGGGCCCAAGGACTTGGGCCATCCTCCACTGCCTTCCCTGGCCACAGCAGAGAGCTGGCCTGGAAGTGGAGCAGCTGGGACCCGAACCAGTGCCCATATGGGATGCCGACACTGCAGACAGCAGCTTAACCTGCTATGCCACACGCCGGCCCCTCTCCTTGTGTTTTTTTTATGACTGCTAGAGCACCGTCCTGCTCCTCAGGAAAAGAAGCAAATTCTCAGACTTTGATATATTTGTGTCCTATTACAACCCAGAATTCCACCTTCTCCTTTCATAAATACTGAAAAAAGCTAAATGATTTAGCGTCCAAAGTATTAACTAGGAGCATGTAAACCAGAACTGGGGGCTGCCTAAGGGAAAAGCAAATGTTTTATATCCAGGATACTCTTTTGTACAAGTTAATCTTGACTTTAATTTTTTTCCTTAATTTCATTCCCAGAGTATTGTTTTATGTTGTTTTAAACAGCTTGCCTAAAGGGAATATACTGGACATCTAACCTTAGTGTTGTCTTATTTGTCTTTGTTTTTGATCTTAAGTCAAAGCTAATTGTATTTGGGGACAAACTCCTTTGGAGAAGTGGCGCAGTCATGTGTTACATGCTGCTCCATGTGTCTAGTCAGCAGGAAGCCACAGGGAGGGCTTGATATATGCTGCCCATGTGCCTGAGCCTCCCACGGTGAATCACCAGCTTGTCAGGCAGGGTGTAGAGGAGCAGAGAGTATCAAGACAAACAAATAAGGCTTTTGGAAAATGGTTAGTGTAGGGGCATGACATGATGTGGGGTACCAGTTGCATCGTCTTTCTCATGACTCATTATTTCTGATGTGTCACTTGCTTACAGGAATCAGGGGGTGGGGGTAATGACTCGACTGTGCCGGGGGGCTATCTGGCTGTGATTTACAGGCTGTGATTTGTCATAATGGGTTCTTTGATTGGAAGACAAATAACTCACTCCACTGTGCATGTAACTGATGGACATCAATTATTATTTGAACAGCTGACTTACTGTGTGCTTTATTTTGATCACTTCTCTCCCCCATGTATAACCTTACTGCCAACTCAATTGTGTGGATATTCCTCCAGGTTCCTGATACCAAATATGCAAAACCACTTCCGTCTTCCATCCAATGATCTTTTCTTTTATTGCAATAGAAGAACTGTCTATTTTCCTTCCTAAATCCAGTCCTTTGGCTCTTTGAATTCTCTCTAGTCCTGTGGATTTCCAGAAAACATTATCTTTTTATTCAGTGTTTCTACATTATTATATGGCTTTAGCGTCTATAGTTCCATAAGCTTCTATATTCCATAGGCTTTTACGTGGTGCATCAGAACTAACATTTTATTCAAAATTACATCAATCCCATGCATTCTTAAGTTTAAAAAATAGAAACATTCAGTCGTGCTATTGTTTCTCTGATCAAAGTAACCAATATCCTGACCACAGTTTTCCTACCACCAAAAATCTCATATTTTGTGCTTCTTTTTGCAACAGAACTCCTCCATAATTCTACACTACACTTGTTCTGATCCCTGTCTTTGTCTCAGTCTATTTTTGTCCACCCAACTCCATTGACTTTTTCCTTATTAAAGTCATCTTTCTAAATCCAGTGATGATGTTTCAGTTCTCATAATAATGGCCTAAGTGGAATCCCTTAACATGGTAGAATACTCTTTCTTGATACACATTATTCATGTGGTTTAAGGACACCACACTTGCCTGGTTTTCTTCCTACAGTCACTGTTTCTTACTTCTCCTCTGCACCTCTCCCAGGTGGAGTGCTCAGTGTCTGGCCTTTCTGTCCTGGAGACCTGCACTATTCTTCTTGTCGCTCCCCCTCTTCGTGGAGGAACGACACAGAACCCTGCGTTGTTCTTTCATCTGCTCGGCCCTTCCCGGGTTTGCTGCTGGTTCTTCCTGGGTTGGCTACCGTCCCTTCCACCTCCGTGGAAGGGCGGTTCCCCCTGGCCACTTTCCCCACTTCCGCGGGGGAGTGGCACACCGCCGGCCGGCTCTCTCGGGGGCTGCACAGGTGTTCCTTCAGATAGATGTTCCTGGTGCATGTTGTCTCTCTCCTCCTTTATAGTCCTCTTCCACCAATCCCAACTCTGCTACCCACACGCCGAGTACGCTGCTCTCCTGCAATCAGGAGCAGGTCCTGCAGCTTGTCAAGTTGGTGAGAGGCAGCTGGGTAGAAGCTGTTTCCTCCTCTCCCAGCGCCATATTGTGGGAGAGCAGATGCATAGAATAAGTCTTCATTCCAGTAACTTAGTCTAGTCCGAGTTGCTCCCCACACTTCTTGTTTGTGTTCAGACTCTGCACTTTCCCCCTACTATGCTGCATCCATGTACCATGGCCACTGACACTTTAAAGACTGCATTTTTAAGAGACATTTTAGGCTCATAGAAAAAGTGCATAGAAGATACAAAGAGTTCCCATACACAAAGTGATATTTTTGTTATTCAAATCTGATTTTAAAAATCACCTCCTGTATTTAAAACTAGAAGAATCTTATCATGGTCTTCAAGTGTGCCCAGTGAGTTTAATCTTCTCACTTGCTATCTGAACACTAACCACTGCTGGTCATCTTTCAGTTTCGTAAATAAGCCGCGCTTCGCTCTACCCACACAGCTTCTACATATGCTATCCTCTTTTCAAAATAATTCCTCTCTTTCGTTCTAAGGTTCACATAATAACTGTACACATCCTACTCATAGTATCTCCATTGTCACTTTCTTAAGGAAACCTAAATTTTATTCTCTCTTCCACTATGTCTTAACCTATATTGAAGGCCTAGGACCTATACTTCTTACCATTTTTCTTATATAAATAATTTCTGTCTCCCCCACCAGAGTGTTTTGTTATCTTATGTAATTGTCATCAAATTTATATTTATCAAATAAAGACAGAAAGAAAGAGGAAGGGAGACACAGGAAATAATAGACAGTAAATATATATAAAATATGCTAACATTAGAAATAGGATAATATAGAATGGGTATGTTTCAGCATTGATAGCCAGGAGCCTGAGTGTTACAGCAATTCCATAATTCAATTCAAAGCTTGATTTAGTTAATCAGACATTTAGTAAAAATGAGCTCTAGGCAGATACTATGTGCCAAGTTTTTATCCACGGGAGATATTATTTATCATCCCAATTTCCATCCCTTAGAGGTAGGGTTCTACTGAATACTTCAGAAAACTCTGTTCAAGTCCACTTTTGAAGCAGAGCAGCCCTTACCAAATTAGAGGCAGAGTAGGTGGTACAGCTGCTCTGGCCATATCTCTTAGGCAAGTCTAATTCCTGTGAAATCCATTTCCTCAGCAGTGAAATGAATGTTACACCATGGAATGAACAGAGGAGGCAGCCTATGTGAATGTCTGGGAACTATTGTCACCCAAATGAAGATGGTGATCTGTGTAAATTAGTCTCCTTGGTCTCCCACCACCTGTGTCTCTATCTCATCCTCAACTCACCTCTCTTTAAAGGACTCCTCATTATTTCTAATGTACTGGAATCCAATGATAAGTATTAGTAACATCCTTCTCCATTATTTCCCCCTAGCTGGTGTGTGAAAAGCAATTCATATGAAAGCACTCGTTGGAGAAAAATCAGGATATCTGATTGCAGGTGCAAAATAAATGGATTTTTTTTTTTGTTGGACTGCATTCCTTTTCTTCTCTAAATACCAGAGGTCCAAACTTGAGGCATAAATGATCCTCTCCTCAGTCAGTTTGAACTGGTGTCCAAATTTCAATTCTACTCATTCTGCTCAGCCCATTGTTAGCCTGTGAACCCTAGTACACATGAGTTAATCTTCTCTTTGAGATGAATGTCTCCTGTTGCATTTCCTGGCATCTAGCAGTGCTATTTCATGACAGTCATGTGTTGCTTAATAACAGTATTTATTCTGAGATGTGTAGTTAGGCAAATTGGTCATTGTGTGAACCTTATAGAGTGTCCTTACACCAACCTAGATGGTATAGCCTACTATATGCCTAGGTTGTATGGTCTAGCTTGTTGCTTCTGGTCTACAAATCTATATGGTAGGATACTATGGGTAACTGAAGCACATTGGAAAATAATTGTGAATCTAAACACATATATAAACATGACATAATGCAGTTAAAATATTAGCCGATGGGTATTTTTCAGCTCCAGTATAATCTTATGGGATCCCCAAGTTATATGCATTCTGTTGTTGACTAAAATGTCATCTGTGACTCATGACAGTAGTTGTCTGGAACACGAACTCTCAAAGGCACCACTGGTACCACTGAAGAGTCTATTACTGATGAAACCAACCATACATAGGCAGCAAATGGTTGTATGTTCAGAATAACAGTTCCTGACTGATTACACAGAAAGATCCAGGCATGATGGCTCAATATGTTAATCATGACTGAGAATGTTTTGTCCATCCAAATGTAACGTTGCTCTATTTTCGGGGCTAAAAGTAGTTGGGAATGGAAAAAAAGATATATTACACTTTCTCGACTATTTGTATATCAGAGTTTTTACATGTTCTCACTTCTGCTCATACTCACCTTCAGGTTACTTACTTGATACTTAAAGTTTACTTATTTGAAAAGCAGAGTTACACACACACACACACACACACAAAGGAGAGAAAGAGAGAGGGAGAGAGAGGTCTTCCATCCACTGGTTCCCAAACACCCACACAGCTGGGCCTAGGCCAGGAGCCTAGAACTCAATCCAGACCTCCATGTGGGTGACAGGGACCTAAGTACTTCAGCTATCACCTGATGCCTCCCAGGCACGCATTCTCAGGAAGCTGGAATCAGAAGCAGGGCTGAGACTCAAACACAGTCACTCTAGTATGGAATGCTCGTGGCCCAAGTGGCATCAATCATTCCACCAAGTGCCCTGCCCTTGGACATTTTTATAAACTGAATTGTGAAGTGCATGGCCTTTATGGCTGGCTTCATTAACTTAGCCTAATATTTTGTATCATGCATTTATTCCTTATTATTGATGAATAGCAAACCATTGTATCATATCCATTGTACATTATTTTATTTATCCATTTATCTCGGGAATTTGGCACTTTTTCTTTTACCTTTTGGCTTTTATGAATAACACTGTGATGGATATTCATGCTTCTATTTTTGTGTGAACATGTATTTTCAGTTATTTGTGTATATACCTAGGAATGGAATCAGTTACATGGTAACTTTATGTTTAGCATTTGGGAGACTATCAAACTGTTTCCCAGGATGGCTGCATGACTTTGCACTCCTGTCCATATTAGAGGGTTTGACTTATCCTTTCTTACCATAGTGCATGTGAAGTGCTATCTCATTGTTGTTCATTTCATTTCCCTAAAGCTAATTGATATTAAGTCTCCTTTCATGTGATTTTAGTCATTTGTGTATCTTCCTTGGAGAAATATCATTTTAAATCTTGGCCTGTTTTGCAATTTTTTATTGTTAAATATCAAGAGTTTTTGATTTATTCTGAATATAAACCCCTTATCAGATCTATGCCTTGCAAATATTTTCTTCTATCCCACAGGTTGTCCTTTATTGATGGCATTATTGATGGCATCCTTGAAGCACAATAGTTTTACATTTTGAGTAGATCCAATTTTTTTCTTTCTTCACATTGTTTAATATATAAAACTTTACCTAAGTCAAGGTTGTGAAGTTGAATTCCCATGTTTTCTTCTAAGAGTTTTATAGTTTAGTTCTTACATTGATATCTATGATGCATTTTCAGTTAATGTTTTGTGTATGGTATAAGAAGGGGTCAAACTCATGATTTTGCATATGGATACATAGCTGTTCCAGCTGCTGTGTGTTGGACAAAGTATTTTTCTGCATTAGATTGGCTTGGCGCTGTTTTTATTTTTTAAGTTATGATGTTTTCTCCCTCTGGTTGAGTCCACTGCAGAGCACAGCACTAGGCATGTTTATTAAAAAGCCCCATTCTTTAATTTTTCAATGTGTCTCTTGTCTGATACCCATTTTCTATTTCAGCTCCGGGGAAGAGGCTCAGCTCTAACCTGGGAGCACAATGCAGTGCTTTTGATGTTATGAAGGCATTGGACATTAGAGGAGCGTTTGGGAACCATGCTGCAACTGACTTGTTCCATTAACTAACTCCTCAATGGGACTGACCCTGTTCTAGCTTTAGGCTAGGAATACTGCTCGGACTCCCTACTGACCTCTTCTGTCGCCTGCCTGCCTGTCTCCTGTTTCTTTAGCACTTGGACCTTGATTGAGTCTGCTCACACCTCTTTGATGCAGTTCTTCAAGTGGTCGATATGCGGTTAGCTGAATGAAAACCTCAGGACTCGCCAGAATCCTGTGCGCCATCCTTAAATCCTCTCTTCCTCACACTTGACTTCCAGTCCTTCAACCAGTAATGCTGATTTTGCTGCTGATTTTACATCTCCATTCTTTTTTCTCCTCTCCATACCCGGTTTCTCCATTCTCATGTAGACCATGTTGTCTCTCACTTGGATTTATACGCTTAACCTTTTGAAATCTATTTTTCTCTAAAAGTCCAAAAAGATCCATTTAAGATAAGGTAAACCCAGTCACTGGCTATGTAAAGGCCACAACAGCTTCCATTCATGTGGAACCCCTGCCTGGACTCAGACCCCTGCAGGATCCCTACCCCCTTCATTTCTTGCTCCCCATGCTCCAGTCACACTGGCTTGCCCAGGAGCCCAAAAGTGTCCAAAGATTTTTCAAAGGGAAAGCCTTTGTCGCATATTGGATGCCTTCCTTAAAATGCTCTTGCCACCCCTCCCTTTTTCTTATCATTCAAATTTCAATTGAAATATCTTCATCTCCAAAGAGGTTTCCTGTTGAAAGTAACTAACCTCCACTAGGATATTCTTTATTAGTCATCTCGCTCATATCTGCACAGAACTTGATCTCCTAAATTAAATAGCTGAGCTGTTTGTTGCCTGTTTTGCTCACCATTATATTTTATGCCAATAAAACTTAATTGCATATGGAAACTGCTTTCTTATCATCATCCTTTTTTCTCTCCTCTGTTCTTTTTTCTTTGTGTCCGTGGAAGAAGGTTTATTTTTTTTGCATTTTTAATATCTATTTATTTGAGACTGGTATTATGGTGTAGCAGATTAAGCCTCCACCTGAGATGCTGGCATCCCATATCCATGCCGGTTTGAGACCCAGCTGCTCTACTTCCAATCCAGGTCCCTATTAATGCACCTGGGAAAGCAGCAGATCATGGCCCAAGTGCTTGGGCTCCTATACCCACTTGGGACACCCAGAAAAACTTGACTCTTGGCTTTGGCCTGGCCCAGCCCTGGCCATTGTGGCCATTGGGGAGTAAACAAATGGAAACAAATGGAAAATTCTCTCCTCTCTCCCATCCCCCATATCTGTCTCTCTCTTCATCCTCTGTCTCCCCCTCTTGCTCCTCTCTCTGTAACTCTTTCAAAATAAATAAAAATAAATATTTTAAAAGATATTGAAAAGTAGAGTTATATATAGAGAGAGAGAAGCAGGAACAGAAAGAGCTTCTATCCACTAGTTCACTCCCCAGATGGCCACAATGGCAGGACTGGGCCAGGCTCAAACCAGGAGCTTCTTCCACATCTCCCATTTGGGTCTGCTTTTCCCAGACCATTAGCAGGGAACTAGATCAGAAGTGGAGCACTGGGGCATGAAACTGTACCCATATTGGATGCCAATGTCACAGGCTGTGGTGTTACCTGCTATGCCACAGAGTTGACCCCTTTTGTAAAGTGTTTTTAAACCCATGACTTGGTCTGTGTAAGACAAACCCCTACTACATCCACCATAATCTTCCGTTAAGAAAATATTGCAAAATTATATAGTGCTACCTGGTAGATACTTCTCAATAAATCTCATCTCAGAAACACGAGTGCCCTCTGCACAAAAGAGTGATAGTAACAGCGTTAGTCTGTTCATGGGTTTGTTAGCAATGCTTGGAGGAAGGGGCTATTATTATCTTCATTGTACTAAGAAACAGAAGCTTCAAGCTGAGTTACCAGACACTCTAACTAGTACTACCTGGGCCACTATCTAGCGAAATGGCAGAGGCAAGGTCTCTTTCAAAGAACAATTTTACTGCTCTTTCAGAAAGTGCTAAGAAGCAAAGACAACAGGAGGGTCTCCTCCTTTTAGCACCAGCAACCTGGATGTTTGCGTCTCACTAGACACAAGACAAAAGGAAAATATTACGGAAAATAGTATCAAGATTATACCCAAGATGATGCTGGAATGGCTTTTGTTGCTAGGGTAAAAAGGTATCTTAGAGACTATCCTTAGTGATGTCTTATTAAGATTCAGAAAGGAAAGAGAAATGTGAAAGTAATAGTAAACAGGTGGAGTGGGTGCTTGGTGTGTAGAGGTGAAGTTGCTATTATGTGTGCCTGCATCCCATATTGGATAATTTAAGTCCTGGATACTCAGCTTTGGATTAATGCACATTCCAGAAGGCAGCAAGTGATAGTTCAAGTACTTGTGGACCTGCCACCCACATGGGAGACCTAGATGGGGTTCTAGGCTCCTGATGTGCCCCTGACCCATCCCTGCTTGTTTGAGGAGTTAACCAGAGGATAGAAGATCTGTGTCTGTTTCTGTCTCTTTGACTTTCAAATTATAATGAAAATAAATTCTCTTTAAAAATAAACAGTGCTTTTGTTTTCATTTTCAGAGTTATCTCTGAATGCAAATAGTTTAAGAATAATGTCATTTTATATACAAAACTCTTATCTTCTTTGGAAGTATCTGTCTTGGAAACAGGCACAGCTAACAAATAGCTGGTAGAAGGCTGCCTACATGAGGCATGGAAGATCCTCCTCGGATGCCCCAGTGTGGGCCATTTCCTTTCCTTGGAATTGGAGGGAGAGCAACCATAGTGAGGCTGGCTGCAAGCTATTGCAGCGTCTAGTGAGATTCTGATGCATAATTTTACAAAATTACAGCTGTGTTCCATGAGTAAAAGGGGAGGAGAGAAGAGTACTGAGAAAGTAATTTCTTTTGCTCTCACTGGTGTTTCACCTGCTCCATGTTGCAATTGCATGTTACCAGGGCCGATGAAAGTACTCCGCATGGTCTGATTATGAAGTTCAAAAACCAAAACCAAATAAAATAATCTGCTATTTATAAACCCTTTTTTTCTAATGAGGGGATTATGGAAAAAGGGACAGTGATTAAAAGTCAGTGTTCTGTTTGCCCAAGTGCAGGAGAGAGTGGAAAAGTGGCATGGGCTGGGATAGACTGGCCATGGAGGAGCCAGGGCACTCACCAAGGCCAACTGCCATCTGACTCTTACGAGGTCTCTGTGGAAGACACCAGCTGCCACCATTTGGCAAGACTTTGTCGCCAGGGCACAGAGTAGACAATTGTCCTCAACCTTAGAGGCAGAGGCTGGCATCTGTCCCAAAAGTCTGTGTTCTCCCAGAAGAGATAAGAGCCATAGAGCTAAGATATGGATGGTGTCTCTTTCTTATCCTACAACATGGAAACTGGGAGAAAAAAAAGGGGGTGAGGCAGAGTATTAGAAGCCAAATAAAGAAAATGAATACTGAGTAGCTCAGTATGTCTATTAAGCTAAGCTTGAGCTTGAGTTTACCCACTAGTTGAATGGAATGGCAAGCCATCTCTGAACTGAATAGGCAACAGTTTACTAAATTAAGTGTAGGAGACAAGAATGAAAAGTGAGTATATAATGTAGATATATAGCTAGATACCAGTAGAATAATGTTGAATGTCTACACTAACCTAAAAGGTGTTTGTTAAATTTTCACAATAATACCATTAGGTTTGGTTCTTTGATGACATCCAGTTTGCAGATATGGGAACTGAGAGTTCTACCATGGCTCAGTCCCTCATTTAATATGTACTGTCTGCTAGTGTTTGTGTATTCTCTAGTATGAATTGTTTTCAAGTTATTTTCTATATCACTAGATAGTTTGTACGTTTATTAGGTGGCAAAAACAGTGCCTTAACTTCTGTTTTATCTCAGTGTCCTTTTGCAAAAATATATAAACAATCATCATTTCTTCAACTTTTAGTACATTGTTTAAACTTGCTGAAATGTGGATGTTGCGTGGTTAATAAGCTAGAAGTCCTGATATTTCACGTGGCCTCCTAGATTATTTAAGATGTGGCAAACCTCACGGTTTTTACGTGAGGCCTGGAAACCAAAGTTGTGAATAATTGCTGCTTATATAAGATTCCAGTACATGAGCAGGGACCCAGGATCTCAGTTATAATGAGGGAATCCAAATATCTGAGCGATGATAGATGTTTTGAAATTTAGATTCACCTGAGAAGCAGTCAGAAGCAATGGGATGACAGTGTTGTACGTTACTTTACAGAACTACATAGCTGGAAAAAAATAATACATCAGGGATCTTAAATGGAAGCTAAAATGCATCCCTACCATTAAGAAAATATTCACGAGGATGAGAGAAGTCTAAAACTTTGGAAGTGAAATTGACAGAAAGACAAAGGTACTTCATTTCAATATTTGAGACAATCAAAGAAGGAAAACAAGCAGAGAGGAGAAGCACTACCATTACACTGGCGTAGCAGTTCTTAATCTTGTTCTCCTTTTGTCAAAATAACACACAAGTCAGCAGAGACTGCCTGAAAGAGACCAGTGACTATAATTCCAACCTTTGCTTCCCCATTCAACGAAACACCCCCCAAATTCCAGGGAAAATAATTTAAAATCAACTTTAATCATAAGTAAGCCAGTCTCCTTAATTATCATGAATTAGCAGCTACAAGATTGCAACATAGCAGTCTGATATCAAGGCTGAAAACTAATTGATTACTTCACTTTCAGGGTCTTTTCCAGCTCTTGAATTAGGGAATTTTCACAATGGTTACCAAAAAGGGAAATTTAAAAAAAATTCTTTTAAGGAATCCATCCATTTTAAATGCATCTTTTTTCAGGGGTTCTGTTTGAGTGTGTTGAGTTTGATTATCACATCTGATCCAACTTTGTCCAAATACTCATGAAAAAAATGGAATCCATTTTCCACTTGAAAAAATGCTTTTGATTTCATAAGGCCCCAGAGTACTTTGCGAGTAATACCACAATTCAAACATGTTTGGCATTAAGCTTCAATCCTGGAGAGCAGGGAGTCTGGCTTATGTTCCTTGGAATGGTTATTTGCTTGACTTTGAATCCCACGGCCGCTGAATCCATGAATTTTCAAAATTCTGATTTTAGCCTCAGTAAGGTCCTTGTCTGATACATGTGACAAAGATATAAGAAATCACAAAATGAATGAGTAGAATTTGCCAAATAGGAGCAAAGATTGGTACTCTCCGAGCAGTCACTGAGAATGTGTCTTTGACATTGGTTATTTAATGCTTCTCCACTGCTAAAGGGCTGGAGAGAGAGGTTTCCCGAGGCTCAGAAGCAGATTGAGATTTCTCTTCCACTCTGGCCCCTCCAGTGAAGAGTTGAGCCATGTGGTTGCTTGCAGAGGTGACAGGTGACATTCCTAACTGACAGGACTGCAGAACCACTTGTAATCCTCTTCCTTCATGTTGGTCTAGGGATATTTTCCATTATGTCGTGCTGCTGGGGTTTCTTTTTAATGGTTCTTGAGTTTTTAAAAAAATATGTCTTTCCCTATGCATGCCATTTGCTAAGGCCTTATTTCAGAGAATTCTTAACAGTGTTGCCGTCATTAGAGGGAATTAGGCAGGCAATGGAGCCTCTTATATGCAACACTCCATTACATAGCCAGGCAAGTCTAAATATGCCCTCCACTTTTAGCAGCCTGCTAGCCCTTAATCTAGTTCCAACACTCTGCAATATTAATTTTTTTTTTTTGACAGGCAGAGTGGATAGTGAGAGAGAGACAGAGAGAAAGGTCTTCCTTTTGCCATTGGTTCACCCTCCAATGGCTGCTACGGCTGGCGCGCTGATCCGAAGGCAGAAGCCAGGTGCTTATCCTGGTCTCCCATGGGGTGCAGGGCCCAAGCACTTGGGCCATCCTTCACTGCACTCCCAGGCCACAGCAGAGAGCTGGCCTGGAAGAGGGGCAACCGGGACAGAATCTGATGCCCCAACCGGGACTAGAACCCAGTGTGCCAGTGCCGCTAGGTGGATGATTAGCCCATTGAGCCGCGGCGCCAGCCAATATTAATTCTAACCACTGTTCAAGTATGGTTGTAAGGTTAAAGCAAGGTTTAAAGTGTTTTCTTTAAGTGGTTGTCATCGTCAGGTATGGATAAATGGGAGCTCAGGAGAAAGTGAAAAGGAGAGGAGTTCATAAATTCAACGAGTACTTCTTGTGTACCTGCTTGCACACTGTGCAGTCTGGAAGAAATGGGAAGTAGATAAAATAGACTTGCACACATGAATAATCTAATAATAAACAAATTGGCCAGAGTACTAAAGTGCAAAACATAGAAGAATGCCCTCCATGCAGAACAAAGCCCTGAACGAATCTGTTGGACTGGATTGGAGGCTGCAACCTGTATATTTTCAAGTTCTGCAGATTATTCTAATGCTTAGCCTGGCTCCACAGTATGATGGTAGGTTTCCAAAAGTAGGATTTCCAAACTCTATCCCTTTCCTTGGAAACTAAGAACACGAGCATTTCAGCAAAAGAACACAATGAACTGATAATGTCACTGTGATGTCAGTTAAAGTCAAGCTAGGAGTAACTTTTTTGCTTGTGTGTTTTTGTTTCGTTTTGTTTTGTTATTGTTGTTGTTGTTCTTCTGCGGTACTAAGACTTCTATGGGGCAATTGAAGTGCAAGGGAAGCAGTAACATGGTGCCTTGTATCATCACCATGTGTTTTTCTCAATTGTAAGAGACGAGATCAGGGACTAAATCCTTCCTCCATGATGACATGTTGCCCAATGCCAAAAGTGGATTGGATGGACTAAAAATCTGTTGTGTGGTTAAGAATAGCCACTGGGGCTGGTGCTCTGGCATAGTAGGGTAAGCCTCTGACTACAGCGCTGGCATCCCCATTTGGGCACCTGTGCATGTCTCAGCTGCTCCTCTTCCAATCCAGCTCTCTGCTTATGGCTTGGGAAAACAGTAGAGGATGGCTCAAGTGTTTGGGTCCCTGTACCCACCTGGGAGACCTTGAGGAAGCTCCTGGGTCCTGGCTTCAGATCAGCCCAGCTCCAGCCGTCACGACCATTTGGGGAGTGAACTAGCAGATGGGAAGACTTCTCTCTCTCTCTCTCTCTCTCTCTCTCTGTCTATAACTTTACCCCTCAAAGAAATGAATAAAAAAGAATCACTATATCACTATTTACAGCACATATATTAATATTGCACTTTGTAGTCCTCTTGTCTCTGTTTTCATGGTTGTGTCTGTGAGTTTCTGTATGCCTCATCCTGTTTCCCCATCCTTAAGCCCAATGTCTCCTCCAGTAAAACCTCACAATAATCAGCTCTTGAACCAGTCGATTTCAAAGTATGCATTTGTCCTTGTGATGCTTTTGTATTTGCTGTTACTTTTTGACTCTACATTTTCAGTATTTTTGCATTCATCTTATACCTTAAGCTTTCAAGTATATTCTTAGTGCTTTGGAAAAAGGGGCTAAGCAACATGCCTGGATAGGAAAGACACTAAGTTATTTGGTTTATTTATTTCTTAATTGACACCTAGTATTTATACTTATTTATGAAGTACAGTGTTATAACAATATATATATATAGTATGTACTGAAAAATCCTGGTTATTAGCATTTCCATCTCAAATATTATCATCTATATGTGCTAGGAAGTTTCAAACTTTACCTCCAGTTATTATGAAATGGATAATTGTAGTATACTATACTCTATTGTGTTATATAGCATAAACACTACTCTCCTAAGTGTGTTTTGGTGCCCATTACCCTTCTCTTACTCTGGGAAACCATGAACACAGGACTTCAGGGTTCTTATTTGTACATGACCAAACCATGAACTTTGCCTCATTGCCAGTCAGTACAAATGCAAGGGATACTGGCTGCTTCTTTTATGTAAAATATTCTGAAAAGCATTACAAATATTGTTTTCTACCTGAGAGGAAATGCCTGGAGCAACACAAGCAAATCTCTTTTTAAATATAGGCTCCTTTTTTTCCTTATTTTTTTGCTTTTCTTATATCCTATTATCCATTTACGTTTCAGTTATGTTTTAAAATGTGAAATGTTAAAAATTTATCTAAAAGAAAAGATCTAGTACAGCTTTTGAAAAAGTCTTGTTAAAGGATCATCTTAGCAGGTATTTTTGTACATCTGTCGAGTGAAAAGGAGGATCACGCGCAAAACAAAAAAAACACACACACACACCAAATCAACTACCACATGACATTAAAATAGACAAAAATTGATCATCTGTCATTTATATTTAGCATCTGAAACAGAAGTGCTTTTATTTTTAATGCAATCAGCAAGACAGAATAGTATATAAAAATGGTGCTGTGAATAAATGAATTGAAGAGATAATATTTTTAAACATTGTGAATGACTTCAAGAATGACTTCAAAATAAGAGTAATAAACCAGACATACTTAAAAACCAATTAACCTAACCCTAGCAGGCCTGTTTCTGTTTATGCCTGGATTGTTTGGAAATAGTTTCTTGGTCAGTAGGTACAAAATGCACAGCAATACTGCCCTCTACAGGTTCTTGGTAAGGCATTCACGGGTCTTCAAGTGTGTACCTGTTTAAATGGTACTCATTTTAAATGAACCTTAACAGATGGAAGACTTTAAGTGTGTTTGACTTTCACATCTGTTGTACCAGAAAGCCACCTGAGCCATTCCTCTGCCTCAACACATGATGACCTACTTTATTATTTCTGTGGGTGTATAATATTATCAGCTCTTGAAAGATTTTTATTCTGTGGTCCAGTAGAAATACAAAGCCCCTTTTCTTAAATGCATGGCTTGCTGGAACTAAGAAAGTATTCTGATACACCAGAAATCAGTTGAATATATAAAATTTGAGGAATCTGATATTGAAAGCATTGGTGCTACTTTATTATAGTCACATCTTGTATTGGTAGTAGAGAAAGCATTAATAGACTAAATATAATTGACAGTAATAATAAAAGTCAAAAAGTAGAAAGAGTATATAAGCCAGGCTAGATTAGTTGTCCAATATCTGGGTATTTAAGTGAAATGTGGGTATTTTTATTATTATAGCTGCATTGAGAGATAAGTAGCTAATAGTCATGGTATTAATATATGAAACTTTTGCAAAAGAGACTTACATAAAAACCAAAACATCTATAGAAGAAAAAAATGTTTGATCCCTCAAATATGATACAGAAGGTGCTATTCCATGGTGCATAAGAGCCAAATCACTATGATTTCAAATCTCAGTGTTGTCACACAGTGTGAGTTTTGGCCGGTACCAAGATGGTCTGTGTCTCAATTGTGAGATTAAATTAAACTATAAAAATACTAAGTTTTTGTTGTCATTATGTTTCCTATTTTAAGAATTAGACATTTGTATAAATTTTCTTATGTATATATGTGACTTCTGAGGACATGGAGTGTTCAACTGTTACCTTCATGAGGGTGTCAGTTATAACTAGGAGAATGCAATTCACGTTAGCTTATATCAAAGAGAGAGGTAGTATTGTAAGAATTCAGGGGTGGGTGTTTGGCATAGCAGTGAAGATACTGCTTGGAATATGTATGGAAGTCCCTGGGTTTGAGTCTTGGCTCTGCTCTCCATTCTAGCATCCTGATAGTGTGCACCCTGCAAAGCAGTAGACAATGACTCAAGTAGTTGGGTCCCTGCCATTCACAGGCATTGAGTTCCTGGCTCCTGGCTTTGGCCAGGCCTAGTCCTGGCCTTTGTGGTATAAGCTAGTGGATAGGAGGTTTCTCTCTCTCTCTCTCTCTCTCTCTCTCTCTCTCTCTCTCTCTCTTTCTCTCTCTCTCTCTCTCACACACACACACATTAATTAATGGATTTTTAAGAATTCAGAGGTTTTTTCTCAGAGCTTGAGGAAGAAATTGCCACCAAGTTTCACGATATGCAAGGACATTTTACTTGACCGTCTTCCCAGCTGTATTTCTCCCTAGCTCCTGTCCTCAGATATCCTGGCACATCTGTTCCATCCCTCTCATCAGTCTGACTGTCTCTCCTTTGAAGTAGCAGAATGTGGCCACCCACATGTTGTTGCATGCCTTGTCACACAGGGACACTGATTTTTTTTCTTGGTTCTTATCCAAAATGTCCAGGACTAAGACTCTAGCCCAACATGGATGAAAATGCTCGATTGTGGTTAATCAGCTGTGACATCAGAATAGGGACTGGCAGCAGAGACAGAGACCTAATATGAGAATGTTTGCAAAATGTCATGCAGAAAGGGGGAGTTAAAAGACGAATTTATTTTGGTGCCAAAAGAAAATTGGTATCTGTGAATAGTTTCTTCATGACACACATTCTCCATGAACTTTTAGAAGAACCTTTGTATGCATGTAATTCAAAAAAATTTTGCACCAAAATGAACTTACCTTTTAATTCCATCTCTCATGAATTTTTTAAATTGCCTTTATATGTTATATTTAGATCATTGTCTATATGTAAGTTATAGGGAGCTGTTTAATTTCTGCTCTATACATGAGTCTCTAACATACCAATATTTACAATCAAAGAGTTGCTTGTTATTTGTTTGGAATTCAGAAAACACTGCCTGTGCCAACTGTGATAGTGCTGTGTCCTTGGGAAAGTCCCGCTCTCAAAGCAGGAAAAAAGTTGCAAATAAAAAAACCAGTCCACTATGCGTCTAACAAATTGTTACTAATTGCTATAAAAAAATCATAGGAGCCACACAAGAAAGAGGTTTCTGAGCAGCTGTGTTTTCATAAAAGCTTGTCAGATGGTCAAACGATGCATGCTTTTTCATGGAGGTGTGAAAACTATGGACCCACAAATATAAATAACTATTTTAGTAGTAGTGTGCTGCATTCGCTTTAAGGACAAGTAAGATCAGAGCTTCCTCTCTATGGTTTGGGCAGAAGCAGCAGCGAGAACTCCCTCCCTGATCCCTGTGTCCATCTAGACTGCCAGTAGCTGTGCATCCGTCTCCCCTAAGGGATGGGGCCTGACTCTGTCCTGCACTCAGGCGAGACAGCAGAAAACAAGACAGAGTGGTAGCTCTTCTGGAACTTGGTTTTTCTTGGGAGAAGCAAGAAATGTGAGCAAAGACAATGATGTGCCGTATAACAATGTTTCTGCTAATGACAGACCACGTGAACAGTGGTGGTCGTTAAGATTGCAATAAAACTGGGAAGTTTCATCACCTGGCAATGCTGTGGTCCTGGTAAGGTTGTGCACAACACAGCAGCCATGTGTTTGTGTGATAATGTCGTGGCCACGCAGCTGCACTGCCAGTCGCATGAGAAATGCAGTGTGCACCACTGTGTACAATTCACACTACTTAATAATGGTAATAAATGATCTCATTACTGGTCTACGTATTTACTATACTATACCTTTTATCATTATTTTCTATTATACTCCTTCTACTTATAACAAAGCCTTGACTATAAGACTGTGCTGCGTTACACCAGCAGCTGCCCTCATACATCTTACCACATGGAGTGACAGGCTTGTGCCATGAGGGTGTGTAAGAGCACTCTGTCATATTTCCAACAACCATGGCGTCTCACAATGCATTTCTCAGAACATGTTTTGGTTGTGACATGTAACTGTATCAACACTGAAGTCCCAGCTAATGTGTAAGTATCAGGTAGTGATAAGTGCTATACAGATGTGTGTGTGTGTGTGTGCTATACAGATGTGTATGTGTGTGTGTGTGAGAGAGAGAGAAATGGATTGACTGGGGAGTTTCCTTAGTTGGGTTGTGAGATCAGAGACACCTAACTCTCTTGTGTGTGTTTGTGTGTGTGTGTGTGTATATCGGCACACTAACTTGTTGAAATATTATGTGGGCGGCCAGCGCCGCGGCTCACTAGGCTAATCCTCCGCCTTGCGGTGCCGGCACACTGGGTTCTAGTCTTGGTCGGGGCGCCGGATTCTGTCCCGGTTGCCCCTCTTCCAGTCCAGCTCTCTGCTGTGGCCAGGGAGTGCAGTGGAGGATGGCTCAAGTACTTGGGCCCTGCACCCCATGGGAGACCAGGATAAGTACCTGGCTCCTGCCATCGGATCAGCGCGGTATGCAGGCCACAGCACGCTGGCTGCAGCGGCCATTGGAGGGTGAACCAACGGCAAAGGAAGCCTTTCTCTCTGTCTCTCTCTCTCACTGTCCACTCTGCCTGTCAAAAAATAAAAAAAAATAAATAAAAAAAGGAAATATTATGTGGGCTAAATTTATCTATTAATATGACTGTAAGAAATTCATGGGTTTAAAGACTCTAAATGGTCAAATGTTCACATTTTTATGTGGTTTAATCTAATAAACTTTTGTCAAATTGCTCTCCAAGTCTCTCAGCCCAACTTTGTTTGTTTTTTAATTTCTAACAGCTGCTGAGACAGGAAATATCTTGGATGCTAGGCTCTGCTGGATGAAATGAGAAAACTCTGTGGATTGTTATCACTACAGAATCATGGTTTCCTATTAACTAGATCCACATTTCCATTCAGGAATATTCCCAGGACACTACTTCCCCACTCACTCCAGCACCACTGTAGGAATTGGGCAGTTGAGTGTGGAGAAGGGTAAATAGGGACCTGGACTCCAAGTTGGCATTAGAATGACATTGAATGAATTATTTAACCTCTGTTGTTTGATTGAAATAATAAATACAGAAAGTATCTGTATTAAAAACTAAATGAAATAGGACTGAAGGTATTAACACAATACTTGGTACTAAATTATTATTCTTTTAGGATTTTATTTATTATTTGAAAGAGTGACAAAGAGAAAGACAGAGGCAGGCAGAGATCTTCCATCTGCTGGTTCACTCCCCAGATAACCTCAACAGCCAGGGCTGCTGGGCCAGTCTGATGCCAAGAGCCTCGAACTCCATTCTGGGTCTTCCACATGGGTTGCAGGGTGCAATTACTTGGGCCACTTTCTGCTGCTTTCCCTTGCACGTTAGCAGGGAGCTGGATCAGAAGCAGAGCATCTGGAACTTGAAGTGGTGCTCTGAAATGGGATGTCAGCATAGCAAGCATTGGCTTAACCCACTGTGCCACAGTGCTGACACTGACACTGAAGTCTTGCATGAATGAATCAAAACAACCTTCCTCTCTCCCTCCCTCAGTTCTTTCCTCACTTTTTTATTCTGAATCCCCAAACTACAGGGATATTGCAAAGAAGAGCGTGTTACCCTGGACCACACAGCCATCTAAGCATTAACATGTACCTGCAAGCCATTTCTGTCCCATAGACAAGCACTGAGCAGCTTCAGGATCCAACAGATGCTCACTTTGGCCTCACTGGCAGTGGTATAGGACTGCTCTCAAAGTGTGGAGCCACAGCAGCTGCATAGCTCTCACTCAGTCCCACTGCGGGTGTGCAGGTGCTGTGGAGCCCAGTGGATAAGAACAGCTTGTACCAATATTCTGTCCACCACTTGCACAACACTCTGTGTTCACCAGGAAGCATTACCTGCCCTTTTCAAAATCTTCATTTAGAATATATTGCAGAGAACCTTAACTTCACAAAACAACGCTTTGGCATCTGTTTCATTTGTATACGTGCACCATGGTTTTGTATTCCATTAGGAAATCAAAAAAACTCAAATACTTCTTTGTCTCTGTCTCTGTCTGTGTCCCTTGTCTCTATCCCTTTGTCTGTCTGTCTGTCTGTCTCTGCATCTAAAATTTTATAAAACACTGAGAAAACAAGCAAACCCTCAAATACAGTTACAGATTCTTGGCTCTCATTAAAGGTTAATCACTTAGCATGAACTATTGAAGTACACTATTTTTTGGGTGGCTGAGAAAAGAGATACTATGCATACATGTTTTCAAGAAAGCACCATGAAAAGTGGAAAGAGACAGGCCTGGGTGTAAAACCCGATGCTGGGATTTACTACTTTGATTTCTGTGAGCAAATGGCTTCATGTCACTGCGCATTGGTTTTCTCTTCTGTATTCAGGGCCAATAGTGCACTAATTGTTGGGTTGTATGTATCCCTCATGTGCTACAAGAGAAAATAGATGTATGTCTGACACAAAAGAGGCCCTTACATAAAGGTAATTCAGTTTGATTTGTGATTCTCCACATTGATCTGATACCAGAGACACTTGCTATCAAAGACTACCAGAATTTCAGGATTTTGAGGCATTTGTATTGCCAGGGATAAGACACTGTAAATTGTCGCAAACATTGTCTGAAATATTCTTCTCCTCAGAACAGGAATTGAACTTCCTTCCGCTATCTGGTTGATGTTTAATTTGGAAGAGGTTTTAAAATGAATATAGGAAGATGAAAGAGTGAAAAGATAAGGTATCTTCTGACACTTCCATGTCACTGGTGTAGACAGAGAAAAAGAATGTGTCTTTTTGAAGCTATTGTTATACTGATTAGAAAGTCCATTGTAGAATGAACAATACAGCTGAAGATTGTATACAGACAATCTGTCTGTAGGAGCTGGTTTCAAACATGGTAGGGTTTTTTGTTTGTCTTTTTGTCTTCTTATTCTGAGTTAGGAGCATAGTAGACTTGGTACATTAGAAATGTAACTGCTTTCCATAAGACGTAAACCTAGAATGGGGGCGGGAACTGAAATATGCATTTATAGATCTCAAATAGTAAGGCAGTCATTTTGTGAGCCTGGGTTTCAAAGCTCCATGCACACGTCAGGCTATAATAAGACCTGCCTTTGCTTCAATTGCTGAGAAACATTTTCCTTAATGCCAGGGCATCATCCTAGCCTTTGAATTGGCACTTGTTTCAGAAAAATGATTGGAAGCCAACATTTCAATAGAGCGATTTCTGGGCCCCCACACACAGGCTTGCCTGGTAGTTTTCCTCAAATACTTGGCTGTTAAATTGATTTTGAAAAGGAGAATGTTCCCTTTTTTGGCTTTCATTTTAGATCTGCTGTCATTATTTGTACTAGTGATAGTGTGTGTGTGTGTGTGTGTGCTTACTAAGCAATGGCCTCCTTGTGAAGCACTGTTTTTAATGTAATTTTAACTTTCAAAGTATAACTTCCATTAGCAGTATGCGGCAGTTTTTTCCTCTCCAGATTATCTTTATTAGAAAAGCTTCATTGATATTTAGATTCTTTGCATCTTTCCCGGAAGGATACAGATTGAAATAGAACTCAGAGGAAAGAAAAAGATACATATGACAGGCAATACTGTTTTAAAGACACGGATTCAGGAAGAATCCAATAGTTTATGGTAGAGTGGGCATGGAATTCTAGTGAGCAAATAATGTCTGGATATGACTCAAGAATGTATACATACAAGGAAGAGCTTTAGTTAAAGGCTTTATTTAAAGTCCTCCAAATGCTAAAATCCCCAGGCACCCTGGAGAGGGAATGAACTCCAGTCAGAAACACTGAATGTAATCTGGGCCGAGACATTAGTTACTCGTGTGACACTGGGCCAGTTCCTTAATTTTTTGTTTCTTCTGTTGACAAGTGTATGAAATGGGAATGATTGTTCCCTCCCTGTCCATTGTTGGGGGATGTTACAAGAATGAGGTTAGATGGATCATGTGAAGGGTTTTGGGCCACAAAGTTCTGTTAGAGTGGAAGCCCTTGGCCTGTAGTGTCTCTTTTTTAAGGTTTGTAAGCTTTCTGAGGACAAAGATTGAGTCTTTTCATCACAGACCCTATGTAGGTAGTGAACAAATGAATGGGCACATTACTTGTGAGGTGGTTTGTTTTTCCTGTTTACCACACCCCAGCCTGCTGATGGGGACAGTTCTCCCTTTTAAACTTGGTCAGCAAAGTCTGTTGTGAGAAGACTCATTCTCTCCTCAGTGAAATTGTTTCCCGGTGTACCTGAGATAGATATCACAAAGCTTGCCTCCATTGACTGTCACAGAATCTGTGATTTGATTGTTCTTCTCAGCCCTTGTTTATACTCATGTGGAACTGTGGCCTGTCTACCTTTCAATTATTGAATATTATGGTTAGTGGTGCATTAAGCCTGTGATTACCGAGTGGATTGAAATAATACTTTTGCAAAAATTACAGAAAAAAATAAAAGCAGGCAGGAGGGGGTTTGAGGGAGAGAAAGAAGGAGGTAGGGAAGTATGGTTATCCAGTTAGAATTGTACGTTTGAAATACATGAAGTCTGTTCTCTTTATATTAATAAAAATTAAAAAATAACAGCAACACATTGTTTTCACAGCTCTAAACTCTTCAATGATTGAATAGCATGTTTTCTTCCTTAATTGTATTAGAAATTAAAAATATTCCTTTGTGTATCAATCATTGCTTCGCCTATTGACATACGGGGAGCAAACTTAGCTGTATTGTAATTCTCCTTTCTTTCATGTAAGTTGTAATTTATATCCCTGGATTGAGTGCTGCTTAGCAGAAGTGAAAACTCTAACAAATGTAATGAAGTTTGAGTTACAGTAGCCAAGTAATGATGGATCTATACCCGTTAAATTGTTTCTTAATAGAAAGAAATGACCTGAAAATTCCATATACATACAGAATAATCACAAGTACATAAGCTTAAGGGCCATACTTAACCCACCTTCTAAAAATTAGAATTTTAACATTTTACATCTAAACACTGAAATTCTTCCTCCTAAGACTTTCTCATTATAACAGTGGTTTAAGGTATAAGTAATTAATATACATATATTCATTGGAAAAGAATTCTCAGAACCTAGTTTCTTTTTTATTGTAATTTTAAAATCTTTATTCCAGTCAATCCATGTTTATTATTTACATTATCTTACATTTAGAACTAAATATTATAATATAAATCAGTACTTTAAATGATACTTTCAGCCCTTTACACAATATACTAGTAAGTTTTTATAGTTTAAAACTTACCTTGGTTAGGGGAAAAGCAGATTAACATTTCTTCAATTGAAATGAAAAATTTTGCTACATTAGAACATAAATATATCCATACTAAACAAACACTACTGAACAAAATACATCTGCATTATTGCATCTGCACCACTTTCTCTTTATTTTTCGTGGTGATGTTGTTAATACTTTAAATTATACGCTCTTAATAAGTGTTCAAATAAAATTTTCACTTAGTAAATCAAAATGCCTATGGAGAGATCATTAAAAAAAAGGGTTCCCTGGACAGTCTTTCCATTTAGTCAACTGCAAGAACACACATTCCCCTAGGTCATCTGTAAAATATCTTAAATCAGGATGTGGAAGTATTTGGTTTCATTCAATGAACTAGAGTTCATTGTAAACAATGAGAAGGCGTGAACAAATATTTCTAGGAGCTGGGCAAGGTCTTTTCAGAGTGTCTTTTATTTTTTTAAATGACTTGAAACTTTTCACTGACTTTAGCACTTTTTGAGTTAAAACAGCCTCCAGACCGCTTGGAGAGAACACATCTGCTACATCGCCTGGAAGAGGACGCCAGACCCTTTGCTGCCTTTTGCTCACTTGTGCTTGTGCTTGCCCCAACAAGGGGGTGACTCCTGCCCTTCAGTAGATTTTTTCAACCCTTTGTGCCAGGGGCTGTTTATTGAAGTGCAGTATAATCGCATAGTCCCCTGTTGACCACAGGAGTGTGAATCAAGACTCAAGGAAGTCCTCAGGGGCTTAACTGACTCTAATTCTACAGCAATGGGGAAAGAATACATTTGTTTTGGAGTTTTACTAAGGCCCTGAGTCATCCCAACTCTGTTGCTGCTGCTGCTGTTTTCCTTACCAGAGTAGCTTAGTTGTCTGAGAGTTTCTGCAAGTCAGTATTTCTCCAGAGGTCAAATGACCTTTCTACCTTTTGGAGCCTGAAATAAATCGATTATAGCATATTTGGGCCGGAATATTTTGTCCACTTTCCCTCTGGTCTACTTCATGCTGGTTGGAACCATAGGGGATATGCCAGACTCTCACTAGAGGGCAGCAGGAGGTCAGTGGAACCAGTTCTTTAGGAACTTCCTGGACTATATTTTGTCCTGTAAAATAAATTAAAAAAAAAAAAAAAAGCCTACTATTCTAAAAGAGTTGTATTCCCTACTACTTATTAAGAATACAATGATGTCAATAACCTTTACACTTCAGAAAAACATGGACAAAATGCAAATAAAATCTCTCTAAAGG